>NC_092132.1:100293661-100596691 GCF_043159975.1 Macaca nemestrina | reverse complement strand
ATCGGAGGATATTTCCTTTGGCCCTATAGTCTTCAAAGGGATCCGAAAAATCTGTTCTCAGATTCCACAGAAATAAGGCTAGCAAAGAGATCCACGAAATACAGATGTAAATCTGTGAGATGAATGAACAGAACACTAAGCAGTTTCTCAGAAAGCTTCTTTCCAGATTTCATCTGAGAATATTTCCTTTTTCACCATAGCCCTCTATGGGCTTCCAAATATCACTTTGCCAATTCCACAAGAACTGTCTTAGCGAAAGGCTTCTTGAGGGGAAATCTGTAACTCTGTGAGATGATTTTACCGAACACAAAGAAGTTTCTCAGAAAGCTTCCTTCTCTTTGTTATCGGAGGATATTTCCTTTGGCCCTATAGTCTTCAAAGGGATCCGAAATATCTGTTCTCAGATTCCACAGAAATAAGGCTAGCAAAGAGATCCACGAAACAGACATGTAACTCTGGAGTAGAAGTCACACATCACAGTGCAGTTTCTCAGAAAGCTTCTTTCCAGATTTCATCTGAGGATATTTCCTTTTTCACCATAGCCTTCTAAGGGCTTCCAAATATCACTTTGCCAATTCCACAAGAACTGTCTTAGCGAAAGGCTTCTTGAGGGGAAAGCTGTAACTCTGTGACGTGATTTCACAGAACACAAAGAAGTTTCTCAGAAAGCTTCTTTCTCTTTGTTATCGGAGGATATTTCCTTTGGCCCTATAGTCTTCAAAGGGATCCGAAATATCTGTTCTCAGATTCCACAGAAATAAGGCTAGCAAAGAGATCCATGAAATACAGATGTAACTCTGTGAGTGGAAGTCACACATCATAGAGCAGTTTCTCAGAAAGCTTCTTTCCAGATTTCATCTGAGGATATTTCCTTTTTCACCATAGCCTTCTACGGGCTTCCAAATATCACTTTGCCAATTCCACAAGAACTGTGTTAGCGAAAGGCTTCTTGAGGGGAAAGCTGTAACTCTGTGAGATGATTTCACAGAACACAAAGAATTTTCTTAGAAAGCTTCTTTCTCTTTGTTATCTGAGGATATTTCTTTTGGCCCTATAGTCTTCAAAGGGATCCGTAATATCTGTTCTCAGATTCCACAGAAATAAGGCTAGCAAAGAGATCCACGAAATACAGATGTAACTCTGTGAGATGAATGAACAGAACACTAAGCAGTTTCTCAGAAAGCTTCTTTCCAGATTTCATCTGAGGATATTTCCTTTTCCACAATAGCCCTCTGTTGGCTTCCAATTATCACTTTGCCAATTCCACAAGAACTGTCTTAGTGAAAGGCTTCTTGAGGGGAAACCTGTAACTCTGTGAGATGATTTCACAGAACGCAAAGAAGTTTCTCAGAAAGCTTCTTTCTCTCTGTTATCGCAGGATATTTCCTTTAGCCTTATAGTCTTCAAAGGGATCCGAAATATCTGTTCTCAGATTCCACAGAAATAAGGCTAGCAAAGAGATCCACGAAATACAGATGTAACTCTGTGAGTGGAAGTCACACATCACAGAGCAGTTTCTCAGAAAGCTTCTTTCCAGATTTCATCTGAGGATATTTCCTTTTTCACCATAGCCTTCTAAGGGCTTACAAATATCACTTTGCCAATTCCACAAGAACTGTCTTAGCGAAAGGCTTCTTGAGGGGAAAGCTGTAACTCTGTGACGTGACTTCACAGAACACAAAGAAGTTTCTCAGAAAGCTTCTTTCTCTTTGTTATCGGAGGATATTTCCTTTGGCCCTATAGTCTTCAAAGGGATCCGAAATATCTGTTCTCAGATTCCACAGAAATAAGACTAGCAAAGAGATCCACGAAATACAGATGTAACTCTGTGAGTGGAAGTCACACATCATAGAGCAGTTTCTCAGAAAGCTTCTTTCCAGATTTCATCTGAGGATATTTCCTTTTTCACCATAGCCTTCTATGGGCTTCCAAATATCACTTTGCCAATTCCACAAGAACTGTCTTAGCGAAAGGCTTCTTGAGGGGAAAGCTGTAACTCTGTGAGATGATTTCACAGAACACAAAGAATTTTCTCAGAAAGCTTCTTTCTCTTTGTTATCTGAGGATATTTCTTTTGGCCCTATAGTCTTTAAAGGGATCCGTAATATCTGTTCTCAGATTCCACAGAAATAAGGCTAGCAAAGAGATCCACGAAATACAGATGTAACTCTGTGAGATGAATGAACAGAACACTAAGCAGTTTCTCAGAAAGCTTCTTTCCAGATTTCATCTGAGGATATTTCCTTTTCCACCATAGCCCTCTGTTGGCTTCCAAATATCACTTTGCCAATTCCACAAGAACTGTCTTAGTGAAAGGCTTCTTGAGGGGAAACCTGTAACTCTGTGAGATGATTTCACAGAACGCAAAGAAGTTTCTCAGAAAGCTTCTTTCTCTCTGTTATCGCAGGATATTTCCTTTAGCCTTATAGTCTTCAAAGGGATCCGAAATATCTGTTCTCAGATTCCACAGAAATAAGGCTAGCAAAGAGATCCACGAAATGCTGATGTAACTCTGTGAGTGGAAGTCACACATCACAGAGCAGTTTCTCAGAAAGATTGTTTCCAGATTTCATCTGAGGATATTTCCTTTTTCACCATAGCCCTCTATGGCTACCAAATATCACTTTGCCAATTCCACAAGAACTGTCTTAGCGAAAGACTTCTTGAGGGGAAAGCTGTAACTCTGTGAGATAATTTCACAGAACACAAAGAAGTTTCTCAGAAAGCTTCCTTCTCTTTGTTATCGGAGGATATTTCCTTTGGCCCTATAGTCTTCAAAGGGATCCGAAAAATCTGTTCTCAGATTCCACAGAAATAAGGCTAGCAAAGAGATCCACGAAATACAGATGTAAATCTGTGAGATGAATGAACAGAACACTAAGCAGTTTCTCAGAAAGCTTCTTTCCAGGTTTCATCTGAGAATATTTCCTTTTTCACCATAGCCCTCTATGGGCTTCCAAATATCACTTTGCCAATTCCACAAGAACTGTCTTAGCGAAAGGCTTCTTGAGGGGAAATCTGTAACTCTGTGAGATGATTTTACAGAACACAAAGAAGTTTCTCAGAAAGCTTCCTTCTCTTTTTTATCGGAGGATATTTCCTTTGGCCCTATAGTCTTCAAAGGGATCCGAAATATCTGTTCTCAGATTCCACAGAAATAAGGCTAGCAAAGAGATCCACGGAACAGACATGTAACTCTGGAGGAGAAGTCACACATCACAGTGCAGTTTCTCAGAAAGCTTCTTTCCAGATTTCATCTGAGGATATTTCCTTTTTCACCATAGCCTTCTAAGGGCTTCCAAATATCACTTTGCCAATTCCACAAGAACTGTCTTAGCGAAAGGCTTCTTGAGGGGAAAGCTGTAACTCTGTGACGTGATTTCACAGAACACAAAGAAGTTTCTCAGAAAGTTTCTTTCTCTTTGTTATCGGAGGATATTTCCTTTGGCCCTATAGTCTTCAAAGGGATCCGAAATATCTGTTCTCAGATTCCACAGAAATAAGGCTAGCAAAGAGATCCACGAAATACAGATGTAACTCTGTGAGTGGAAGTCACACATCATAGAGCAGTTTCTCAGACAGCTTCTTTCCAGATTTCATCTGAGGATATTTCCTTTTTCACCATAGCCTTCTATGGGCTTCCAAATATCACTTTGCCAATTCCACAAGAACTGTGTTAGCGAAAGGCTTCTTGAGGGGAAAGCTGTAACTCTGTGAGATGATTTCACAGAACACAAAGAATTTTCTCAGAAAGCTTCTTTCTCTTTGTTATCTGAGGATATTTCTTTTGGCCCTATAGTCTTCAAAGGGATCCGTAATATCTGTTCTCAGATTCCACAGAAATAAGGCTAGCAAAGAGATCCACGAAATACAGATGTAAGTCTGTGAGATGAATGAACAGAACACTAAGCAGTTTCTCAGAAAGCTTCTTTCCAGATTTCATCTGAGGATATTTCCTTTTCCACAATAGCCCTCTGTTGGCTTCCAATTATGACTTTGCCAATTCCACAAGAACTGTCTTAGTGAAAGGCTTCTTGAGGGGAAACCTGTAACTCTGTGAGATGATTTCACAGAACGCAAAGAAGTTTCTCAGAAAGCTTCTTTCTCTCTGTTATCGCAGGATATTTCCTTTAGCCTTATAGTCTTCAAAGGGATCCGAAATATCTGTTCTCAGATTCCACAGAAATAAGGCTAGCAAAGAGATCCACGAAATACAGATGTAACTCTGTGAGTGGAAGTCACACATCACAGAGCAGTTTCTCAGAAAGCTTCTTTACAGATTTCATCTGTGGATATTTCCTTTTTCACCATAGCCTTCTATGGGCTTCCAAATATCACTTTGCCAATTCCACAAGAACTGTCTTAGCGAAAGGCTTCTTGAGGGGAAAGCTGTAACTCTGTGAGATGATTTCACAGAACACAAAGAAGTTTCTCAGAAAGCTTCTTTCTCTTTGTTATCGGAGGATATTTCCTTTGGCCCTATAGTCTTCAAAGGGATCCGAAATATCTGTTCTCAGATTCCACAGAAATAAGGCGAGCAAAGAGATCCACGAAATACAGATGTAACTCTGTGAGTGGAAGTCACACATCACAGAGCAGTTTCTCAGAAAGCTTCTTTCCAGATTTCATCTGAGGATAGTTCCTTTTTCACCATAGCCCTCTATGGGCTTCCAAATATCACTTTGCCAATTCCACAAGAACTGTCTTAGCGAAAGATTTCTTGAGGGAAAGTTGTAACTCTGTGAGATGATTTCACAGAACACAAAGAAGTTTCTCAGAAAGTTTCTTTCTCTTTGTTATCGGAGGATATTGCCTTTAGTCCTATAGTCTTCAAAGGAATCCGAAATATCTGTTCTCAGATTCCACAGAAATAAGGCTAGCAAAGAGATCCACGAAATACAGATGTAACTCTGTAAGTGGAAGTCACACATCAGAGAGCAGTTTCTCAGAAAGCTTCTTTCCGTATTTCATCTGAGGATATTTCCTTTTTCACCATAGCCCTCTATGGGCTTCGAAATATCACTTTGCCAATTCCACAAGAACTGTCTTGGCGAAAGGCTTCTTGAGGGGAAAGCTGTAACTCTGTGAGATGATTTCACAGAACACAAAGAAGTTTCTCAGAAAGCTTCCTTCTCTTTGTTATCGGAGGATATTTCCTTTGGCCCTAGTGACTTCAAAGGGATCCGAAATATCTGTTCTCAGATTCCACAGAAATAAGGCTGGCAAAGAGATCCACGAAATGCTGATGTAACTCTGTGAGTGGAAGTCACACATCACAGAGCAGTTTCTCAGAAAGATTCTTTACAGATTTCATCTGAGGATATTTCCTTTTTCACCATAGCCCTCTATGGCTACCAAATATCACTTTGCCAATTCCACAAGAACTGTCTTAGCGAAAGGATTCTTGAGGGGAAAGCTGTAACTCTGTGAGATGATTTCACAGAACACAAAGAAGTTTCTCAGAAAGCTTCCTTCTCTTTGTTATCGGAGGATATTTCCTTTGGCCCTATAGTCTTCAAAGGGATCCGAAAAATCTGTTCTCAGATTCCACAGAAATAAGGCTAGCAAAGAGATCCACGAAATACAGATGTAAATCTGTGAGATGAATGAACAGAACACTAAGCAGTTTCTCAGAAAGCTTCTTTCCAGATTTCATCTGAGAATATTTCCTTTTTCACCATAGCCCTCTATGGGCTTCCAAATATCACTTTGCCAATTCCACAAGAACTGTCTTAGCGAAAGGCTTCTTGAGGGGAAATCTGTAACTCTGTGAGATGATTTTACAGAACACAAAGAAGTTTCTCAGAAAGCTTCCTTCTCTTTGTTATCGGAGGATATTTCCTTTGGCCCTATAGTCTTCAAAGGGATCCGAAATATCTGTTCTCAGATTCCACAGAAATAAGGCTAGCAAAGAGATCCACGAAACAGACATGTAACTCTGGAGGAGAAGTCACACATCACAGTGCAGTTTCTCAGAAAGCTTCTTTCCAGATTTCATCTGAGGATATTTCCTCTTTCACCATAGCCTTCTAAGGGCTTCCAAATATCACTTTGCCAATTCCACAAGAACTGTCCTAGCGAAAGTCTTCTTGAGGGGAAAGCTGTAACTCTGTGACGTGATTTCACAGAACACAAAGAAGTTTCTCAGAAAGCTTCTTTCTCTTTGTTATCGGAGGATATTTCCTTTGGCCCTATAGTCTTCAAAGGGATCCGAAATATCTGTTCTCAGATTCCACAGAAATAAGGCTAGCAAAGAGATCCACGAAATACAGATGTAACTCTGTGAGTGGAAGTCACACATCATAGAGCAGTTTCTCAGAAAGCTTCTTTCCAGATTTCATCTGAGGATATTTCCTTTTTCACCATAGCCTTCTATGGGCTTCCAAATATCACTTTGCCAATTCCACAAGAACTGTGTTAGCGAAAGGCTTCTTGAGGGGAAAGCTGTAACTCTGTGAGATGATTTCACAGAACACAAAGAATTTTCTCAGAAAGCTTCTTTCTCTTTGTTATCGGAGGATATTTCCTTTAGCCTTATAGTCTTCAAAGGGATCCGAAATATCTGTTCTCAGATTCCACAGAAATAAGGCTAGCAAAGAGATCCACGAAATACAGATGTAACTCTGTGAGATGAATGAACAGAACACTAAGCAGTTTCTCAGAAAGCTTCTTTCCAGATTTCATCTGAGGATATTTCCTTTTTCACCATAGCCCTCTATGGGCTTCCAAATATCACTTTGCCAATTCCACAAGAACTGTCTTTGCGAAAGGCTTCTTGAGGGGGAAGCTGTAACTCTGTGAGATGATTTCACAGAATACAAAGAAGTTTCTCAGAAAGCTTCCTTCTCTTTGTTATCGGAGGATATTTCCTTTGGCCCAATAGTCTTCAAAGGGATCCGAAATATCTGTTCTCAGATTCCACAGAAATAAGGCTAGCAAAGAGATCCACGAATTACAGATGTAACTCTGTGAGATGAATAAACAGAACAGTAAGGAGTTTCTCAGAAAGCTTCTTTCCAGATTTCATCTGAGGATAGTTCCTTTTTCACCATAGCCCTCTATGGGCTTCCAAATATCACTTTGCCAATTCCACAAGAACTGTCTTTGCGAAATGCTTTTTGAGGGGAAAGCTGTAACTCTGTGAGATGATTTCACAGAACACAAAGAAGTTTCTCAGAAAGCTTCCTTCTCTTTGTTATCGGAGGATATTTCCTTTGGCCCTATAGTCTTCAAAGGGATCCGATATATCTGTTCTCAGATTCCACAGAAATAAGGCTAGCAAAGAGATCCACGAAATACAGATGTAACTCTGTGAGTGGAAGTCACACATCACAGAGCAGTTTCTCAGAAAGCTTCTTTCCAGATTTCATCTGAGGATAGTTCCTTTTTCACCATAGCCCTCTATGGGCTTCCAAATATCACTTTGCCAATTCCACAAGAACTGTCTTAGCGAAAGGCTTCTTGAGTTGAAAGCTGTAACTCTGTGAGATGATTTCACAGAACACAAAGATGTTTCTCAGAAAGCTTCCTTCTCTTTGTTATCGGAGGATATTTCCTTTGGCCCTATAGACTTCAAAGGGATCCGAAATATCTGTTCTCAGATTCCACAGATAAGGCTAGCAAAGAGATCCACGAAATACAGATGTAACTCTGTGAGTGGAAGTCACACATCACAGAGCAGTTTCTCAGAAAGCTTCTTTCCAGATTTCATCTGAGGATATTTCCTTTTTCACCATAGCCCTCTGTTGGCTTCCAATTATCACTTTGCCAATTCCACAAGAACTGTCTTAGTGAAAGGCTTCTTGAGGGGAAACCTGTAACTCTGTGAGATGATTTCACAGAACGCAAAGAAGTTTCTCAGAAAGCTTCTTTCTCTCTGTTATCGCAGGATATTTCCTTTAGCCTTATAGTCTTCAAAGGGATCCGAAATATCTGTTCTCAGATTCCACAGAAATAAGGCTAGCAAAGAGATCCACGAAATACAGATGTAACTCTGTGAGTGGAAGTCACACATCACAGAGCAGTTTCTCAGAAAGCTTCTTTACAGATTTCATCTGAGGATATTTCCTTTTTCACCATAGCCCTCTATGGGCTTCCAAATATCACTTTGCCAATTCCACAAGAACTGTCTTAGCGAAAGGCTTCTTGAGGGGAAAGCTGTAACTCTGTGAGATGATTTCACAGAACACAAAGAAGTTTCTCAGAAAGCTTCTTTCTCTTTGTTATCGGAGGATATTTCCTTTGGCCCTATAGTCTTCAAAGGGATCCGAAATATCTGTTCTCAGATTCCACAGAAATAAGGCTAGCAAAGAGATCCACGAAATACAGATGTAACTCTGTGAGATGAATGAACAGAACACTAAGAAGTTTCTCAGAAAGCTTCTTTCCAGATTTCATCTGAGGATATTTCCTTTTTCACCATAGCCCTCTATGGGCTTCCAAATATCACTTTGCCAATTCCACAAGAACTGTCTTAGCGAAAGGCTTCTTGAGGGGAAAGCTGTAACTCTGTGAGATGATTTCACAGAACACAAAGAAGTTTCTCAGAAAGGTTCTTGCTCTTTGTTATCGGACGATATTCCTTTGGCCCTATAGTCTTCAAAGGGATCCGAAATATCTGTTCTCAGATTCCACAGAAATAAGGCTAGCAAAGAGATCCACGAAATACAGATGTAACTCTGTGAGTGGAAGTCACACATCACAGAGCAGTTTCTCAGAAAGCTTCTTTCCATATTTTATCTGAGGATATTTCCTTTTTCACCATAGCCCTCTATGGGCTTCCAAATATCACTTTGCCAATTCCACAAGATCTGTCTTAGCGAAAGGCTTCTTGAGGGGAAAACTGTAACTCTGTGAGATAATTTCACAGAACACAAA
This sequence comes from Macaca nemestrina, assembly GCF_043159975.1. Classification (NCBI taxonomy): domain Eukaryota; kingdom Metazoa; phylum Chordata; class Mammalia; order Primates; family Cercopithecidae; genus Macaca; species Macaca nemestrina. The sequence goes on along the minus strand of NC_092132.1, from coordinate 100,587,814 downwards.
GAAGTTTCTCAGAAAGCTTCTTTCTCTCTGTTATCGGAGGATATTGCCTTTAGCCTTATAGTCTTCAAAGGGATCCGAAATATCTGTTCTCAGATTCCACAGAAATAAGGCTAGCAAAGAGATCCACGAAATACAGATGTAACTCTGTGAGTGGAAGTCACACATCACAGAGCAGTTTCTCAGAAAGCTTCTTTCCAGATTTCATCTGAGGATATTTCCTTTTTCACCATAGCCATCTACGGGCTTCCAAATATCACTTTGGCAATTCCACAAGAACTGTCTTAGCGAAAGGCTTCTTGAGAAGAAAGCTGTAACTCTGTGAGATGATTTCACAGAACACAAAGAAGTTTCTCAGAAAGCTTCCTTCTCTTTGTTATCGGGGGATATTTCCTTTGGCCCTATAGTCTTCAAAGGGATCCGAAATATCTGTTCTCAGATTCCACAGAAATAAGGCTAGCAAAGAGACCCACGAAATACAGATGTAACTCTGTGAGATGAATGAACAGAACACTAAGCAGTTTCTTAGAAAGCTTCTTTCCAGATTTCATCGGAGGATATTTCCTTTTTCACCATAGCCCTCTATGGGCTTCCAAATATCACTTTGCCAATTCCACAAGAAATGTCTTTGCGAGAGGCTTCTTGAGGGGAAAGCTGTAACTCTGTGAGATGATTTCACAGAACACAAAGAAGTTTCTCAGAAAGCTTCCTTCTCTTTGTTATCGGAGGATATTTCCTTTGGCCCTATAGTCTTCAAAGGGATCCGAAATATCTGTTCTCAGATTCCACAGAAATAAGACGAGCAAAGAGATCCACGAAATACAGATGTAACTCTGTGAGTGGAAGTCACACATCACAGAGCAGTTTCTCAGAAAGCTTCTTTCCAGATTTCATCTGAGGATAGTTCCTTTTTCACCATAGCCCTCTATGGGCTTCCAAATATCACTTTGCCAATTCCACAAGAACTGTCTTAGCGAAAGATTTCTTGAGGGAAAGTTGTAACTCTGTGAGATGATTTCACAGAACACAAAGAAGTTTCTCAGAAAGTTTCTTTCTCTTTGTTATCGGAGGATATTGCCTTTAGTCCTATAGTCTTCAAAGGAATCCGAAATATCTGTTCTCAGATTGCACAGAAATAAGGCTAGCAAAGAGATCCACGAAATACAGATGTAACTCTGTAAGTGGAAGTCACACATCAGAGAGCAGTTCTTCAGAAAGCTTCTTTCCGTATTTCATCTGAGGATATTTCCTTTTTCACCATAGCCCTCTATGGGCTTCGAAATATCACTTTGCCAATTCCACAAGAACTGTCTTGGCGAAAGGCTTCTTGAGGGGAAAGCTGTAACTCTGTGAGATGATTTCACAGAACACAAAGAAGTTTCTCAGAAAGCTTCCTTCTCTTTGTTATCGGAGGATATTTCCTTTGGCCCTAGTGACTTCAAAGGGATCCGAAATATCTGTTCTCAGATTCCACAGAAATAAGGCTGGCAAAGAGATCCACGAAATGCTGATGTAACTCTGTGAGTGGAAGTCACACATCACAGAGCAGTTTCTCAGAAAGATTCTTTACAGATTTCATCTGAGGATATTTCCTTTTTCAACATAGCCCTCTATGGCTACCAAATATCACTTTTCCAATTCCACAAGAACTGTCTTAGCGAAAGACTTCTTGAGGGGAAAGCTGTAACTCTGTGAGATGATTTCACAGAACACAAAGAAGTTTCTCAGAAAGCTTCCTTCTCTTTGTTATCGGAGGATATTTCCTTTGGCCCTATAGTCTTCAAAGGGATCCGAAAAATCTGTTCTCAGATTCCACAGAAATAAGGCTAGCAAAGAGATCCACGAAATACAGATGTAAATCTGTGAGATGAATGAACAGAACACTAAGCAGTTTCTCAGAAAGCTTCTTTCCAGATTTCATCTGAGAATATTTCCTTTTTCACCATAGCCCTCTATGGGCTTCCAAATATCACTTTGCCAATTCCACAAGAACTGTCTTAGCGAAAGGCTTCTTGAGGGGAAATCTGTAACTCTGTGAGATGATTTTACAGAACACAAAGAAGTTTCTCAGAAAGCTTCCTTCTCTTTGTTATCGGAGGATATTTCCTTTGGCCCTATAGTCTTCAAAGGGATCCGAAATATCTGTTCTCAGATTCCACAGAAATAAGGCTAGCAAAGAGATCCACGAAATACAGATGTAACTCTGTGAGTGGAAGTCACACATCACAGAGCAGTTTCTCAGAAAGCTTCTTTCCAGATTTCATCTGAGGATATTTCCTTTTTCACCATAGCCATCTACGGGCTTCCAAATATCACTTTGGCAATTCCACAAGAACTGTCTTAGCGAAAGGCTTCTTGAGAAGAAAGCTGTAACTCTGTGAGACGATTTCACAGAACACAAAGAAGTTTCTCAGAAAGCTTCCTTCTCTTTGTTATCGGGGGATATTTCCTTTGGCCCTATAGTCTTCAAAGGGATCCGAAATATCTGTTCTCAGATTCCACAGAAATAAGGCTAGCAAAGAGACCCACGAAATACAGATGTAACTCTGTGAGATGAATGAACAGAACACTAAGCAGTTTCTTAGAAAGCTTCTTTCCAGATTTCATCGGAGGATATTTCCTTTTTCACCATAGCCCTCTATGGGCTTCCAAATATCACTTTGCCAATTCCACAAGAAATGTCTTTGCGAGAGGCTTCTTGAGGGGAAAGCTGTAACTCTGTGAGATGATTTCACAGAACACAAAGAAGTTTCTCAGAAAGCTTCCTTCTCTTTGTTATCGGAGGATATTTCCTTTGGCCCTATAGTCTTCAAAGGGATCCGAAATATCTGTTCTCAGATTCCACAGAAATAAGGCGAGCAAAGAGATCCACGAAATACAGATGTAACTCTGTGAGTGGAAGTCACACATCACAGAGCAGTTTCTCAGAAAGCTTCTTTCCAGATTTCATCTGAGGATAGTTCCTTTTTCACCATAGCCCTCTATGGGCTTCCAAATATCACTTTGCCAAATCCACAAGAACTGTCTTAGCGAAAGATTTCTTGAGGGAAAGTTGTAACTCTGTGAGATGATTTCACAGAACACAAAGAAGTTTCTCAGAAAGTTTCTTTCTCTTTGTTATCGGAGGATATTGCCTTTAGTCCTATAGTCTTCAAAGGAATCCGAAATATCTGTTCTCAGATTCCACAGAAATAAGGCTAGCAAAGAGATCCACGAAATACAGATGTAACTCTGTAAGTGGAAGTCACACATCAGAGAGCAGTTTCTCAGAAAGCTTCTTTCCGTATTTCATCTGAGGATATTTCCTTTTTCACCATAGCCCTCTATGGGCTTCGAAATATCACTTTGCCAATTCCACAAGAACTGTCTTGGCGTAAGGCTTCTTGAGGGGAAAGCTGTAACTCTGTGAGATGATTTCACAGAACACAAAGAAGTTTCTCAGAAAGCTTCCTTCTCTTTGTTATCGGAGGATATTTCCTTTGGCCCTAGTGACTTCAAAGGGATCCGAAATATCTCTTCTCAGATTCCACAGAAATAAGGCTGGCAAAGAGATCCACGAAATGCTGATGTAACTCTGTGAGTGGAAGTCACACATCACAGAGCAGTTTCTCAGAAAGATTCTTTACAGATTTCATCTGAGGATATTTCCTTTTTCACCATAGCCCTCTATGGCTACCAAATATCACTTTGCCAATTCCACAAGAACTGTCTTAGCGAAAGGATTCTTGAGGGGAAAGCTGTAACTCTGTGAGATGATTTCACAGAACACAAAGAAGTTTCTCAGAAAGCTTCCTTCTCTTTGTTATCGGAGGATATTTCCTTTGGCCCTATAGTCTTCAAAGGGATCCGAAAAATCTGTTCTCAGATTCCACAGAAATAAGGCTAGCAAAGAGATCCACGAAATACAGATGTAAATCTGTGAGATGAATGAACAGAACACTAAGCAGTTTCTCAGAAAGCTTCTTTCCAGATTTCATCTGAGAATATTTCCTTTTTCACCATAGCCCTCTATGGGCTTCCAAATATCACTTTGCCAATTCCACAAGAACTGTCTTAGCGAAAGGCTTCTTGAGGGGAAATCTGTAACTCTGTGAGATGATTTTACAGAACACAAAGAAGTTTCTCAGAAAGCTTCCTTCTCTTTGTTATCGGAGGATATTTCCTTTGGCCCTATAGTCTTCAAAGGGATCCGAAATATCTGTTCTCAGATTCCACAGAAATAAGGCTAGCAAAGAGATCCACGAAACAGACATGTAACTCTGGAGGAGAAGTCACACATCACAGTGCAGTTTCTCAGAAAGCTTCTTTCCAGATTTCATCTGAGGATATTTCCTTTTTCACCATAGCCTTCTAAGGGCTTCCAAATATCACTTTGCCAATTCCACAAGAACTGTCCTAGCGAAAGGCTTCTTGAGGGGAAAGCTGTAACTCTGTGACGTGATTTCACAGAACACAAAGAAGTTTCTCAGAAAGCTTCTTTCTCTTTGTTATCGGAGGATATTTCCTTTGGCCCTATAGTCTTCAAAGGGATCCGAAATATCTGTTCTCAGATTCCACAGAAATAAGGCTAGCAAAGAGATCCACGAAATACAGATGTAACTCTGTGAGTGGAAGTCACACATCATAGAGCAGTTTCTCAGAAAGCTTCTTTCCAGATTTCATCTGAGGATATTTCCTTTTTCACCATAGCCTTCTATGGGCTTCCAAATATCACTTTGCCAATTCCACAAGAACTGTGTTAGCGAAAGGCTTCTTGAGGGGAAAGCTGTAACTCTGTGAGATGATTTCACAGAACACAAAGAATTTTCTCAGAAAGCTTCTTTCTCTTTGTTATCTGAGGATATTTCTTTTGGCCCTATATTCTTCAAAGGGATCCGAAATATCTGTTCTCAGATTCCACAGAAATAAGGCTAGCAAAGAGATCCACGAAATACAGATGTAACTCTGTGAGATGAATGAACAGAACACTAAGCAGTTTCTCAGAAAGCTTCTTTCCAGATTTCATCTGAGGATATTTCCTTTTCCACCATAGCCCTCTGTTGTCTTCCAATTATCACTTTGCCAATTCCACAAGAACTGTCTTAGTGAAAGGCTTCTTGAGGGGAAACCTGTAACTCTGTGAGATGATTTCACAGAACGCAAAGAAGTTTCTCAGAAAGCTTCTTTCTCTCTGTTATCGCAGGATATTTCCTTTAGCCTTATAGTCTTCAAAGGGATCCGAAATATCTGTTCTCAGATTCCACAGAAATAAGGCTAGCAAAGAGATCCACGAAATACAGATGTAACTCTGTGAGTGGAAGTCACACATCACAGAGCAGTTTCTCAGAAAGCTTCTTTCCAGATTTCATCTGAGGATATTTCCTTTTTCACCATAGCCCTCTATGGGCTTCCAAATATCACTTTGCCAATTTCACAAGAACTGTCTTAGCGAAAGGCTTCTTGAGGGGAAAGTTGTAACTCTGTGAGATGATTTCACAGAACACAAAGAAGTTTCTCAGAAAGCTTCCTTCTCTTTGTTATCGGAGGATATTTCCTTTGGCCCTAGTGACTTCAAAGGGATCCGAAATATCTGTTCTCAGATTCCACAGAAATAAGGCTGGCAAAGAGATCCACGAAATGCTGATGTAACTCTGTGAGTGGAAGTCACACATCACAGAGCAGTTTCTCAGAAAGATTCTTTACAGATTTCATCTGAGGATATTTCCTTTTTCACCATAGCCCTCTATGGCTACCAAATATCACTTTGCCAATTCCACAAGAACTGTCTTAGCGAAAGGATTCTTGAGGGGAAAGCTGTAACTCTGTGAGATGATTTCACAGAACACAAAGAAGTTTCTCAGAAAGCTTCCTTCTCTTTGTTATCGGAGGATATTTCCTTTGGCCCTATAGTCTTCAAAGGGATCCGAAAAATCTGTTCTCAGATTCCACAGAAATAAGGCTAGCAAAGAGATCCACGAAATACAGATGTAAATCTGTGAGATGAATGAACAGAACACTAAGCAGTTTCTCAGAAAGCTTCTTTCCAGATTTCATCTGAGAATATTTCCTTTTTCACCATAGCCCTCTATGGGCTTCCAAATATCACTTTGCCAATTCCACAAGAACTGTCTTAGCGAAAGGCTTCTTGAGGGGAAATCTGTAACTCTGTGAGATGATTTTACAGAACACAAAGAAGTTTCTCAGAAAGCTTCCTTCTCTTTGTTATCGGAGGATATTTCCTTTGGCCCTATAGTCTTCAAAGGGATCCGAAATATCTGTTCTCAGATTCCACAGAAATAAGGCTAGCAAAGAGATCCACGAAACAGACATGTAACTCTGGAGGAGAAGTCACACATCACAGTGCAGTTTCTCAGAAAGCTTCTTTCCAGATTTCATCTGAGGATATTTCCTCTTTCACCATAGCCTTCTAAGGGCTTCCAAATATCACTTTGCCAATTCCACAAGAATTGTCCTAGCGAAAGTCTTCTTGAGGGGAAAGCTGTAACTCTGTGACGTGATTTCACAGAACACAAAGAAGTTTCTCAGAAAGCTTCTTTCTCTTTGTTATCGGAGGATATTTCCTTTGGCCCTATAGTCTTCAAAGGGATCCGAAATATCTGTTCTCAGATTCCACAGAAATAAGGCTAGCAAAGAGATCCACGAAATACAGATGTAACTCTGTGAGTGGAAGTCACACATCATAGAGCAGTTTCTCAGAAAGCTTCTTTCCAGATTTCATCTGAGGATATTTCCTTTTTCACCATAGCCTTCTATGGGCTTCCAAATATCACTTTGCCAATTCCACAAGAACTGTGTTAGCGAAAGGCTTCTTGAGGGGAAAGCTGTAACTCTGTGAGATGATTTCACAGAACACAAAGAATTTTCTCAGAAAGCTTCTTTCTCTTTGTTATCGGAGGATATTTCCTTTAGCCTTATAGTCTTCAAAGGGATCCGAAATATCTGTTCTCAGATTCCACAGAAATAAGGCTAGCAAAGAGATCCACGAAATACAGATGTAACTCTGTGAGATGAATGAACAGAACACTAAGCAGTTTCTCAGAAAGCTTCTTTCCAGATTTCATCTGAGGATATTTCCTTTTTCACCATAGCCCTCTATGGGCTTCCAAATATCACTTTGCCAATTCCACAAGAACTGTCTTTGCGAAAGGCTTCTTGAGGGGGAAGCTGTAACTCTGTGAGATGATTTCACAGAATACAAAGAAGTTTCTCAGAAAGCTTCCTTCTCTTTGTTATCGGAGGATATTTCCTTTGGCCCAATAGTCTTCAAAGGGATCCGAAATATCTGTTCTCAGATTCCACAGAAATAAGGCTAGCAAAGAGATCCACGAATTACAGATGTAACTCTGTGAGATGAATAAACAGAACAGTAAGGAGTTTCTCAGAAAGCTTCTTTCCAGATTTCATCTGAGGATAGTTCCTTTTTCACCATAGCCCTCTATGGGCTTCCAAATATCACTTTGCCAATTCCACAAGAACTGTCTTTGCGAAATGCTTTTTGAGGGGAAAGCTGTAACTCTGTGAGATGATTTCACAGAACACAAAGAAGTTTCTCAGAAAGCTTCCTTCTCTTTGTTATCGGAGGATATTTCCTTTGGCCCTATAGTCTTCAAAGGGATCCGATATATCTGTTCTCAGATTCCACAGAAATAAGGCTAGCAAAGAGATCCACGAAATACAGATGTAACTCTGTGAGTGGAAGTCACACATCACAGAGCAGTTTCTCAGAAAGCTTCTTTCCAGATTTCATCTGAGGATAGTTCCTTTTTCACCATAGCCCTCTATGGGCTTCCAAATATCACTTTGCCAATTCCACAAGAACTGTCTTAGCGAAAGGCTTCTTGAGTTGAAAGCTGTAACTCTGTGAGATGATTTCACAGAACACAAAGATGTTTCTCAGAAAGCTTCCTTCTCTTTGTTATCGGAGGATATTTCCTTTGGCCCTATAGACTTCAAAGGGATCCGAAATATCTGTTCTCAGATTCCACAGATAAGGCTAGCAAAGAGATCCACGAAATACAGATGTAACTCTGTGAGTGGAAGTCACACATCACAGAGCAGTTTCTCAGAAAGCTTCTTTCCAGATTTCATCTGAGGATATTTCCTTTTTCACCATAGCCCTCTGTTGGCTTCCAATTATCACTTTGCCAATTCCACAAGAACTGTCTTAGTGAAAGGCTTCTTGAGGGGAAACCTGTAACTCTGTGAGATGATTTCACAGAACGCAAAGAAGTTTCTCAGAAAGCTTCTTTCTCTCTGTTATCGCAGGATATTTCCTTTAGCCTTATAGTCTTCAAAGGGATCCGAAATATCTGTTCTCAGATTCCACAGAAATAAGGCTAGCAAAGAGATCCACGAAATACAGATGTAACTCTGTGAGTGGAAGTCACACATCACAGAGCAGTTTCTCAGAAAGCTTCTTTACAGATTTCATCTGAGGATATTTCCTTTTTCACCATAGCCCTCTATGGGCTTCCAAATATCACTTTGCCAATTCCACAAGAACTGTCTTAGCGAAAGGCTTCTTGAGGGGAAAGCTGTAACTCTGTGAGATGATTTCACAGAACACAAAGAAGTTTCTCAGAAAGCTTCTTTCTCTTTGTTATCGGAGGATATTTCCTTTGGCCCTATAGTCTTCAAAGGGATCCGAAATATCTGTTCTCAGATTCCACAGAAATAAGGCTAGCAAAGAGATCCACGAAATACAGATGTAACTCTGTGAGATGAATGAACAGAACACTAAGAAGTTTCTCAGAAAGCTTCTTTCCAGATTTCATCTGAGGATATTTCCTTTTTCACCATAGCCCTCTATGGGCTTCCAAATATCACTTTGCCAATTCCACAAGAACTGTCTTAGCGAAAGGCTTCTTGAGGGGAAAGCTGTAACTCTGTGAGATGATTTCACAGAACACAAAGAAGTTTCTCAGAAAGGTTCTTGCTCTTTGTTATCGGACGATATTCCTTTGGCCCTATAGTCTTCAAAGGGATCCGAAATATCTGTTCTCAGATTCCACAGAAATAAGGCTAGCAAAGAGATCCACGAAATACAGATGTAACTCTGTGAGTGGAAGTCACACATCACAGAGCAGTTTCTCAGAAAGCTTCTTTCCATATTTTATCTGAGGATATTTCCTTTTTCACCATAGCCCTCTATGGGCTTCCAAATATCACTTTGCCAATTCCACAAGATCTGTCTTAGCGAAAGGCTTCTTGAGGGGAAAACTGTAACTCTGTGAGATAATTTCACAGAACACAAAGAAGTTTCTCAGAAAGCTTCTTTCTCTCTGTTATCGGAGGATATTGCCTTTAGCCTTATAGTCTTCAAAGGGATCCGAAATATCTGTTCTCAGATTCCACAGAAATAAGGCTAGCAAAGAGATCCACGAAATACAGATGTAACTCTGTGAGTGGAAGTCACACATCACAGAGCAGTTTCTCAGAAAGCTTCTTTCCAGATTTCATCTGAGGATATTTCCTTTTTCACCATAGCCATCTACGGGCTTCCAAATATCACTTTGGCAATTCCACAAGAACTGTCTTAGCGAAAGGCTTCTTGAGAAGAAAGCTGTAACTCTGTGAGATGATTTCACAGAACACAAAGAAGTTTCTCAGAAAGCTTCCTTCTCTTTGTTATCGGGGGATATTTCCTTTGGCCCTATAGTCTTCAAAGGGATCCGAAATATCTGTTCTCAGATTCCACAGAAATAAGGCTAGCAAAGAGACCCACGAAATACAGATGTAACTCTGTGAGATGAATGAACAGAACACTAAGCAGTTTCTTAGAAAGCTTCTTTCCAGATTTCATCGGAGGATATTTCCTTTTTCACCATAGCCCTCTATGGGCTTCCAAATATCACTTTGCCAATTCCACAAGAAATGTCTTTGCGAGAGGCTTCTTGAGGGGAAAGCTGTAACTCTGTGAGATGATTTCACAGAACACAAAGAAGTTTCTCAGAAAGCTTCCTTCTCTTTGTTATCGGAGGATATTTCCTTTGGCCCTATAGTCTTCAAAGGGATCCGAAATATCTGTTCTCAGATTCCACAGAAATAAGACGAGCAAAGAGATCCACGAAATACAGATGTAACTCTGTGAGTGGAAGTCACACATCACAGAGCAGTTTCTCAGAAAGCTTCTTTCCAGATTTCATCTGAGGATAGTTCCTTTTTCACCATAGCCCTCTATGGGCTTCCAAATATCACTTTGCCAATTCCACAAGAACTGTCTTAGCGAAAGATTTCTTGAGGGAAAGTTGTAACTCTGTGAGATGATTTCACAGAACACAAAGAAGTTTCTCAGAAAGTTTCTTTCTCTTTGTTATCGGAGGATATTGCCTTTAGTCCTATAGTCTTCAAAGGAATCCGAAATATCTGTTCTCAGATTGCACAGAAATAAGGCTAGCAAAGAGATCCACGAAATACAGATGTAACTCTGTAAGTGGAAGTCACACATCAGAGAGCAGTTCTTCAGAAAGCTTCTTTCCGTATTTCATCTGAGGATATTTCCTTTTTCACCATAGCCCTCTATGGGCTTCGAAATATCACTTTGCCAATTCCACAAGAACTGTCTTGGCGAAAGGCTTCTTGAGGGGAAAGCTGTAACTCTGTGAGATGATTTCACAGAACACAAAGAAGTTTCTCAGAAAGCTTCCTTCTCTTTGTTATCGGAGGATATTTCCTTTGGCCCTAGTGACTTCAAAGGGATCCGAAATATCTGTTCTCAGATTCCACAGAAATAAGGCTGGCAAAGAGATCCACGAAATGCTGATGTAACTCTGTGAGTGGAAGTCACACATCACAGAGCAGTTTCTCAGAAAGATTCTTTACAGATTTCATCTGAGGATATTTCCTTTTTCAACATAGCCCTCTATGGCTACCAAATATCACTTTTCCAATTCCACAAGAACTGTCTTAGCGAAAGACTTCTTGAGGGGAAAGCTGTAACTCTGTGAGATGATTTCACAGAACACAAAGAAGTTTCTCAGAAAGCTTCCTTCTCTTTGTTATCGGAGGATATTTCCTTTGGCCCTATAGTCTTCAAAGGGATCCGAAAAATCTGTTCTCAGATTCCACAGAAATAAGGCTAGCAAAGAGATCCACGAAATACAGATGTAAATCTGTGAGATGAATGAACAGAACACTAAGCAGTTTCTCAGAAAGCTTCTTTCCAGATTTCATCTGAGAATATTTCCTTTTTCACCATAGCCCTCTATGGGCTTCCAAATATCACTTTGCCAATTCCACAAGAACTGTCTTAGCGAAAGGCTTCTTGAGGGGAAATCTGTAACTCTGTGAGATGATTTTACAGAACACAAAGAAGTTTCTCAGAAAGCTTCCTTCTCTTTGTTATCGGAGGATATTTCCTTTGGCCCTATAGTCTTCAAAGGGATCCGAAATATCTGTTCTCAGATTCCACAGAAATAAGGCTAGCAAAGAGATCCACGAAATACAGATGTAACTCTGTGAGTGGAAGTCACACATCACAGAGCAGTTTCTCAGAAAGCTTCTTTCCAGATTTCATCTGAGGATATTTCCTTTTTCACCATAGCCATCTACGGGCTTCCAAATATCACTTTGGCAATTCCACAAGAACTGTCTTAGCGAAAGGCTTCTTGAGAAGAAAGCTGTAACTCTGTGAGACGATTTCACAGAACACAAAGAAGTTTCTCAGAAAGCTTCCTTCTCTTTGTTATCGGGGGATATTTCCTTTGGCCCTATAGTCTTCAAAGGGATCCGAAATATCTGTTCTCAGATTCCACAGAAATAAGGCTAGCAAAGAGACCCACGAAATACAGATGTAACTCTGTGAGATGAATGAACAGAACACTAAGCAGTTTCTTAGAAAGCTTCTTTCCAGATTTCATCGGAGGATATTTCCTTTTTCACCATAGCCCTCTATGGGCTTCCAAATATCACTTTGCCAATTCCACAAGAAATGTCTTTGCGAGAGGCTTCTTGAGGGGAAAGCTGTAACTCTGTGAGATGATTTCACAGAACACAAAGAAGTTTCTCAGAAAGCTTCCTTCTCTTTGTTATCGGAGGATATTTCCTTTGGCCCTATAGTCTTCAAAGGGATCCGAAATATCTGTTCTCAGATTCCACAGAAATAAGGCGAGCAAAGAGATCCACGAAATACAGATGTAACTCTGTGAGTGGAAGTCACACATCACAGAGCAGTTTCTCAGAAAGCTTCTTTCCAGATTTCATCTGAGGATAGTTCCTTTTTCACCATAGCCCTCTATGGGCTTCCAAATATCACTTTGCCAAATCCACAAGAACTGTCTTAGCGAAAGATTTCTTGAGGGAAAGTTGTAACTCTGTGAGATGATTTCACAGAACACAAAGAAGTTTCTCAGAAAGTTTCTTTCTCTTTGTTATCGGAGGATATTGCCTTTAGTCCTATAGTCTTCAAAGGAATCCGAAATATCTGTTCTCAGATTCCACAGAAATAAGGCTAGCAAAGAGATCCACGAAATACAGATGTAACTCTGTAAGTGGAAGTCACACATCAGAGAGCAGTTTCTCAGAAAGCTTCTTTCCGTATTTCATCTGAGGATATTTCCTTTTTCACCATAGCCCTCTATGGGCTTCGAAATATCACTTTGCCAATTCCACAAGAACTGTCTTGGCGTAAGGCTTCTTGAGGGGAAAGCTGTAACTCTGTGAGATGATTTCACAGAACACAAAGAAGTTTCTCAGAAAGCTTCCTTCTCTTTGTTATCGGAGGATATTTCCTTTGGCCCTAGTGACTTCAAAGGGATCCGAAATATCTCTTCTCAGATTCCACAGAAATAAGGCTGGCAAAGAGATCCACGAAATGCTGATGTAACTCTGTGAGTGGAAGTCACACATCACAGAGCAGTTTCTCAGAAAGATTCTTTACAGATTTCATCTGAGGATATTTCCTTTTTCACCATAGCCCTCTATGGCTACCAAATATCACTTTGCCAATTCCACAAGAACTGTCTTAGCGAAAGGATTCTTGAGGGGAAAGCTGTAACTCTGTGAGATGATTTCACAGAACACAAAGAAGTTTCTCAGAAAGCTTCCTTCTCTTTGTTATCGGAGGATATTTCCTTTGGCCCTATAGTCTTCAAAGGGATCCGAAAAATCTGTTCTCAGATTCCACAGAAATAAGGCTAGCAAAGAGATCCACGAAATACAGATGTAAATCTGTGAGATGAATGAACAGAACACTAAGCAGTTTCTCAGAAAGCTTCTTTCCAGATTTCATCTGAGAATATTTCCTTTTTCACCATAGCCCTCTATGGGCTTCCAAATATCACTTTGCCAATTCCACAAGAACTGTCTTAGCGAAAGGCTTCTTGAGGGGAAATCTGTAACTCTGTGAGATGATTTTACAGAACACAAAGAAGTTTCTCAGAAAGCTTCCTTCTCTTTGTTATCGGAGGATATTTCCTTTGGCCCTATAGTCTTCAAAGGGATCCGAAATATCTGTTCTCAGATTCCACAGAAATAAGGCTAGCAAAGAGATCCACGAAACAGACATGTAACTCTGGAGGAGAAGTCACACATCACAGTGCAGTTTCTCAGAAAGCTTCTTTCCAGATTTCATCTGAGGATATTTCCTTTTTCACCATAGCCTTCTAAGGGCTTCCAAATATCACTTTGCCAATTCCACAAGAACTGTCCTAGCGAAAGGCTTCTTGAGGGGAAAGCTGTAACTCTGTGACGTGATTTCACAGAACACAAAGAAGTTTCTCAGAAAGCTTCTTTCTCTTTGTTATCGGAGGATATTTCCTTTGGCCCTATAGTCTTCAAAGGGATCCGAAATATCTGTTCTCAGATTCCACAGAAATAAGGCTAGCAAAGAGATCCACGAAATACAGATGTAACTCTGTGAGTGGAAGTCACACATCATAGAGCAGTTTCTCAGAAAGCTTCTTTCCAGATTTCATCTGAGGATATTTCCTTTTTCACCATAGCCTTCTATGGGCTTCCAAATATCACTTTGCCAATTCCACAAGAACTGTGTTAGCGAAAGGCTTCTTGAGGGGAAAGCTGTAACTCTGTGAGATGATTTCACAGAACACAAAGAATTTTCTCAGAAAGCTTCTTTCTCTTTGTTATCTGAGGATATTTCTTTTGGCCCTATATTCTTCAAAGGGATCCGAAATATCTGTTCTCAGATTCCACAGAAATAAGGCTAGCAAAGAGATCCACGAAATACAGATGTAACTCTGTGAGATGAATGAACAGAACACTAAGCAGTTTCTCAGAAAGCTTCTTTCCAGATTTCATCTGAGGATATTTCCTTTTCCACCATAGCCCTCTGTTGTCTTCCAATTATCACTTTGCCAATTCCACAAGAACTGTCTTAGTGAAAGGCTTCTTGAGGGGAAACCTGTAACTCTGTGAGATGATTTCACAGAACGCAAAGAAGTTTCTCAGAAAGCTTCTTTCTCTCTGTTATCGCAGGATATTTCCTTTAGCCTTATAGTCTTCAAAGGGATCCGAAATATCTGTTCTCAGATTCCACAGAAATAAGGCTAGCAAAGAGATCCACGAAATACAGATGTAACTCTGTGAGTGGAAGTCACACATCACAGAGCAGTTTCTCAGAAAGCTTCTTTCCAGATTTCATCTGAGGATATTTCCTTTTTCACCATAGCCCTCTATGGGCTTCCAAATATCACTTTGCCAATTTCACAAGAACTGTCTTAGCGAAAGGCTTCTTGAGGGGAAAGTTGTAACTCTGTGAGATGATTTCAAAGAACACAAAGAAGTTTCTCAGAAAGCTTCTTTCTCTTTGTTATCGGAGGATATTTCCTTTAGCCTTATAGTCTTCAAAGGGATCCGAAATATCTGTTCTCAGATTCCACAGAAATAAGGCTAGCAAAGAGATCCACGAAATACAGATGTAACTCTGTGAGATGAATGAACAGAACACTAAGCAGTTTCTCAGAAAGCTTCTTTCCAGATTTCATCTGAGGATATTTCCTTTTTCACCATAGCCCTCTATGGGCTTCCAAATATCACTTTGCCAATTCCACAAGAACTGTCTTTGCGAAAGGCTTCTTGAGGGGGAAGCTGTAACTCTGTGAGATGATTTCACAGAATACAAAGAAGTTTCTCAGAAAGCTTCCTTCTCTTTGTTATCGGAGGATATTTCCTTTGGCCCAATAGTCTTCAAAGGGATCCGAAATATCTGTTCTCAGATTCCACAGAAATAAGGCTAGCAAAGAGATCCACGAATTACAGATGTAACTCTGTGAGATGAATAAACAGAACAGTAAGGAGTTTCTCAGAAAGCTTCTTTCCAGATTTCATCTGAGGATAGTTCCTTTTTCACCATAGCCCTCTATGGGCTTCCAAATATCACTTTGCCAATTCCACAAGAACTGTCTTTGCGAAATGCTTTTTGAGGGGAAAGCTGTAACTCTGTGAGATGATTTCACAGAACACAAAGAAGTTTCTCAGAAAGCTTCCTTCTCTTTGTTATCGGAGGATATTTCCTTTGGCCCTATAGTCTTCAAAGGGATCTGATATATCTGTTCTCAGATTCCACAGAAATAAGGCTAGCAAAGAGATCCACGAAATACAGATGTAACTCTGTGAGTGGAAGTCACACATCACAGAGCAGTTTCTCAGAAAGCTTCTTTCCAGATTTCATCTGAGGATAGTTCCTTTTTCACCATAGCCCTCTATGGGCTTCCAAATATCACTTTGCCAATTCCACAAGAACTGTCTTAGCGAAAGGCTTCTTGAGTTGAAAGCTGTAACTCTGTGAGATGATTTCACAGAACACAAAGATGTTTCTCAGAAAGCTTCCTTCTCTTTGTTATCGGAGGATATTTCCTTTGGCCCTATAGACTTCAAAGGGATCCGAAATATCTGTTCTCAGATTCCACAGAAACAAGGCTAGCAAAGAGATCCACGAAATACAGATGTAACTCTGTGAGTGGAAGTCACACATCACAGAGCAGTTTCTCAGAAAGCTTCTTTCCAGATTTCATCTGAGGATATTTCCTTTTTCACCATAGCCCTCTATGGCTTCCAAATATCACTTTGCCAATTCCACAAGAACTGTCTTAGCGAAAGGATTCTTGAGGGGAAAGCTGTAACTCTGTGAGATGATTTCACAGAACACAAAGAAGTTTCTCAGAAAGCTTCCTTCTCTTTGTTATCGGTGGATATTTCCTTTGGCCCTATAGTCTTCAAAGGGATCCGAAATACTTTTTTCTGATTCCACAGAAATAAGGCTAGCAAAGAGATCCACGAAATACAGATGTAACTCTTTGAGATGAATGAACAGAACACTAAGCAGTTTCTCAGAAAGCTTCTTTCCAGATTTCATCTGAGGATATTTCCTTTTTCACCATAGCCATCTATGGGCTTCCAAATATCACTTTGCCAATTCCACAAGAATTGTTTTAGCGAAAGGTTCTTGAGGGGAAAGCTGTAACTCTGTGACATGATTTCACAGAACACAAAGAAGTTTCTCAGAAAGCTTCTTTCTCTTTGTTATCGGAGGATATTTCCTTTGGCCCTATAGTCTTCAAAGGGATCCGAAATATCTGTTCTCAGATTCCACAGAATTAAGGCTAGCAAAGAGATCCACGAAACAGAGATGTAACTCTGTGAGTGGAAGACACACAACACAGAGCAGTTTCTCAGAAAGCTTCTTTCCAGATTTCATCTGAGAATATTTCCTTTTTCAACATAGCCCTCCATGGGCTGCCTAATATCACTTTGCCAATTCCACAAGAACTGTCTTAGCGAAAGGCTTCTTGAGGGGAAAGTTGTAACTCTGTGAGATGACTTCACAGAACACAAAGAAGTTTCTCAGAAAGCTTCCTTGTCTTTGTTATCGGAGGATATTTCCTTTGGCCCTATAGTCTTCAAAGGGATCCGAAATATCTGTTCTCAGATTCCACAGAAATAAGGCTAGCAAAGAGATCCACGAAATACAGATGTAACTCTGTGAGTGGAAGTCACACATCACAGAGCAGTTTCTCAGAAAGCTTCTTTCCAGATTTCATCTGAGGATATTTCCTTTTTCACAATAGCCCTCTATGGGCTTCCAAATATCACTTTGCCAATTCCACAAGAACTGGCTTAAAGAAAGGTTTCTTGAGGGGAAAGCTGTAATTGTGTGAGATGATTTCACAGAACACAGAGAAGTTTCTCAGAAAGTTTCTTTCTCTTTGTTATCGGAGGATATTTCCTTTGGCCCTATAGTCTTCAAAGGGATCCGAAATATCTGTTCTCAGATTCCACAGAAATAAGGCTAGCAAAGAGATCCACGAAATACAGATGTAACTCTGTGAGATGAATGAACAGAACACTAAGCAGTTTCTCAGAAAGCTTCTTTCCAGATTTCATTTGAGGATATTTCCTTTTTCACCATAGCCCTCTATGGGATTCCAAATATCACTTTGCCAATTCCACCAGAACTGTCTTAGCGAAAGGCTACTTGAGGGGAAAGCTGTAACTCTGTGCGATGATTTCACAGAACACAAAGAAGTTTCTCAGAAAGCTTCCTTCTCTTTGTTATCGGAGGATATTTCCTTTGGCCCTATAGTCTTCAAAGGGATCCGAAATATCTGTTCTCAGATTCCACAGAAATAAGGCTAGCAAAGAGATCCACGAAATACAGATGTATCTCTGTGAGACGAATGAACAGAACACTAAGCAGTTTCTCAGAAAGCTTCTTTCCAGATTTCATCTGAGGATATTTCCTTTTTCACCATAGCCTTCTATGGGCTTCCAAATATCACTTTGCCAATTCCACAAGAACTGTCTTAGCGAAAGGCTTCTTGAGGGGAAAGCTGTAACTCTGTGAGATGATTTCACAGAACACAAAGATGTTTCTCAGAAAGCTTCCTTCTCTTTGTTATCGGAGGATATTTCCTTTGGCCCTATAGACTTCAAAGGGATCCGAAATATCTGTTCTCAGATTCCACAGAAATAAGGCTAGCAAAGAGATCCACGAAATACAGATGTAACTCTGTGAGTGGAAGTCACACATCACAGAGCAGTTTCTCAGAAAGCTTCTTTCCAGATTTCATCTGAGGATATTTCCTTTTTCACCATAGCCCTCTATGGCTTCCAAATATCACTTTGCCAATTCCACAAGAACTGTCTTAGCGAAAGGATTCTTGAGGGGAAAGCTGTAACTCTGTGAGATGATTTCACAGAACACAAAGAAGTTTCTCAGAAAGCTTC
The DNA here is from genome assembly GCF_043159975.1 of Macaca nemestrina. Taxonomy (NCBI): domain Eukaryota; kingdom Metazoa; phylum Chordata; class Mammalia; order Primates; family Cercopithecidae; genus Macaca; species Macaca nemestrina. The sequence goes on along the minus strand of NC_092132.1, from coordinate 100,569,634 downwards.
CTTCTCTTTGTTATCGGAGGATATTTCCTTTGGCCCTATAGTCTTCAAAGGGATCCGAAATACTTGTTCTCTGATTCCACAGAAATAAGGCTAGCAAAGAGATCCACGAAATACAGATGTAACTCTTTGAGATGAATGAACAGAACACTAAGCAGTTTCTCAGAAAGCTTCTTTCCAGATTTCATCTGAGGATATTTCCTTTTTCACCATAGCCATCTATGGGCTTCCAAATATCACTTTGCCAATTCCACAAGAATTGTTTTAGCGAAAGGTTCTTGAGGGGAAAGCTGTAACTCTGTGACATGATTTCACAGAACACAAAGAAGTTTCTCAGAAAGCTTCTTTCTCTTTGTTATCGGAGGATATTTCCTTTGGCCCTATAGTCTTCAAAGGGATCCGAAATATCTGTTCTCAGATTCCACAGAATTAAGGCTAGCAAAGAGATCCACGAAACAGAGATGTAACTCTGTGAGTGGAAGACACACAACACAGAGCAGTTTCTCAGAAAGCTTCTTTCCAGATTTCATCTGAGAATATTTCCTTTTTCAACATAGCCCTCCATGGGCTGCCTAATATCACTTTGCCAATTCCACAAGAACTGTCTTAGCGAAAGGCTTCTTGAGGGGAAAGTTGTAACTCTGTGAGATGATTTCACAGAACACAAAGAAGTTTCTCAGAAAGCTTCCTTGTCTTTGTTATCGGAGGATATTTCCTTTGGCCCTATACTCTTCAAAGGGATCCGAAATATCTGTTCTCAGATTCCACAGAAATAAGGCTAGCAAAGAGATCCACGAAATACAGATGTAACTCTGTGAGATGAATGAACAGAACACTAAGCAGTTTCTCAGAAAGCTTCTTTCCAGATTTCATCTGAGGATATTTCCTTTTTCACCATAGCCCTCTATGGGATTCCAAATATCACTTTGCCAATTCCACCAGAACTGTCTTAGCGAAAGGCTTCTTGAGGGGAAAGCTGTAACTCTGTGCGATGATTTCACAGAACACAAAGAAGTTTCTCAGAAAGCTTCCTTCTCTTTGTTATCGGAGGATATTTCCTTTGGCCCTATAGTCTTCAAAGGGATCCGAAATATCTGTTCTCAGATTCCACAGAAATAAGGCTAGCAAAGAGATCCACGAAATACAGATGTAACTCTGTGAGACGAATGAACAGAACACTAAGCAGTTTCTCAGAAAGCTTCTTTCCAGATTTCATCTGAGGATATTTCCTTTTTCACCATAGCCTTCTATGGGCTTCCAAATATCACTTTGCCAATTCCACAAGAACTGTCTTAGCGAAAGGCTTCTTGAGGGGAAAGCTGTAACTCTGTGAGATGATTTCCCAGAACACAAAGAAGTTTCTCAGAAAGCATCTTTCTCTTTGTTATCGGAGGATATTTCCTTTGTCCCTATAGTCTTCAAAGGGATCCGAAATATCTGTTCTCAGATTCCACAGAAATAAGGCTAGCAAAGAGATCCCGAAACACAGATGTATCTCTGTGAGTGGAAATCACACATCATAGAGCAGTTTCTCAGAAAGCTTCTTTCCAGATTTCATCTGAGGATATTTCCTTTTTCACCATAGCCCTCTATGGGCTTCCAAATATCACTTTGCCAATTCCACAAGAACTGTCTTAGCGAAAGGCTTCTTGAGGGGAAAGCTGTAACTCTGTGAGATGATTTCACAGAACACAAAGAAGTTTCTCAGAAAGCTTCTTTTTCTTTGTTATCGGAGGATATTTCCTTTGGCCCTATAGTCTTCAAAGGGATCCGAAATATCTGTTCTCAGATTCCACAGAAATAAGGCTAGCAAAGAGATCCACGAAATACAGATGTAAATCTGTGAGACGAATGAACAGAACACTAAGAAGTTTCTCAGAAAGCTTCTTTCCAGATTTCATCTGAGGATATATCCTTTTTCACCATAGCCCTCTAAGGGCTTCCAAATATCACTTTGCCAATTCCACAAGAACTGTCTTAGCGAAAGGCGTCTTGAGGGGAAAGCTGTAACTCTATTAGATGATTTCACAGAACACAAAGTAGTTTCTCAGAAAGCTTCTTTCTCTTTGTTATCGGAGGATATTTCCTTTGGCCCTATAGTCTTCAAAGGGATCCGAAATATCTGTTCTCAGATTCCACAGAAACAAGGCTAGCAAAGAGATCCACGAAATACACATGTAACTCTGTGAGATGAATGAACAGAACACTAAGCAGTTTCTCAGAAAGCTTCTTTCCAGATTTCATCTGAGGATATTCCCTTTTTCACCTTAGCCCTCTATGGCCTGCCAAATATCACTTTGCCAATTCCACAAGAACTGTCTTAGCGAAAGGCTTCTTGAGGGGAAAGCTGTAACTCTGTGAGATGATTTCACAGAACACAAAGAAGTTTCTCAGAAAGCTTCCTTCTCTTTGTTATCGGAGGATATTTCCTTTGTCCCTATAGTCTTCAAAGGGATCCTAAATATCTGTTCTCAGATTCCACAGAAATAAGGCTAGCAAAGAGATCCACGAAATACAGATGTAAGTCTGTGAGATGAATGAATAGAACATTAAGCAGTTTCTCAGAAAGCTTCTTTCCAGATTTCATCTGAGGATATTTCCTTTTTCACCATAGCCCTCTATGGGCTTCCAAATATCACTTTGCCAATTCCACAAGATCTGTCTTAGCGAAAGGCTTCTTGAGGGGAAAACTGTAACTCTGTGAGATAATTTCACAGAACACAAAGAAGTTTCTCAGAAAGCTTCTTTCTCTCTGTTATCGGAGGATATTTCCTTTAGCCTTATAGTCTTCAAAGGGATCCGAAATATCTGTTCTCAGATTCCACAGAAATAAGGCTAGCAAAGAGATCCACGAAATACAGATGTATCTCTGTGAGTGGAAGTCACACATCACAGAGCAGTTTCTCAGAAAGCTTCTTTCCAGATTTCATCGGAGGATATTTCCTTTTTCACCATAGCCATCTACGGGCTTCCAAATATCACTTTGGCAATTCCACAAGAACTGTCTTAGCGAAAGGCTTCTTGAGGGGAAAGCTGTAACTCTGTGAGATGATTTCACAGAACACAAAGAAGTTTCTCAGAAAGCTTCTTTCTCTTTGTTATCGGAGGATATTTCCTTTGGCCCTATAGTCTTCAAAGTATCCGAAATATCTGTTCTCAGATTCCACAGAAATAAGGCTAGCAAAGAGATCCACGAAATACATATGTAACTCTGTGAGATGAATGAACAGAACACTAAGCAGTTTCTCAGAAAGCTTCTTTCCAGATTTCATCGGAGGATATTTCCTTTTTCACCATAGCCCTCTATGGGCTTCCAAATATCACTTTGCTAATTCCACAAGAAATGTCTTTGCGAGAGGCTTCTTGAGGGGAAAGCTTTAACTCTGTGAGATGATTTCACAGAACACAAAGAAGTTTCTCAGAAAGCTTCCTTCTCTTTGTTATCGGAGGATATTTCCTTTGGCCCTATAGTCTTCAAAGGGATCCGAAATATCTGTTCTCAGATTCCACAGAAATAAGGCTAGCAAGGAGATCCACGAAATACAGATGTAACTCTGTGAGTGGAAGTCACACATCACAGAGCAGTTTCTCAGAAAGCTTCTTTCCAGATTTCATCTGAGGATAGTTCCTTTTTCACCATAGCCCTCTATGGGCTTCAAAATATACTTTGCCAATTCCACTAGAACTGTCACAGCGAAAGGCTTCTTGAGGAGAAAGCTGTAACACTGTGAGATGATTTCACAGAACACAAAGAAGTTTCTCAGAAAGCTTCTTTCTCTTTGTTATCGGAGGATATTTCCTTTGGCCCTATAGTCTTCAAAGGGATCCGAAATATCTGTTCTCAGATTCCACAGAAATAAGGCTAGGAAAGAGATCCACGAAATACAGATGTAACTCTGTGAGTGGAAGTCACACATCACAGAGCAGTTTCTCAGAAAGCTTCTTTCCAGATTTCATCTGAGGATATTTCCTTTTTCACCATAGCCCTCTATGGGCTTCCAAATATCACTTTGCCAATTACACAAGAACTGTCTTAGTGAAAGGCTTCTTGAGGGGAAAGCTGTAACTCTGTGAGATGATTTCACAGAAGACAAAGAAGTTTCTCAGAAAGCTTCCTTCTCTTTGTTATCGGAGGATATTTCCTTTGGCCCTATAGTCTTCAAAGGTATCCGAAATATCTGGTCTCAGATTCCACAGAAATAAGGCTAGCAAAGAGATCCACGAAATACAGATGTAACTCTGTGAGATGAATGAACAGAACACTAAGAAGTTTCTCAGAAAGCTTCTTTCCAGATTTCATCTGAGGATATTTCCTTTTTCACCATAGCCCTCTATGGGCTTCCAAATATCACTTTGCCAATTCCACAAGAACTGTCTTAGCGAAAGGCTTCTTGAGGGGAAAGCTGTAACTCTGTGAGATGATTTCACAGAACACAAAGAAGTTTCTCAGAAAGCTTCTTTCTCTTTGTTATCGGAGGATATTTCCTTTGGCCCTATAGTCTTCAAAGGGATCCGAAATATCTGTTCTCAGATTCCACAGAAATAAGGCTAGCAAAGAGATCCACGAAATACAGATGTAACTCTGTGAGGGGAAGTCACACATCAGAGTAGTTTCTCAGAAAGCTTCTTTCCAGATTTCATCTGAGGATATTTCCTTTTTCACCATAGCCCTCTATGGGCTTCCAAATATCACTTTGCCAATTCCACAAGAACTGTCTTAGCGAAAGGCTTCTTGAGGGGAAAGCTGTAACTCTGTGAGATGATTTCACAAAACACAAAGAAGTTTCTCAGAAAGCTTCCTTCTCTTTGTTATCGGAGGATGTTTCCTTTGGCCCTATAGTCTTCAAAGGGATCCGAAATATCTGTTCTCAGATTCCACAGAAATAAGGCTAGCAAAGAGATCCACGAAATACAGATGTAACTCTGTGAGTGGAAGTCACACATCACAGAGCAGTTTCTCAGAAGGCTTCTTTCCAGATTTCATCTGAGGATATTTCCTTTTTCACCATAGCCCTCTATGGGCTTCCAAATATACTTTGCCAATTCCACAAGAACTGTCACAGCGAAAGGCTTCTTGAGGGGAAAGCTGTAACACTGTGAGATGATTTCACAGAACACAAAGAAGTTTCTCAGAAAGCTTCTTTCTCTTTGTTATCAGAGGATATTTCCTTTGGCCCTATAGTCATCAAAGGGATCCGAAATATCTGTTCTCAGATTCCACAGAAATAAGGCTAGGAAAGAGATCCACGAAATACAGATGTAACTCTGTGAGTGGAAGTCACACATCACAGAGCAGTTTCTCAGAAAGCTTCTTTCCAGATTTCATCTGAGGATATTTCCTTTTTCACCATAGCCCTCTATGGGCTTCCAAATATCACTTTGCCAATTCCACAAGAACTGTCACAGCGAAAGGCTTCTTGAGGGGAAAGCTGTAACACTGTGAGATGATTTCACAGAAAACAAAGAAGTTTCTCAGAAAGCTTCTTTCTCTTTGTTATCGGAGGATATTTCCTTTGGCCCTATAGTCTTCAAAGGGATCCGAAATATCTGTTCTCAGATTCCACAGAAATAAGGCTAGGAAAGAGATACACGAAATACAGATGTAACTCTGTGAGTGTAAGTCACACATCACAGAGCAGTTTCTCAGAAAGCTTCTTTCCAGATTTCATCTGAGGATATTTCCTTTTTCACCATAGCCCTCTATGGGCTTCCAAATATCACTTTTCCAATTCCACAAGAACTGTCTTAGCGAAAGGCTTCTTGAGGGGAAAGCTGTAATTCTGTGAGATGATTTCACAGAACACAAAGAAGTTTCTCAGAAAGCTTCTTTCTCTTTGTTATCGGAGGATATTTCCTTTGGCCCTATAGTCTTCAAAGGCATCCGAAATATCTGTTCTCAGATTCCACAGAAATAAGGCTAGCAAAGAGATCCACGAAATACAGATGTAACTCTGTGAGTGGAAGTCACACATCACAGAGCAGTTTCTCAGAAAGCTTCTTTCCAGAATTCATCTGAGGATATTTCCTTTTTCAACATAGCCCTCTATGGGCTGCCAAATATCACTTTGCCAATTCCACAAGAACTGTCTTAGCGAAAGGCTTCTTGAGGGGAAAGCTGTAACTCTGTGAGATGATTTCACAGAACACAAAGAAGTTTCTCAGAAAGCTTCCTTCTCTTTGTTATCGGAGGATATTTCCTTTGTCCATATAGTCTTCAAAGGGATCCTAAATATCTGTTCTCAGATTCCACAGAAATAAGGCTAGCAAAGAGATCCACGAAATACAGATGTATGTCTGTGAGATGAATGAATAGAACATTAAGCAGTTTCTCAGAAAGCTTCTTTCCAGATTTCATCTGAGGATATTTCCTTTTTCACCATAGCCCTCTATGGGCTTCCAAATATCACTTTGCCAATTCCACAAGAACTGTCTTAGCGAAAGGCTTCTTGAGGGGAAAGCTGTAACTCTGTGAGATGATTTCATAGAACACAAAGAAGTTTCTCAGAAATCTTCCTTCTCTTTGTTATCGGAGGATATTTCCTTTGGCCCTATAGTCTTCAAATGGATCCGACATATCTGTTCTCAGATTCCACAGAAATAAGGCTAGAAAAGAGATCCACGTAATACAGATGTAACTCTGTGAGTGGAAGTCAAACATCACAGAGCAGTTTCTCAGAAAGCTTCTTTCCAGATTTCATCTGAGGATATTTCCTTTTTCACCATAGCCTTCTAAGGGCTTCCAAATATCACATTGCCAATTCCACTAGAACTGTCTTAGCGAAAGGCGTCTTGAGGGGAAAGCTGTAACTCTATTAGATGATTTCACAGAACACAAAGAAGTTTCTCAGAAAGCTTCTTTCTCTTTGTTATCGGAGGATATTTCCTTTGGCCCTATAATCTTCAAAGGGATCCGAAATATCTGTTCTCAGATTCCACAGAAATAAGGCTAGCAAAGAGATCCACGAAATACACATGTAACTCTGTGAGATGAATGAACAGAACACTAAGCAGTTTCTCAGAAAGCTTCTTTCCAGATTTCATCTGAGGATATTTCCTTTTTCACCATAGCCCTCTATGGGCTGCCAAATATCACTTTGCCAATTCCACAAGAACTGTCTTAGCGAAAGGCTTCTTGAGGGGAAAGCTGTAACTCTGTGAGATGATTTCACAGAACACAAAGAAGTTTCTCAGAAAGCTTCCTTCTCTTTGTTATCGGAGGATATTTCCTTTGGCCCTATAGTCTTCAAAGGCATCCGAAATATCTGTTCTCAGATTCCACAGAAATAAGGCTAGCAAAGAGATCCACGAAATACAGATGTAACTCTTTGAGTGGAAGTCACACATCACAGAGCAGTTTCTCAGAAAGCTTCTTTCCAGAATTCATCTGAGGATATTTCCTTTTTCAACATAGCCCTCTATGGGCTGCCAAATATCACTTTGCCAATTCCACAAGAACTGTCTTAGCGAAAGGCTTCTTGAGGGGAAAGCTGTAACTCTGTGAGATGATTTCACAGAACACAACGAAGTTTCTCAGAAAGCTTCCTTCTCTTTGTTATCGGAGGATATTTCCTTTGTCCCTATAGTCTTCAAAGGGATCCTAAATATCTGTTCTCAGATTCCACAGAAATAAGGCTAGCAAAGAGATCCACGAAATACAGATGTAAGTCTGTGAGATGAATGAATAGAACATTAAGCAGTTTCTCAGAAAGCTTCTTTCCAGATTTCATCTGAGGATATTTACTTTTTCACCATAGCCCTCTATGGGCTTCCAAATATCACTTTGCCAATTCCACAAGAACTGTCTTAGCGAAAGGCTTCTAGAGGGGAAAGCTGTAACTCTGTGAGATGATTTCACAGAACACAAAGAAGTTTCTCAGAAATCTTCCTTCTCTTTTGTATCGGAGGATATTTCCTTTGGCCCTATAGTCTTCAAATGGATCCGACATATCTGTTCTCAGATTCCACAGAAATAAGGCTAGAAAAGAGATCCACGTAATAAAGATGTAACTCTGTGAGTGGAAGTCACACATCACAGAGCAGTTTCTCAGAAAGCTTCTTTCCAGATTTCATCTGAGGATATTTCCTTTTTCACCATAGCCCTCTATGGGTTTCCAAATATCACTTTGCCAATTCCACAAAAACTGTCTTAGTGAAAGGCTTCTTGAGGGGAAAGCTGTAACTCTGTGAGATGATTTCACAGAACACAAAGAAGTTTCTCAGAAAGCTTCCTTCTCTTTGTTATCGGAGGATATTTCCTTTGGCCCTATAGTCTTCAAAGGGATCCGAAATATCTGTTCTCAGATTCCACAGAAATAAGGCTAGCAAAGAGATCCACGAAATACAGATGTAACTCTGTGAGATGAATGAACAGAACACTAAGAAGTTTCTCAGAAAGCTTCTTTCCAGATTTCATCTGAGGATATTTCCTTTTTCACCATAGCCCTCTATGGGCTTCCAAATATCACTTTGCCAACTCCACATGAACTGTCTTAGCGAAAGGCTTCTTGAGGGGAAAGCTGTAACTCTGTGAGATGATTTCACAGAACGCAAAGAAGTTTCTCAGAAAGCTTCTTTCTCTCTGTTATCGCAGGATATTTCCTTTAGCCTTATAGTCTTCAAAGGGATCCGAAATATCTGTTCTCAGATTCCACAGAAATAAGGCTAGCAAAGAGATCCACGAAATACAGATGTAACTCTGTGAGTGGAAGTCACACATCACAGAGCAGTTTCTCAGAAAGCTTCTTTCCAGATTTCATCTGAGGATATTTCCTTTTTCACCATAGCCCTCTATGGGCTTCCAAATATCACTTTGCCAATTTCACAAGAACTGTCTTAGCGAAAGGCTTCTTGAGGGGAAAGTTGTAACTCTGTGAGATGATTTCAAAGAACACAAAGAAGTTTCTCAGAAAGCTTCTTTCTCTTTGTTATCGGAGGATATTTCCTTTAGCCTTATAGTCTTCAAAGGGATCCGAAATATCTGTTCTCAGATTCCACAGAAATAAGGCTAGCAAAGAGATCCACGAAATACAGATGTAACTCTGTGAGATGAATGAACAGAACACTAAGCAGTTTCTCAGAAAGCTTCTTTCCAGATTTCATCTGAGGATATTTCCTTTTTCACCATAGCCCTCTATGGGCTTCCAAATATCACTTTGCCAATTCCACAAGAACTGTCTTTGCGAAAGGCTTCTTGAGGGGGAAGCTGTAACTCTGTGAGATGATTTCACAGAATACAAAGAAGTTTCTCAGAAAGCTTCCTTCTCTTTGTTATCGGAGGATATTTCCTTTGGCCCAATAGTCTTCAAAGGGATCCGAAATATCTGTTCTCAGATTCCACAGAAATAAGGCTAGCAAAGAGATCCACGAATTACAGATGTAACTCTGTGAGATGAATAAACAGAACAGTAAGGAGTTTCTCAGAAAGCTTCTTTCCAGATTTCATCTGAGGATAGTTCCTTTTTCACCATAGCCCTCTATGGGCTTCCAAATATCACTTTGCGAATTCCACAAGAACTGTCTTTGCGAAATGCTTTTTGAGGGGAAAGCTGTAACTCTGTGAGATGATTTCACAGAACACAAAGAAGTTTCTCAGAAAGCTTCCTTCTCTTTGTTATCGGAGGATATTTCCTTTGGCCCTATAGTCTTCAAAGGGATCCGATATATCTGTTCTCAGATTCCACAGAAATAAGGCTAGCAAAGAGATCCACGAAATACAGATGTAACTCTGTGAGTGGAAGTCACACATCACAGAGCAGTTTCTCAGAAAGCTTCTTTCCAGATTTCATCTGAGGATAGTTCCTTTTTCACCATAGCCCTCTATGGGCTTCCAAATATCACTTTGCCAATTCCACAAGAACTGTCTTAGCGAAAGTCTTCTTGAGTTGAAAGCTGTAACTCTGTGAGATGATTTCACAGAACACAAAGATGTTTCTCAGAAAGCTTCCTTCTCTTTGTTATCGGAGGATATTTCCTTTGGCCCTATAGACTTCAAAGGGATCCGAAATATCTGTTCTCAGATTCCACAGAAACAAGGCTAGCAAAGAGATCCACGAAATACAGATGTAACTCTGTGAGTGGAAGTCACACATCACAGAGCAGTTTCTCAGAAAGCTTCTTTCCAGATTTCATCTGAGGATATTTCCTTTTTCAGCATAGCCCTCTATGGCTTCCAAATATCACTTTGCCAATTCCACAAGAACTGTCTTAGCGAAAGGATTCTTGAGGGGAAAGCTGTAACTCTGTGAGATGATTTCACAGAACACAAAGAAGTTTCTCAGAAAGCTTCCTTCTCTTTGTTATCGGTGGATATTTCCTTTGGCCCTATAGTCTTCAAAGGGATCCGAAATACTTGTTCTCTGATTCCACAGAAATAAGGCTAGCAAAGAGATCCACGAAATACAGATGTAACTCTTTGAGATGAATGAACAGAACACTAAGCAGTTTCTCAGAAAGCTTCTTTCCAGATTTCATCTGAGGATATTTCCTTTTTCACCATAGCCATCTATGGGCTTCCAAATATCACTTTGCCAATTCCACAAGAATTGTTTCAGCGAAAGGTTCTTGAGGGGAAAGCTGTAACTCTGTGACATGATTTCACAGAACACAAAGAAGTTTCTCAGAAAGCTTCTTTCTCTTTGTTATCGGAGGATATTTCCTTTGGCCCTATAGTCTTCAAAGGGATCCGAAATATCTGTTCTCAGATTCCACAGAATTAAGGCTAGCAAAGAGATCCACGAAACAGAGATGTAACTCTGTGAGTGGAAGACACACAACACAGAGCAGTTTCTCAGAAAGCTTCTTTCCAGATTTCATCTGAGAATATTTCCTTTTTCAACATAGCCCTCCATGGGCTGCCTAATATCACTTTGCCAATTCCACAAGAACTGTCTTAGCGAAAGGCTTCTTGAGGGGAAAGTTGTAACTCTGTGAGATGACTTCACAGAACACAAAGAAGTTTCTCAGAAAGCTTCCTTGTCTTTGTTATCGGAGGATATTTCCTTTGGCCCTATAGTCTTCAAAGGGATCCGAAATATCTGTTCTCAGATTCCAAAGAAATAAGGCTAGCAAAGAGATCCACGAAATACAGATGTAACTCTGTGAGTGGAAGTCACACATCACAGAGCAGTTTCTCAGAAAGCTTCTTTCCAGATTTCATCTGAGGATATTTCCTTTTTCACAATAGCCCTCTATGGGCTTCCAAATATCACTTTGCCAATTCCACAAGAACTGGCTTAAAGAAAGGTTTCTTGAGGGGAAAGCTGTAATTGTGTGAGATGATTTCACAGAACACAGAGAAGTTTCTCAGAAAGTTTCTTTCTCTTTGTTATCGGAGGATATTTCCTTTGGCCCTATAGTCTTCAAAGGGATCCGAAATATCTGTTCTCAGATTCCACAGAAATAAGGCTAGCAAAGAGATCCACGAAATACAGATGTAACTCTGTGAGATGAATGAACAGAACACTAAGCAGTTTCTCAGAAAGCTTCTTTCCAGATTTCATCTGAGGATTTTTCCTTTTTCACCATAGCCCTCTATGGGATTCCAAATATCACTTTGCCAATTCCACCAGAACTGTCTTAGCGAAAGGCTTCTTGAGGGGAAAGCTGTAACTCTGTGCGATGATTTCACAGAACACAAAGAAGTTTCTCAAAAAGCTTCCTTCTCTTTGTTATCGGAGGATATTTCCTTTGGCCCTATAGTCTTCAAAGGGATCCGAAATATCTGTTCTCAGATTCCACAGAAATAAGGCTAGCAAAGAGATCCACGAAATACAGATGTATCTCTGTGAGACGAATGAACAGAACACTAAGCAGTTTCTCAGAAAGCTTCTTTCCAGATTTCATCTGAGGATATTTCCTTTTTCACCATAGCCTTCTATGGGCTTCCAAATATCACTTTGCCAATTCCACAAGAACTGTCTTAGCGAAAGGCTTCTTGAGGGGAAAGCTGTAACTCTGTGAGATGATTTCACAGAACACAAAGATGTTTCTCAGAAAGCTTCCTTCTCTTTGTTATCGGAGGATATTTCCTTTGGCCCTATAGACTTCAAAGGGATCCGAAATATCTGTTCTCAGATTCCACAGAAATAAGGCTAGCAAAGAGATCCACGAAATACAGATGTAACTCTGTGAGTGGAAGTCACACATCACAGAGCAGTTTCTCAGAAAGCTTCTTTCCAGATTTCATCTGAGGATATTTCCTTTTTCACCATAGCCCTCTATGGCTTCCAAATATCACTTTGCCAATTCCACAAGAACTGTCTTAGCGAAAGGATTCTTGAGGGGAAAGCTGTAACTCTGTGAGATGATTTCACAGAACACAAAGAAGTTTCTCAGAAAGCTTCCTTCTCTTTGTTATCGGAGGATATTTCCTTTGGCCCTATAGTCTTCAAAGGGATCCGAAATACTTGTTCTCTGATTCCACAGAAATAAGGCTAGCAAAGAGATCCACGAAATACAGATGTAACTCTTTGAGATGAATGAACAGAACACTAAGCAGTTTCTCAGAAAGCTTCTTTCCAGATTTCATCTGAGGATATTTCCTTTTTCACCATAACCATCTATGGGCTTCCAAATATCACTTTGCCAATTCCACAAGAATTGTTTTAGCGAAAGGTTCTTGAGGGGAAAGCTGTAACTCTGTGACATGATTTCACAGAACACAAAGAAGTTTCTCAGAAAGCTTCTTTCTCTTTGTTATCGGAGGATATTTCCTTTGGCCCTATAGTCTTCAAAGGGATCCGAAATATCTGTTCTCAGATTCCACAGAATTAAGGCTAGCAAAGAGATCCACGAAACAGAGATGTAACTCTGTGAGTGGAAGACACACAACACAGAGCAGTTTCTCAGAAAGCTTCTTTCCAGATTTCATCTGAGAATATTTCCTTTTTCAACATAGCCCTCCATGGGCTGCCTAATATCACTTTGCCAATTCCACAAGAACTGTCTTAGCGAAAGGCTTCTTGAGGGGAAAGTTGTAACTCTGTGAGATGATTTCACAGAACACAAAGAAGTTTCTCAGAAAGCTTCCTTGTCTTTGTTATCGGAGGATATTTCCTTTGGCCCTATAGTCTTCAAAGGGATCCGAAATATCTGTTCTCAGATTCCACAGAAATAAGGCTAGCAAAGAGATCCACGAAATACAGATGTAACTCTGTGAGTGGAAGTCACACATCACAGAGCAGTTTCTCAGATAGCTTCTTTCCAGATTTCATCTGAGGATATTTCCTTTTTCACAATAGCCCTCTATGGGCTTCCAAATATCACTTTGCCAATTCCACAAGAACTGGCTTAAAGAAAGGTTTCTTGAGGGGAAAGCTGTAATTCTGTGAGATGATTTCACAGAACACAGAGAAGTTTCTCAGAAAGTTTCTTTCTCTTTGTTATCGGAGGATATTTCCTTTGGCCCTATAGTCTTCAAAGGGATCCGAAATATCTGTTCTCAGATTCCACAGAAATAAGGCTAGCAAAGAGATCCACGAAATACAGATGTAACTCTGTGAGATGAATGAACAGAACACTAAGCAGTTTCTCAGAAAGCTTCTTTCCAGATTTCATTTGAGGATATTTCCTTTTTCACCATAGCCCTCTATGGGATTCCAAATATCACTTTGCCAATTCCACCAGAACTGTCTTAGCGAAAGGCTTCTTGAGGGGAAAGCTGTAACTCTGTGCGATGATTTCACAGAACACAAAGAAGTTTCTCAGAAAGCTTCCTTCTCTTTGTTATCGGAGGATATTTCCTTTGGCCCTATAGTCTTCAAAGGGATCCGAAATATCTGTTCTCAGATTCCACAGAAATAAGGCTAGCAAAGAGATCCACGAAATACAGATGTAACTCTGTGAGACGAATGAACAGAACACTAAGCAGTTTCTCAGAAAGCTTCTTTCCAGATTTCATCTGAGGATATTTCCTTTTTCACCATAGCCTTCTATGGGCTTCCAAATATCACTTTGCCAATTCCACAAGAACTGTCTTAGCGAAAGGCTTCTTGAGGGGAAAGCTGTAACTCTGTGAGATGATTTCCCAGAACACAAAGAAGTTTCTCAGAAAGCATCTTTCTCTTTGTTATCGGAGGATATTTCCTTTGTCCCTATAGTCTTCAAAGGGATCCGAAATATCTGTTCTCAGATTCCACAGAAATAAGGCTAGCAAAGAGATCCCGAAACACAGATGTATCTCTGTGAGTGGAAATCACACATCATAGAGCAGTTTCTCAGAAAGCTTCTTTCCAGATTTCATCTGAGGATATTTCCTTTTTCACCATAGCCCTCTATGGGCTTCCAAATATCACTTTGCCAATTCCACAAGAACTGTCTTAGCGAAAGGCTTCTTGAGGGGAAAGCTGTAACTCTGTGAGATGATTTCACAGAACACAAAGAAGTTTCTCAGAAAGCTTCTTTCTCTTTGTTATCGGAGGATATTTCCTTTGGCCCTATAGTCTTCAAAGGGATCCGAAATATCTGTTCTCAGATTCCACAGAAACAAGGCTAGCAAAGAGATCCACGAAATACACATGTAACTCTGTGAGATGAATGAACAGAACACTAAGCAGTTTCTCAGAAAGCTTCTTTCCAGATTTCATCTGAGGATATTCCCTTTTTCACCTTAGCCCTCTATGGCCTGCCAAATATCACTTTGCCAATTCCACAAGAACTGTCTTAGAGAAAGGCTTCTTGAGGGGAAAGCTGTAACTCTGTGAGATGATTTCACAGAACACAAAGAAGTTTCTCAGAAAGCTTCCTTCTCTTTGTTATCGGCGGATATTTCCTTTGTCCCTATAGTCTTCAAAGGGATCCTAAATATCTGTTCTCAGATTCCACAGAAATAAGGCTAGCAAAGAGATCCACGAAATACAGATGTAAGTCTGTGAGATGAATGAATAGAACATTAAGCAGTTTCTCAGAAAGCTTCTTTCCAGATTTCATCTGAGGATATTTCCTTTTTCACCATAGCCCTCTATGGGCTTCCAAATATCACTTTGCCAATTCCACAAGAACAGTCTTAGCGAAAGGCTTCTAGAGGGGAAAGCTGTAACTCTGTGAGATGATTTCACAGAACACAAAGAAGTTTCTCAGAAATCTTCCTTCTCTTTGTTATCGGAGGATATTTCCTTTGGCCCTATAGTCTTCAAATGGATCCGACATATCTGTTCTCAGATTCCACAGAAATAAGGCTAGAAAAGAGATCCACGTAATACAGATGTAACTCTGTGAGTGGAAGTCACACATCACAGAGCAGTTTCTCAGAAAGCTTCTTTCCAGATTTCATCTGAGGATATTTCCTTTTTTCACCATAGCCCTCTATGGGCTTCCAAATATCACTTTGCCAATTCCACAAGAACTGTCTTAGTGAAAGGCTTCTTGAGGGGAAAGCTGTAACTCTGTGAGATGATTTCACAGAACACAAAGAAGTTTCCCAGAAAGCTTCCTTCTCTTTGTTATCGGAGGATATTTCCTTTGGCCCTATAGTCTTCAAAGGGATCCGAAATATCTGTTCTCAGATTCCACAGAAATAAGGCTAGCAAAGAGATCCAGGAAATACATATGTAACTCTGTGAGATGAATGAACAGAACACTAAGCAGTTTCTCAGAAAGCTTCTTTCCAGATTTCATCTGAGGATATTTCCTTTTTCCCCTTAGCCCTCTATGGGCTTCCAAATATCACTTTGCCAACTCCACAAGAACTGTCTTAGCGAAAGGCTTCTTGAGGGGAAAGCTGTAACTCTGTGAGATGATTTCATAGAACACTAAGAAGTTTCTCAGAAATCTTCCTTCTCTTTGTTATCGGAGGATATTTCCTTTGGCCCTATAGTCTTCAAATGGATCCGACATATCTGTTCTCAGATTCCACAGAAATAAGGCTAGAAAAGAGATCCACGTAATACAGATGTAACTCTGTGAGTGGAAGTCACACATCACAGAGCAGTTTCTCAGAAAGCTTCTTTCCAGATTTCATCTGAGGATATTTCCTTTTTCACCATAGCCCTCTATGGGCTTCCAAATATCACTTTGCCAATTCCACAAGATCTGTCTTAGCGAAAGGCTTCTTGAGGGGAAAACTGTAACTCTGTGAGATAATTTCACAGAACACAAAGAAGTTTCTCAGAAAGCTTCTTTCTCTCTGTTATCGGAGGATATTTCCTTTAGCCTTATAGTCTTCAAAGGGATCCGAAATATCTGTTCTCAGATTCCACAGAAATAAGGCTAGCAAAGAGATCCACGAAATACAGATGTATCTCTGTGAGTGGAAGTCACACATCACAGAGCAGTTTCTCAGAAAGCTTCTTTCCAGATTTCATCGGAGGATATTTCCTTTTTCACCATAGCCATCTACGGGCTTCCAAATATCACTTTGGCAATTCCACAAGAACTGTCTTAGCGAAAGGCTTCTTGAGGGGAAAGCTGTAACTCTGTGAGATGATTTCACAGAACACAAAGAAGTTTCTCAGAAAGCTTCTTTCTCTTTGTTATCGGAGGATATTTCCTTTGGCCCTATAGTCTTCAAAGTATCCGAAATATCTGTTCTCAGATTCCACAGAAATAAGGCTAGCAAAGAGATCCACGAAATACATATGTAACTCTGTGAGATGAATGAACAGAACACTAAGCAGTTTCTCAGAAAGCTTCTTTCCAGATTTCATCGGAGGATATTTCCTTTTTCACCATAGCCCTCTATGGGCTTCCAAATATCACTTTGCCAATTCCACAAGAAATGTCTTTGCGAGAGGCTTCTTGAGGGGAAAGCTTTAACTCTGTGAGATGATTTCACAGAACACAAAGAAGTTTCTCAGAAAGCTTCCTTCTCTTTGTTATCGGAGGATATTTCCTTTGGCCCTATAGTCTTCAAAGGGATCCGAAATATCTGTTCTCAGATTCCACAGAAATAAGGCTAGCAAGGAGATCCACGAAATACAGATGTAACTCTGTGAGTGGAAGTCACACATCACAGAGCAGTTTCTCAGAAAGCTTCTTTCCAGATTTCATCTGAGGATAGTTCCTTTTTCACCATAGCCCTCTATGGGCTTCAAAATATACTTTGCCAATTCCACAAGAACTGTCACAGCGAAAGGCTTCTTGAGGGGAAAGCTGTAACACTGTGAGATGATTTCACAGAACACAAAGAAGTTTCTCACAAAGCTTCTTTCTCTTTGTTATCGGAGGATATTTCCTTTGGCCCTATAGTCTTCAAAGGGATCCGAAATATCTGTTCTCAGATTCCACAGAAATAAGGCTAGGAAAGAGATCCACGAAATACAGATGTAACTCTGTGAGTGGAAGTCACACATCACAGAGCAGTTTCTCAGAAATCTTCTTTCCAGATTTCATCTGAGGATATTTCCTTTTTCACCATAGCCCTCTAAGGGCTTCCAAATATCACTTTGCCAATTCCACAAGAACTGTCTTAGCGAAAGGCTTCTTCAGGGGAAAGCTGTAACTCTGTGAGATGATTTCACAGAACACAAAGAAGTTTCTCAGAAAGCTTCTTTCTCTTTGTTATCGGAGGATATTTCCTTTGGCCCTATAGTCTTCAAAGGCATCCGAAATATCTGTTCTCAGATTCCACAGAAATAAGGCTAGCAAAGAGATCCACGAAATACAGATGTAACTCTGTGAGTGGAAGTCACACATCACAGAGCAGTTTCTCAGAAAGCTTCTTTCCAGAATTCATCTGAGGATATTTCCTTTTTCAACATAGCCCTCTATGGGCTGCCAAATATCACTTTGCCAATTCCACAAGAACTGTCTTAGCGAAAGGCTTCTTGAGGGGAAAGCTGTAACTCTGTGAGATGATTTCACAGAACACAAAGAAGTTTCTCAGAAAGCTTCCTTCTCTTTGTTATCGGAGGATATTTCCTTTGTCCATATAGTCTTCAAAGGGATCCTAAATATCTGTTCTCAGATTCCACAGAAATAAGGCTAGCAAAGAGATCCACGAAATACAGATGTAACTCTTTGAGATGAATGAACAGAACACTAAGCAGTTTCTCAGAAAGCTTCTTTCCAGATTTCATCTGAGGATATTTCCTTTTTCACCATAACCATCTATGGGCTTCCAAATATCACTTTGCCAATTCCACAAGAATTGTTTTAGCGAAAGGTTCTTGAGGGGAAAGCTGTAACTCTGTGACATGATTTCACAGAACACAAAGAAGTTTCTCAGAAAGCTTCTTTCTCTTTGTTATCGGAGGATATTTCCTTTGGCCCTATAGTCTTCAAAGGGATCCGAAATATCTGTTCTCAGATTCCACAGAATTGAGGCTAGCAAAGAGATCCACGAAACAGAGATGTAACTCTGTGAGTGGAAGACACACAACACAGAGCAGTTTCTCAGAAAGCTTCTTTCCAGATTTCATCTGAGAATATTTCCTTTTTCAACATAGCCCTCCATGGGCTGCCTAATATCACTTTGCCAATTCCACAAGAACTGTCTTAGCGAAAGGCTTCTTGAGGGGAAAGTTGTAACTCTGTGAGATGATTTCACAGAACACAAAGAAGTTTCTCAGAAAGCTTCCTTGTCTTTGTTATCGGAGGATATTTCCTTTGGCCCTATAGTCTTCAAAGGGATCCGAAATATCTGTTCTCAGATTCCACAGAAATAAGGCTAGCAAAGAGATCCACGAAATACAGATGTAACTCTGTGAGTGGAAGTCACACATCACAGAGCAGTTTCTCAGATAGCTTCTTTCCAGATTTCATCTGAGGATATTTCCTTTTTCACAATAGCCCTCTATGGGCTTCCAAATATCACTTTGCCAATTCCACAAGAACTGTCTTAGCGAAAGGCTTCTTGAGGGGAAAGCTGTAATTCTGTGAGATGATTTCACAGAACACAGAGAAGTTTCTCAGAAAGTTTCTTTCTCATTGTTATCGTAGGATATTTCCTTTGGCCCTATAGTCTTCAAAGGGATCCGAAATATCTGTTCTCAGATTCCACAGAAATAAGGCTAGCAAAGAGATCCACGAAATACAGATGTAACTCTGTGAGATGAATGAACAGAACACTAAGCAGTTTCTCAGAAAGCTTCTTTCCAGATTTCATCTGAGGATATTTCCTTTTTCACCATAGCCCTCTATGGGATTCCAAATATCACTTTGCCAATTCCACCAGAACTGTCTTAGCGAAAGGCTTCTTGAGGGGAAAGCTGTAACTCTGTGCGATGATTTCACAGAACACAAAGAAGTTTCTCAGAAAGCTTCCTTCTCTTTGTTATCGGAGGATATTTCCTTTGTCCCTATAGTCTTCAAAGGGATCCTAAATATCTGTTCTCAGATTCCACAGAAATAAGGCTAGCAAAGAGATCCACGAAATACAGATGTAACTCTGTGAGACGAATGAACACAACACTAAGCAGTTTCTCAGAAAGCTTCTTTCCAGATTTCATCTGAGGATATTTCCTTTTTCACCATAGCCTTCTATGGGCTTCCAAATATCACTTTGCCAATTCCACAAGAACTGTCTTAGCGAAAGGCTTCTTGAGGGGAAAGCTGTAACTCTGTGAGATGATTTCCCAGAACACAAAGAAGTTTCTCAGAAAGCATCTTTCTCTTTGTTATCGGAGGATATTTCCTTTGTCCCTATAGTCTTCAAAGGGATCCGAAATATCTGTTCTCAGATTCCACAGAAATAAGGCTAGCAAAGAGATCCCGAAACACAGATGTATCTCTGTGAGTGGAAATCACACATCATAGAGCAGTTTCTCAGAAAGCTTCTTTCCAGATTTCATCTGAGGATATTTCCTTTTTCACCATAGCCCTCTATGGGCTTCCAAATATCACTTTGCCAATTCCACAAGAACTGTCTTAGCGAAAGGCTTCTTGAGGGGAAAGCTGTAACTCTGTGAGATGATTTCACAGAACACAAAGAAGTTTCTCAGAAAGCTTCTTTCTCTTTGTTATCGGAGGATATTTCCTTTGGCCCTATAGTCTTCAAAGGGATCCGAAATATCTGTTCTCAGATTCCACAGAAATAAGGCTAGCAAAGAGATCCACGAAATACAGATGTAAATCTGTGAGACGAATGAACAGAACACTAAGAAGTTTCTCAGAAAGCTTCTTTCCAGATTTCATCTGAGGATATATCCTTTTTCACCATAGCCCTCTAAGGGCTTCCAAATATCACTTTGCCAATTCCACAAGAACTGTCTTAGCGAAAGGCGTCTTGAGGGGAAAGCTGTAACTCTATTAGATGATTTCACAGAACACAAAGAAGTTTCTCAGAGAGCTTCTTTCTCTTTGTTATCGGAGGATATTTCCTTTGGCCCTATAGTCTTCAAAGGGATCCGAAATATCTGTTCTCAGATTCCACAGAAACAAGGCTAGCAAAGAGATCCACGAAATACACATGTAACTCTGTGAGATGAATGAACAGAACACTAAGCAGTTTCTCAGAAAGCTTCTTTCCAGATTTCATCTGAGGATATTCCCTTTTTCACCTTAGCCCTCTATGGCCTGCCAAATATCACTTTGCCAATTCCACAAGAACTGTCTTAGCGAAAGGCTTCTTGAGGGGAAAGCTGTAACTCTGTGAGATGATTTCACAGAACACAAAGAAGTTTCTCAGAAAGCTTCCTTCTCTTTGTTATCGGAGGATATTTCCTTTGTCCCTATAGTCTTCAAAGGGATCCTAAATATCTGTTCTCAGATTCCACAGAAATAAGGCTAGCAAAGAGATCCACGAAATACAGATGTAAGTCTGTGAGATGAATGAATAGAACATTAAGCAGTTTCTCAGAAAGCTTCTTTCCAGATTTCATCTGAGGATATTTCCTTTTTCACCATAGCCCTCTATGGGCTTCCAAATATCACTTTGCCAATTCCACAAGAACAGTCTTAGCGAAAGGCTTCTAGAGGGGAAAGCTGTAACTCTGTGAGATGATTTCACAGAACACAAAGAAGTTTCTCAGAAATCTTCCTTCTCTTTGTTATCGGAGGATATTTCCTTTGGCCCTATAGTCTTCAAATGGATCCGACATATCTGTTCTCAGATTCCACAGAAACAAGGCTAGAAAAGAGATCCACGTAATACAGATGTAACTCTGTGAGTGGAAGTCACACATCACAGAGCAGTTTCTCAGAAAGCTTCTTTCCAGATTTCATCTGAGGATATTTCCTTTTTTCACCATAGCCCTCTATGGGCTTCCAAATATCACTTTGCCAATTCCACAAGAACTGTCTTAGTGAAAGGCTTCTTGAGGGGAAAGCTGTAACTCTGTGAGATGATTTCACAGAACACAAAGAAGTTTCCCAGAAAGCTTCCTTCTCTTTGTTATCGGAGGATATTTCCTTTGGCCCTATAGTCTTCAAAGGGATCCGAAATATCTGTTCTCAGATTCCACAGAAATAAGGCTAGCAAAGAGATCCAGGAAATACATATGTAACTCTGTGAGATGAATGAACAGAACACTAAGCAGTTTCTCAGAAAGCTTCTTTCCAGATTTCATCTGAGGATATTTCCTTTTTCCCCTTAGCCCTCTATGGGCTTCCAAATATCACTTTGCCAACTCCACAAGAACTGTCTTAGCGAAAGGCTTCTTGAGGGGAAAGCTGTAACTCTGTGAGATGATTTCATAGAACACTAAGAAGTTTCTCAGAAATCTTCCTTCTCTTTGTTATCGGAGGATATTTCCTTTGGCCCTATAGTCTTCAAATGGATCCGACATATCTGTTCTCAGATTCCACAGAAATAAGGCTAGAAAAGAGATCCACGTAATACAGATGTAACTCTGTGAGTGGAAGTCACACATCACAGAGCAGTTTCTCAGAAAGCTTCTTTCCAGATTTCATCTGAGGATATTTCCTTTTTCACCATAGCCCTCTATGGGCTTCCAAATATCACTTTGCCAATTCCACAAGATCTGTCTTAGCGAAAGGCTTCTTGAGGGGAAAACTGTAACTCTGTGAGATAATTTCACAGAACACAAAGAAGTTTCTCAGAAAGCTTCTTTCTCTCTGTTATCGGAGGATATTTCCTTTAGCCTTATAGTCTTCAAAGGGATCCGAAATATCTGTTCTCAGATTCCACAGAAATAAGGCTAGCAAAGAGATCCACGAAATACAGATGAATCTCTGTGAGTGGAAGTCACACATCACAGAGCAGTTTCTCAGAAAGCTTCTTTCCAGATTTCATCGGAGGATATTTCCTTTTTCACCATAGCCATCTACGGGCTTCCAAATATCACTTTGGCAATTCCACAAGAACTGTCTTAGCGAAAGGCTTCTTGAGGGGAAAGCTGTAACTCTGTGAGATGATTTCACAGAACACAAAGAAGTTTCTCAGAAAGCTTCTTTCTCTTTGTTATCGGAGGATATTTCCTTTGGCCCTATAGTCTTCAAAGTATCCGAAATATCTGTTCTCAGATTCCACAGAAATAAGGCTAGCAAAGAGATCCACGAAATACATATGTAACTCTGTGAGATGAATGAACAGAACACTAAGCAGTTTCTCAGAAAGCTTCTTTCCAGATTTCATCGGAGGATATTTCCTTTTTCACCATAGCCCTCTATGGGCTTCCAAATATCACTTTGCCAATTCCACAAGAAATGTCTTTGCGAGAGGCTTCTTGAGGGGAAAGCTTTAACTCTGTGAGATGATTTCACAGAACACAAAGAAGTTTCTCAGAAAGCTTCCTTCTCTTTGTTATCGGAGGATATTTCCTTTGGCCCTATAGTCTTCAAAGGGATCCGAAATATCTGTTCTCAGATTCCACAGAAATAAGGCTAGCAAGGAGATCCACGAAATACAGATGTAACTCTGTGAGTGGAAGTCACACATCACAGAGCAGTTTCTCAGAAATCTTCTTTCCAGATTTCATCTGAGGATAGTTCCTTTTTCACCATAGCCCTCTATGGGCTTCAAAATATACTTTGCCAATTCCACAAGAACTGTCACAGCGAAAGGCTTCTTGAGGGGAAAGCTGTAACACTGTGAGATGATTTCACAGAACACAAAGAAGTTTCTCACAAAGCTTCTTTCTCTTTGTTATCGGAGGATATTTCCTTTGGCCCTATAGTCTTCAAAGGGATCCGAAATATCTGTTCTCAGATTCCACAGAAATAAGGCTAGGAAAGAGATCCACGAAATACAGATGTAACTCTGTGAGTGGAAGTCACACATCACAGAGCAGTTTCTCAGAAATCTTCTTTCCAGATTTCATCTGAGGATATTTCCTTTTTCACCATAGCCCTCTAAGGGCTTCCAAATATCACTTTGCCAATTCCACAAGAACTGTCTTAGCGAAAGGCTTCTTCAGGGGAAAGCTGTAACTCTGTGAGATGATTTCACAGAACACAAAGAAGTTTCTCAGAAAGCTTCTTTCTCTTTGTTATCGGAGGATATTTCCTTTGGCCCTATAGTCTTCAAAGGCATCCGAAATATCTGTTCTCAGATTCCACAGAAATAAGGCTAGCAAAGAGATCCACGAAATACAGATGTAACTCTGTGAGTGGAAGTCACACATCACAGAGCAGTTTCTCAGAAAGCTTCTTTCCAGAATTCATCTGAGGATATTTCCTTTTTCAACATAGCCCTCTATGGGCTGCCAAATATCACTTTGCCAATTCCACAAGAACTGTCTTAGCGAAAGGCTTCTTGAGGGGAAAGCTGTAACTCTGTGAGATGATTTCACAGAACACAAAGAAGTTTCTCAGAAAGCTTCCTTCTCTTTGTTATCGGAGGATATTTCCTTTGTCCATATAGTCTTCAAAGGGATCCTAAATATCTGTTCTCAGATTCCACAGAAATAAGGCTAGCAAAGAGATCCACGAAATACAGATGTAAGTCTGTGAGATGAATGAATAGAACATTAAGCAGTTTCTCAGAAAGCTTCTTTCCAGATTTCATCTGAGGATATTTCCTTTTTCACGATAGCCCTCTATGGGCTTCCAAATATCACTTTGCCAATTCCCCAAGAACTGTCTTAGCGAAAGGCTTCTTGAGGGGAAAGCTGTAACTCTGTGAGATGATTTCATAGAACACAAGGAAGTTTCTCAGAAATCTTCCTTCTCTTTGTTATCGGAGGATATTTCCTTTGGCCCTATAGTCTTCAAATGGATCCGACATATCTGTTCTCAGATTCCACAGAAATAAGGCTAGAAAAGAGATCCACGTAATACAGATGTAACTCTGTGAGTGGAAGTCAAACATCACAGAGCAGTTTCTCAGAAAGCTTCTTTCCAGATTTCATCTGAGGATATTTCCTTTTTCACCATAGCCCTCTATGGGCTTCCAAATATCACTTTGCCAATTCCACAAGAACTGTCTTAGTGAAAGGCTTCTTGAGGGGAAAGCTGTAACTCTGTGAGATGATTTCACAGAAGACAAAGAAGTTTCTCAGAAAGCTTCCTTCTCTTTGTTATCGGAGGATATTTCCTTTGGCCCTATAGTCTTCAAAGGTATCCGAAATATCTGGTCTCAGATTCCACAGAAATAAGGCTAGCAAAGAGATCCACGAAATACAGATGTAACTCTGTGAGATGAATGAACAGAACACTAAGAAGTTTCTCAGAAAGCTTCTTTCCAGATTTCATCTGAGGATATTTCCTTTTTCACCATAGCCCTCTATGGGCTTCCAAATATCACTTTGCCAATTCCACAAGAACTGTCTTAGCGAAAGGCTTCTTGAGGGGAAAGCTGTAACTCTGTGAGATGATTTCACAGAACACAAAGAAGTTTCTCAGAAAGCTTCTTTCTCTTTGTTATCGGAGGATATTTCCTTTGGCCCTATATTCTTCAAAGGGATCCGAAATATCTGTTCTCAGATTCCACAGAAATAAGGCTAGCAAAGAGATCCACGAAATACAGATGTAACTCTGTGAGGGGAAGTCACACATCAGAGTAGTTTCTCAGAAAGCTTCTTTCCAGATTTCATCTGAGGATATTTCCTTTTTCACCATAGCCCTCTATGGGCTTCCAAATATCACTTTGCCAATTCCACAAGAACTGTCTTAGCGAAAGGCTTCTTGAGGGGAAAGCTGTAACTCTGTGAGATGATTTCACAAAACACAAAGAAGTTTCTCAGAAAGCTTCCTTCTCTTTGTTATCGGAGGATGTTTCCTTTGGCCCTATAGTCTTCAAAGGGATCCGAAATATCTGTTCTCAGATTCCACAGAAATAAGGCTAGCAAAGAGATCCACGAAATACAGATGTAACTCTGTGAGTGGAAGTCACACATCACAGAGCAGTTTCTCAGAAGGCTTCTTTCCAGATTTCATCTGAGGATATTTACTTTTTCACCATAGCCCTCTATGGGCTTCCAAATATACTTTGCCAATTCCACAAGAACTGTCACAGCGAAAGGCTTCTTGAGGGGAAAGCTGTAACACTGTGAGATGATTTCACAGAACACAAAGAAGTTTCTCAGAAAGCTTCTTTCTCTTTGTTATCGGAGGATATTTCCTTTGGCCCTATAGTCTTCAAAGGGATCCGAAATATCTGTTCTCAGATTCCACAGAAATAAGGCTAGGAAAGAGATCCACGAAATACAGATGTAACTCTGTGAGTGGAAGTCACACATCACAGAGCAGTTTCTCAGAAATCTTCTTTCCAGATTTCATCTGAGGATATTTCCTTTTTCACCTTAGCCCTCTATGGGCTTCCAAATATCACTTTGCCAATTCCACAAGAACTGTCACAGCGAAAGGCTTCTTGAGGGGAAAGCTGTAACACTGTGAGATGATTTCACAGAAAACAAAGAAGTTTCTCAGAAAGCTTCTTTCTCTTTGTTATCGGAGGATATTTCCTTTGGCCCTATAGTCTTCAAAGGGATCCGAAATATCTGTTCTCAGATTCCACAGAAATAAGGCTAGGAAAGAGATCCACGAAATACAGATGTAACTCTGTGAGTGTAAGTCACACATCACAGAGCAGTTTCTCAGAAAGCTTCTTTCCAGATTTCATCTGAGGATATTTCCTTTTTCACCATAGCCCTCTATGGGCTTCCAAATATCACTTTTCCAATTCCACAAGAACTGTCTTAGCGAAAGGCTTCTTGAGGGGAAAGCTGTAACTCTGTGAGATGATTTCACAGAACACAAAGAAGTTTCTCAGAAAGCTTCTTTCTCTTTGTTATCGGAGGATATTTCCTTTGGCCCTATAGTCTTCAAAGGCATCCGAAATATCTGTTCTCAGATTCCACAGAAATAAGGCTAGCAAAGAGATCCACGAAATACAGATGTAACTCTGTGAGTGGAAGTCACACATCACAGAGCAGTTTCTCAGAAAGCTTCTTTCCAGAATTCATCTGAGGATATTTCCTTTTTCAACATAGCCCTCTATGGGCTGCCAAATATCACTTTGCCAATTCCACAAGAACTGTCTTAGCGAAAGGCTTCTTGAGGGGAAAGCTGTAACTCTGTGAGATGATTTCACAGAACACAAAGAAGTTTCTCAGAAAGCTTCCTTCTCTTTGTTATCGGAGGATATTTCCTTTGTCCATATAGTCTTCAAAGGGATCCTAAATATCTGTTCTCAGATTCCACAGAAATAAGGCTAGCAAAGAGATCCACGAAATACAGATGTATGTCTGTGAGATGAATGAATAGAACATTAAGCAGTTTCTCAGAAAGCTTCTTTCCAGATTTCATCTGAGGATATTTCCTTTTTCACCATAGCCCTCTATGGGCTTCCAAATATCACTTTGCCAACTCCACAAGAACTGTCTTAGCGAAAGGCTTCTTGAGGGGAAAGCTGTAACTCTGTGAGATGATTTCATAGAACACTAAGAAGTTTCTCAGAAATCTTCCTTCTCTTTGTTATCGGAGGATATTTCCTTTGGCCCTATAGTCTTCAAATGGATCCGACATATCTGTTGTCAGATTCCACAGAAATAAGGCTAGAAAAGAGATCCACGTAATACAGATGTAACTCTGTGAGTGGAAGTCACACATCACAGAGCAGTTTCTCAGAAAGCTTCTTTCCAGATTTCATCTGAGGATATTTCCTTTTTCACCATAGCCCTCTATGGGCTTCCAAATATCACTTTGCCAATTCCACAAGATCTGTCTTAGCGAAAGGCTTCTTGAGGGGAAAACTGTAACTCTGTGAGATAATTTCACAGAACACAAAGAAGTTTCTCAGAAAGCTTCTTTCTCTCTGTTATCGGAGGATATTTCCTTTAGCCTTATAGTCTTCAAAGGGATCCGAAATATCTGTTCTCAGATTCCACAGAAATAAGGCTAGCAAAGAGATCCACGAAATACAGATGAATCTCTGTGAGTGGAAGTCACACATCACAGAGCAGTTTCTCAGAAAGCTTCTTTCCAGATTTCATCGGAGGATATTTCCTTTTTCACCATAGCCATCTACGGGCTTCCAAATATCACTTTGGCAATTCCACAAGAACTGTCTTAGCGAAAGGCTTCTTGAGGGGAAAGCTGTAACTCTGTGAGATGATTTCACAGAACACAAAGAAGTTTCTCAGAAAGCTTCTTTCTCTTTGTTATCGGAGGATATTTCCTTTGGCCCTATAGTCTTCAAAGTATCCGAAATATCTGTTCTCAGATTCCACAGAAATAAGGCTAGCAAAGAGATCCACGAAATACATATGTAACTCTGTGAGATGAATGAACAGAACACTAAGCAGTTTCTCAGAAAGCTTCTTTCCAGATTTCATCGGAGGATATTTCCTTTTTCACCATAGCCCTCTATGGGCTTCCAAATATCACTTTGCCAATTCCACAAGAAATGTCTTTGCGAGAGGCTTCTTGAGGGGAAAGCTTTAACTCTGTGAGATGATTTCACAGAACACAAAGAAGTTTCTCAGAAAGCTTCCTTCTCTTTGTTATCGGAGGATATTTCCTTTGGCCCTATAGTCTTCAAAGGGATCCGAAATATCTGTTCTCAGATTCCACAGAAATAAGGCTAGCAAGGAGATCCACGAAATACAGATGTAACTCTGTGAGTGGAAGTCACACATCACAGAGCAGTTTCTCAGAAATCTTCTTTCCAGATTTCATCTGAGGATAGTTCCTTTTTCACCATAGCCCTCTATGGGCTTCAAAATATACTTTGCCAATTCCACAAGAACTGTCACAGCGAAAGGCTTCTTGAGGGGAAAGCTGTAACACTGTGAGATGATTTCACAGAACACAAAGAAGTTTCTCACAAAGCTTCTTTCTCTTTGTTATCGGAGGATATTTCCTTTGGCCCTATAGTCTTCAAAGGGATCCGAAATATCTGTTCTCAGATTCCACAGAAATAAGGCTAGGAAAGAGATCCACGAAATACAGATGTAACTCTGTGAGTGGAAGTCACACATCACAGAGCAGTTTCTCAGAAATCTTCTTTCCAGATTTCATCTGAGGATATTTCCTTTTTCACCATAGCCCTCTAAGGGCTTCCAAATATCACTTTGCCAATTCCACAAGAACTGTCTTAGCGAAAGGCTTCTTCAGGGGAAAGCTGTAACTCTGTGAGATGATTTCACAGAACACAAAGAAGTTTCTCAGAAAGCTTCTTTCTCTTTGTTATCGGAGGATATTTCCTTTGGCCCTATAGTCTTCAAAGGCATCCGAAATATCTGTTCTCAGATTCCACAGAAATAAGGCTAGCAAAGAGATCCACGAAATACAGATGTAACTCTGTGAGTGGAAGTCACACATCACAGAGCAGTTTCTCAGAAAGCTTCT
Source organism: Macaca nemestrina (assembly GCF_043159975.1). NCBI lineage: Eukaryota > Metazoa > Chordata > Mammalia > Primates > Cercopithecidae > Macaca > Macaca nemestrina. The sequence goes on along the minus strand of NC_092132.1, from coordinate 100,541,014 downwards.
TTCCAGAATTCATCTGAGGATATTTCCTTTTTCAACATAGCCCTCTATGGGCTGCCAAATATCACTTTGCCAATTCCACAAGAACTGTCTTAGCGAAAGGCTTCTTGAGGGGAAAGCTGTAACTCTGTGAGATGATTTCACAGAACACAAAGAAGTTTCTCAGAAAGCTTCCTTCTCTTTGTTATCGGAGGATATTTCCTTTGTCCATATAGTCTTCAAAGGGATCCTAAATATCTGTTCTCAGATTCCACAGAAATAAGGCTAGCAAAGAGATCCACGAAATACAGATGTAAGTCTGTGAGATGAATGAATAGAACATTAAGCAGTTTCTCAGAAAGCTTCTTTCCAGATTTCATCTGAGGATATTTCCTTTTTCACGATAGCCCTCTATGGGCTTCCAAATATCACTTTGCCAATTCCCCAAGAACTGTCTTAGCGAAAGGCTTCTTGAGGGGAAAGCTGTAACTCTGTGAGATGATTTCATAGAACACAAGGAAGTTTCTCAGAAATCTTCCTTCTCTTTGTTATCGGAGGATATTTCCTTTGGCCCTATAGTCTTCAAATGGATCCGACATATCTGTTCTCAGATTCCACAGAAATAAGGCTAGAAAAGAGATCCACGTAATACAGATGTAACTCTGTGAGTGGAAGTCAAACATCACAGAGCAGTTTCTCAGAAAGCTTCTTTCCAGATTTCATCTGAGGATATTTCCTTTTTCACCATAGCCCTCTATGGGCTTCCAAATATCACTTTGCCAATTCCACAAGAACTGTCTTAGTGAAAGGCTTCTTGAGGGGAAAGCTGTAACTCTGTGAGATGATTTCACAGAAGACAAAGAAGTTTCTCAGAAAGCTTCCTTCTCTTTGTTATCGGAGGATATTTCCTTTGGCCCTATAGTCTTCAAAGGTATCCGAAATATCTGGTCTCAGATTCCACAGAAATAAGGCTAGCAAAGAGATCCACGAAATACAGATGTAACTCTGTGAGATGAATGAACAGAACACTAAGAAGTTTCTCAGAAAGCTTCTTTCCAGATTTCATCTGAGGATATTTCCTTTTTCACCATAGCCCTCTATGGGCTTCCAAATATCACTTTGCCAATTCCACAAGAACTGTCTTAGCGAAAGGCTTCTTGAGGGGAAAGCTGTAACTCTGTGAGATGATTTCACAGAACACAAAGAAGTTTCTCAGAAAGCTTCTTTCTCTTTGTTATCGGAGGATATTTCCTTTGGCCCTATATTCTTCAAAGGGATCCGAAATATCTGTTCTCAGATTCCACAGAAATAAGGCTAGCAAAGAGATCCACGAAATACAGATGTAACTCTGTGAGGGGAAGTCACACATCAGAGTAGTTTCTCAGAAAGCTTCTTTCCAGATTTCATCTGAGGATATTTCCTTTTTCACCATAGCCCTCTATGGGCTTCCAAATATCACTTTGCCAATTCCACAAGAACTGTCTTAGCGAAAGGCTTCTTGAGGGGAAAGCTGTAACTCTGTGAGATGATTTCACAAAACACAAAGAAGTTTCTCAGAAAGCTTCCTTCTCTTTGTTATCGGAGGATGTTTCCTTTGGCCCTATAGTCTTCAAAGGGATCCGAAATATCTGTTCTCAGATTCCACAGAAATAAGGCTAGCAAAGAGATCCACGAAATACAGATGTAACTCTGTGAGTGGAAGTCACACATCACAGAGCAGTTTCTCAGAAGGCTTCTTTCCAGATTTCATCTGAGGATATTTACTTTTTCACCATAGCCCTCTATGGGCTTCCAAATATACTTTGCCAATTCCACAAGAACTGTCACAGCGAAAGGCTTCTTGAGGGGAAAGCTGTAACACTGTGAGATGATTTCACAGAACACAAAGAAGTTTCTCAGAAAGCTTCTTTCTCTTTGTTATCGGAGGATATTTCCTTTGGCCCTATAGTCTTCAAAGGGATCCGAAATATCTGTTCTCAGATTCCACAGAAATAAGGCTAGGAAAGAGATCCACGAAATACAGATGTAACTCTGTGAGTGGAAGTCACACATCACAGAGCAGTTTCTCAGAAATCTTCTTTCCAGATTTCATCTGAGGATATTTCCTTTTTCACCTTAGCCCTCTATGGGCTTCCAAATATCACTTTGCCAATTCCACAAGAACTGTCACAGCGAAAGGCTTCTTGAGGGGAAAGCTGTAACACTGTGAGATGATTTCACAGAAAACAAAGAAGTTTCTCAGAAAGCTTCTTTCTCTTTGTTATCGGAGGATATTTCCTTTGGCCCTATAGTCTTCAAAGGGATCCGAAATATCTGTTCTCAGATTCCACAGAAATAAGGCTAGGAAAGAGATCCACGAAATACAGATGTAACTCTGTGAGTGTAAGTCACACATCACAGAGCAGTTTCTCAGAAAGCTTCTTTCCAGATTTCATCTGAGGATATTTCCTTTTTCACCATAGCCCTCTATGGGCTTCCAAATATCACTTTTCCAATTCCACAAGAACTGTCTTAGCGAAAGGCTTCTTGAGGGGAAAGCTGTAACTCTGTGAGATGATTTCACAGAACACAAAGAAGTTTCTCAGAAAGCTTCTTTCTCTTTGTTATCGGAGGATATTTCCTTTGGCCCTATAGTCTTCAAAGGCATCCGAAATATCTGTTCTCAGATTCCACAGAAATAAGGCTAGCAAAGAGATCCACGAAATACAGATGTAACTCTGTGAGTGGAAGTCACACATCACAGAGCAGTTTCTCAGAAAGCTTCTTTCCAGAATTCATCTGAGGATATTTCCTTTTTCAACATAGCCCTCTATGGGCTGCCAAATATCACTTTGCCAATTCCACAAGAACTGTCTTAGCGAAAGGCTTCTTGAGGGGAAAGCTGTAACTCTGTGAGATGATTTCACAGAACACAAAGAAGTTTCTCAGAAAGCTTCCTTCTCTTTGTTATCGGAGGATATTTCCTTTGTCCATATAGTCTTCAAAGGGATCCTAAATATCTGTTCTCAGATTCCACAGAAATAAGGCTAGCAAAGAGATCCACGAAATACAGATGTATGTCTGTGAGATGAATGAATAGAACATTAAGCAGTTTCTCAGAAAGCTTCTTTCCAGATTTCATCTGAGGATATTTCCTTTTTCACCATAGCCCTCTATGGGCTTCCAAATATCACTTTGCCAATTCCACAAGAACTGTCTTAGCGAAAGGCTTCTTGAGGGGAAAGCTGTAACTCTGTGAGATGATTTCATAGAACACAAAGAAGTTTCTCAGAAATCTTCCTTCTCTTTGTTATCGGAGGATATTTCCTTTGGCCCTATAGTCTTCAAATGGATCCGACATATCTGTTCTCAGATTCCACAGAAATAAGGCTAGAAAAGAGATCCACGTAATACAGATGTAACTCTGTGAGTGGAAGTCAAAAATCACAGAGCAGTTTCTCAGAAAGCTTCTTTCCAGATTTCATCTGAGGATATTTCCTTTTTCACCATAGCCTTCTAAGGGCTTCCAAATATCACATTGCCAATTCCACTAGAACTGTCTTAGCGAAAGGCGTCTTGAGGGGAAAGCTGTAACTCTATTAGATGATTTCACAGAACACAAAGAAGTTTCTCAGAAAGCTTCTTTCTCTTTGTTATCGGAGGATATTTCCTTTGGCCCTATAGTCTTCAAAGGGATCCGAAATATCTGTTCTCAGATTCCACAGAAATAAGGCTAGCAAAGAGATCCACGAAATACACATGTAACTCTGTGAGATGAATGAACAGAACACTAAGCAGTTTCTCAGAAAGCTTCTTTCCAGATTTCATCTGAGGATATTTCCTTTTTCACCATAGCCCTCTATGGGCTGCCAAATATCACTTTGCCAATTCCACAAGAACTGTCTTAGCGAAAGGCTTCTTGAGGGGAAAGCTGTAACTCTGTGAGATGATTTCACAGAACACAAAGAAGTTTCTCAGAAAGCTTCCTTCTCTTTGTTATCGGAGGATATTTCCTTTGGCCCTATAGTCTTCAAAGGGATTCGAAATACTTGTTCTCTGATTCCACAGAAATAAGGCTAGCAAAGAGATCCACGAAATACAGATGTAACTCTTTGAGATGAATGAACAGAACACTAAGCAGTTTCTCAGAAAGCTTCTTTCCAGATTTCATCTGAGGATATTTCCTTTTTCACCATAACCATCTATGGGCTTCCAAATATCACTTTGCCAATTCCACAAGAATTGTTTTAGCGAAAGGTTCTTGAGGGGAAAGCTGTAACTCTGTGACATGATTTCACAGAACACAAAGAAGTTTCTCAGAAAGCTTCTTTCTCTTTGTTATCGGAGGATATTTCCTTTGGCCCTATAGTCTTCAAAGGGATCCGAAATATCTGTTCTCAGATTCCACAGAATTAAGGCTAGCAAAGAGATCCACGAAACAGAGATGTAACTCTGTGAGTGGAAGACACACAACACAGAGCAGTTTCTCAGAAAGCTTCTTTCCAGATTTCATCTGAGAATATTTCCTTTTTCAACATAGCCCTCCATGGGCTGCCTAATATCACTTTGCCAATTCCACAAGAACTGTCTTAGCGAAAGGCTTCTTGAGGGGAAAGTTGTAACTCTGTGAGATGATTTCACAGAACACAAAGAAGTTTCTCAGAAAGCTTCCTTGTCTTTGTTATCGGAGGATATTTCCTTTGGCCCTATAGTCTTCAAAGGGATCCGAAATATCTGTTCTCAGATTCCACAGAAATAAGGCTAGCAAAGAGATCCACGAAATACAGATGTAACTCTGTGAGTGGAAGTCACACATCACAGAGCAGTTTCTCAGATAGCTTCTTTCCAGATTTCATCTGAGGATATTTCCTTTTTCACAATAGCCCTCTATGGGCTTCCAAATATCACTTTGCCAATTCCACAAGAACTGTCTTAGCGAAAGGCTTCTTGAGGGGAAAGCTGTAATTCTGTGAGATGATTTCACAGAACACAGAGAAGTTTCTCAGAAAGTTTCTTTCTCTTTGTTATCGGAGGATATTTCCTTTGGCCCTATAGTCTTCAAAGGGATCCGAAATATCTGTTCTCAGATTCCACAGAAATAAGGCTAGCAAAGAGATCCACGAAATACAGATGTAACTCTGTGAGATGAATGAACAGAACACTAAGCAGTTTCTCAGAAAGCTTCTTTCCAGATTTCATCTGAGGATATTTCCTTTTTCACCATAGCCCTCTATGGGATTCCAAATATCACTTTGCCATTTCCACCAGAACTGTCTTAGCGAAAGGCTTCTTGAGGGGAAAGCTGTAACTCTGTGCGATGATTTCACAGAACACAAAGAAGTTTCTCAGAAAGCTTCCTTCTCTTTGTTATCGGAGGATATTTCCTTTGGCCCTATAGTCTTCAAAGGGATCCGAAATATCTGTTCTCAGATTCCACAGAAATAAGGCTAGCAAAGAGATCCACGAAATACAGATGTAACTCTGTGAGACGAATGAACAGAACACTAAGCAGTTTCTCAGAAAGCTTCTTTCCAGATTTCATCTGAGGATATTTCCTTTTTCACCATAGCCTTCTATGGGCTTCCAAATATCACTTTGCCAATTCCACAAGAACTGTCTTAGCGAAAGGCTTCTTGAGGGGAAAGCTGTAACTCTGTGAGATGATTTCCCAGAACACAAAGAAGTTTCTCAGAAAGCATCTTTCTCTTTGTTATCGGAGGATATTTCCTTTGTCCCTATAGTCTTCAAAGGGATCCGAAATATCTGTTCTCAGATTCCACAGAAATAAGGCTAGCAAAGAGATCCCGAAACACAGATGTATCTCTGTGAGTGGAAATCACACATCATAGAGCAGTTTCTCAGAAAGCTTCTTTCCAGATTTCATCTGAGGATATTTCCTTTTTCACCATAGCCCTCTATGGGCTTCCAAATATCACTTTGCCAATTCCACAAGAACTGTCTTAGCGAAAGGCTTCTTGAGGGGAAAGCTGTAACTCTGTGAGATGATTTCACAGAACACAAAGAAGTTTCTCAGAAAGCTTCTTTCTCTTTGTTATCGGAGGATATTTCCTTTGGCCCTATAGTCTTCAAAGGGATCCGAAATATCTGTTCTCAGATTCCACAGAAATAAGGCTAGCAAAGAGATCCACGAAATACAGATGTAAATCTGTGAGACGAATGAACAGAACACTAAGAAGTTTCTCAGAAAGCTTCTTTCCAGATTTCATCTGAGGATATATCCTTTTTCACCATAGCCCTCTAAGGGCTTCCAAATATCACTTTGCCAATTCCACAAGAACTGTCTTAGCGAAAGGCGTCTTGAGGGGAAAGCTGTAACTCTATTAGATGATTTCACAGAACACAAAGAAGTTTCTCAGAGAGCTTCTTTCTCTTTGTTATCGGAGGATATTTCCTTTGGCCCTATAGTCTTCAAAGGGATCCGAAATATCTGTTCTCAGATTCCACAGAAACAAGGCTAGCAAAGAGATCCACGAAATACACATGTAACTCTGTGAGATGAATGAACAGAACACTAAGCAGTTTCTCAGAAAGCTTCTTTCCAGATTTCATCTGAGGATATTCCCTTTTTCACCTTAGCCCTCTATGGCCTGCCAAATATCACTTTGCCAATTCCACAAGAACTGTCTTAGCGAAAGGCTTCTTGAGGGGAAAGCTGTAACTCTGTGAGATGATTTCACAGAACACAAAGAAGTTTCTCAGAAAGCTTCCTTCTCTTTGTTATCGGAGGATATTTCCTTTGTCCCTATAGTCTTCAAAGGGATCCTAAATATCTGTTCTCAGATTCCACAGAAATAAGGCTAGCAAAGAGATCCACGAAATACAGATGTAAGTCTGTGAGATGAATGAATAGAACATTAAGCAGTTTCTCAGAAAGCTTCTTTCCAGATTTCATCTGAGGATATTTCCTTTTTCACCATAGCCCTCTATGGGCTTCCAAATATCACTTTGCCAATTCCACAAGAACAGTCTTAGCGAAAGGCTTCTAGAGGGGAAAGCTGTAACTCTGTGAGATGATTTCACAGAACACAAAGAAGTTTCTCAGAAATCTTCCTTCTCTTTGTTATCGGAGGATATTTCCTTTGGCCCTATAGTCTTCAAATGGATCCGACATATCTGTTCTCAGATTCCACAGAAATAAGGCTAGAAAAGAGATCCACGTAATACAGATGTAACTCTGTGAGTGGAAGTCACACATCACAGAGCAGTTTCTCAGAAAGCTTCTTTCCAGATTTCATCTGAGGATATTTCCTTTTTTCACCATAGCCCTCTATGGGCTTCCAAATATCACTTTGCCAATTCCACAAGAACTGTCTTAGTGAAAGGCTTCTTGAGGGGAAAGCTGTAACTCTGTGAGATGATTTCACAGAAGACAAAGAAGTTTCTCAGAAAGCTTCCTTCTCTTTGTTATCGGAGGATATTTCCTTTGGCCCTATAGTCTTCAAAGGGATCCGAAATATCTGTTCTCAGATTCCACAGAAATAAGGCTAGCAAAGAGATCCAGGAAATACATATGTAACTCTGTGAGATGAATGAACAGAACACTAAGCAGTTTCTCAGAAAGCTTCTTTCCAGATTTCATCTGAGGATATTTCCTTTTTCCCCTTAGCCCTCTATGGGCTTCCAAATATCACTTTGCCAACTCCACAAGAACTGTCTTAGCGAAAGGCTTCTTGAGGGGAAAGCTGTAACTCTGTGAGATGATTTCATAGAACACTAAGAAGTTTCTCAGAAATCTTCCTTCTCTTTGTTATCGGAGGATATTTCCTTTGGCCCTATAGTCTTCAAATGGATCCGACATATCTGTTCTCAGATTCCACAGAAATAAGGCTAGAAAAGAGATCCACGTAATACAGATGTAACTCTGTGAGTGGAAGTCACACATCACAGAGCAGTTTCTCAGAAAGCTTCTTTCCAGATTTCATCTGAGGATATTTCCTTTTTCACCATAGCCCTCTATGGGCTTCCAAATATCACTTTGCCAATTCCACAAGATCTGTCTTAGCGAAAGGCTTCTTGAGGGGAAAACTGTAACTCTGTGAGATAATTTCACAGAACACAAAGAAGTTTCTCAGAAAGCTTCTTTCTCTCTGTTATCGGAGGATATTTCCTTTAGCCTTATAGTCTTCAAAGGGATCCGAAATATCTGTTCTCAGATTCCACAGAAATAAGGCTAGCAAAGAGATCCACGAAATACAGATGTATCTCTGTGAGTGGAAGTCACACATCACAGAGCAGTTTCTCAGAAAGCTTCTTTCCAGATTTCATCGGAGGATATTTCCTTTTTCACCATAGCCATCTACGGGCTTCCAAATATCACTTTGGCAATTCCACAAGAACTGTCTTAGCGAAAGGCTTCTTGAGGGGAAAGCTGTAACTCTGTGAGATGATTTCACAGAACACAAAGAAGTTTCTCAGAAAGCTTCTTTCTCTTTGTTATCGGAGGATATTTCCTTTGGCCCTATAGTCTTAAAGTATCCGAAATATCTGTTCTCAGATTCCACAGAAATAAGGCTAGCAAAGAGATCCACGAAATACATATGTAACTCTGTGAGATGAATGAACAGAACACTAAGCAGTTTCTCAGAAAGCTTCTTTCCAGATTTCATCGGAGGATATTTCCTTTTTCACCATAGCCCTCTATGGGCTTCCAAATATCACTTTGCCAATTCCACAAGAAATGTCTTTGCGAGAGGCTTCTTGAGGGGAAAGCTTTAACTCTGTGAGATGATTTCGCAGAACACAAAGAAGTTTCTCAGAAAGCTTCCTTCTCTTTGTTATCGGAGGATATTTCCTTTGGCCCTATAGTCTTCAAAGGGATCCGAAATATCTGTTCTCAGATTCCACAGAAATAAGGCTAGCAAGGAGATCCACGAAATACAGATGTAACTCTGTGAGTGGAAGTCACACATCACAGAGCAGTTTCTCAGAAAGCTTCTTTCCAGATTTCATCTGAGGATAGTTCCTTTTTCACCATAGCCCTCTATGGGCTTCAAAATATACTTTGCCAATTCCACAAGAACTGTCACAGCGAAAGGCTTCTTGAGGGGAAAGCTGTAACACTGTGAGATGATTTCACAGAACACAAAGAAGTTTCTCAGAAAGCTTCTTTCTCTTTGTTATCGGAGGATATTTCCTTTGGCCCTATAGTCTTCAAAGGGATCCGAAATATCTGTTCTCAGATTCCACAGAAATAACGCTAGGAAAGAGATCCACGAAATACAGATGTAACTCTGTGAGTGGAAGTCACACATCACAGAGCAGTTTCTCAGAAATCTTCTTTCCAGATTTCATCTGAGGATATTTCCTTTTTCACCATAGCCCTCTAAGGGCTTCCAAATATCACTTTGCCAATTCCACAAGAACTGTCTTAGCGAAAGGCTTCTTCAGGGGAAAGCTGTAACTCTGTGAGATGATTTCACAGAACACAAAGAAGTTTCTCAGAAAGCTTCTTTCTCTTTGTTATCGGAGGATATTTCCTTTGGCCCTATAGTCTTCAAAGGCATCCGAAATATCTGTTCTCAGATTCCACAGAAATAAGGCTAGCAAAGAGATCCACGAAATACAGATGTAACTCTGTGAGTGGAAGTCACACATCACAGAGCAGTTTCTCAGAAAGCTTCTTTCCAGAATTCATCTGAGGATATTTCCTTTTTCAACATAGCCCTCTATGGGCTGCCAAATATCACTTTGCCAATTCCACAAGAACTGTCTTAGCGAAAGGCTTCTTGAGGGGAAAGCTGTAACTCTGTGAGATGATTTCACAGAACACAAAGAAGTTTCTCAGAAAGCTTCCTTCTCTTTGTTATCGGAGGATATTTCCTTTGTCCATATAGTCTTCAAAGGGATCCTAAATATCTGTTCTCAGATTCCACAGAAATAAGGCTAGCAAAGAGATCCACGAAATACAGATGTAAGTCTGTGAGATGAATGAATAGAACATTAAGCAGTTTCTCAGAAAGCTTCTTTCCAGATTTCATCTGAGGATATTTCCTTTTTCACCATAGCCCTCTATGGGCTTCCCAATATCACTTTGCCAATTCCCCAAGAACTGTCTTAGCGAAAGGCTTCTTGAGGGGAAAGCTGTAACTCTGTGAGATGATTTCATAGAACACAAGGAAGTTTCTCAGAAATCTTCCTTCTCTTTGTTATCGGAGGATATTTCCTTTGGCCCTATAGTCTTCAAATGGATCCGACATATCTGTTCTCAGATTCCACAGAAATAAGGCTAGAAAAGAGATCCACGTAATACAGATGTAACTCTGTGAGTGGAAGTCAAACATCACAGAGCAGTTTCTCAGAAAGCTTCTTTCCAGATTTCATCTGAGGATATTTCCTTTTTCACCATAGCCCTCTATGGGCTTCCAAATATCACTTTGCCAATTCCACAAGAACTGTCTTAGTGAAAGGCTTCTTGAGGGGAAAGCTGTAACTCTGTGAGATGATTTCACAGAAGACAAAGAAGTTTCTCAGAAAGCTTCCTTCTCTTTGTTATCGGAGGATATTTCCTTTGGCCCTATAGTCTTCAAAGGTATCCGAAATATCTGGTCTCAGATTCCACAGAAATAAGGCTAGCAAAGAGATCCACGAAATACAGATGTAACTCTGTGAGATGAATGAACAGAACACTAAGAAGTTTCTCAGAAAGCTTCTTTCCAGATTTCATCTGAGGATATTTCCTTTTTCACCATAGCCCTCTATGGGCTTCCAAATATCACTTTGCCAATTCCACAAGAACTGTCTTAGCGAAAGGCTTCTTGAGGGGAAAGCTGTAACTCTGTGAGATGATTTCACAGAACACAAAGAAGTTTCTCAGAAAGCTTCTTTCTCTTTGTTATCGGAGGATATTTCCTTTGGCCCTATATTCTTCAAAGGGATCCGAAATATCTGTTCTCAGATTCCACAGAAATAAGGCTAGCAAAGAGATCCACGAAATACAGATGTAACTCTGTGAGGGGAAGTCACACATCAGAGTAGTTTCTCAGAAAGCTTCTTTCCAGATTTCATCTGAGGATATTTCCTTTTTCACCATAGCCCTCTATGGGCTTCCAAATATCACTTTTCCAATTCCACAAGAACTGTCTTAGCGAAAGGCTTCTTGAGGAGAAAGCTGTAACTCTGTGAGATGATTTCACAAAACACAAAGAAGTTTCTCAGAAAGCTTCCTTCTCTTTGTTATCGGAGGATGTTTCCTTTGGCCCTATAGTCTTCAAAGGGATCCGAAATATCTGTTCTCAGATTCCACAGAAATAAGGCTAGCAAAGAGATCCACGAAATACAGATGTAACTCTGTGAGTGGAAGTCACACATCACAGAGCAGTTTCTCAGAAGGCTTCTTTCCAGATTTCATCTGAGGATATTTCCTTTTTCACCATAGCCCTCTATGGGCTTCCAAATATACTTTGCCAATTCCACAAGAACTGTCACAGCGAAAGGCTTCTTGAGGGGAAAGCTGTAACACTGTGAGATGATTTCACAGAACACAAAGAAGTTTCTCAGAAAGCTTCTTTCTCTTTGTTATCGGAGGATACTTCCTTTGGCCCTATAGTCTTCAAAGGGATCCGAAATATCTGTTCTCAGATTCCACAGAAATAAGGCTAGGAAAGAGATCCACGAAATACAGATGTAACTCTGTGAGTGGAAGTCACACATCACAGAGCAGTTTCTCAGAAATCTTCTTTCCAGATTTCATCTGAGGATATTTCCTTTTTCACCTTAGCCCTCTATGGGCTTCCAAATATCACTTTGCCAATTCCACAAGAACTGTCACAGCGAAAGGCTTCTTGAGGGGAAAGCTGTAACACTGTGAGATGATTTCACAGAAAACAAAGAAGTTTCTCAGAAAGCTTCTTTCTCTTTGTTATCGGAGGATATTTCCTTTGGCCCTATAGTCTTCAAAGGGATCCGAAATATCTGTTCTCAGATTCCACAGAAATAAGGCTAGGAAAGAGATCCACGAAATACAGATGTAACTCTGTGAGTGTAAGTCACACATCACAGAGCAGTTTCTCAGAAAGCTTCTTTCCAGATTTCATCTGAGGATATTTCCTTTTTCACCATAGCCCTCTATGGGCTTCCAAATATCACTTTTCCAATTCCACAAGAACTGTCTTAGCGAAAGGCTTCTTGAGGGGAAAGCTGTAACTCTGTGAGATGATTTCACAGAACACAAAGAAGTTTCTCAGAAAGCTTCTTTCTCTTTGTTATCGGAGGATATTTCCTTTGGCCCTATAGTCTTCAAAGGCATCCGAAATATCTGTTCTCAGATTCCACAGAAATAAGGCTAGCAAAGAGATCCACGAAATACAGATGTAACTCTGTGAGTGGAAGTCACACATCACAGAGCAGTTTCTCAGAAAGCTTCTTTCCAGAATTCATCTGAGGATATTTCCTTTTTCAACATAGCCCTCTATGGGCTGCCAAATATCACTTTGCCAATTCCACAAGAACTGTCTTAGCGAAAGGCTTCTTGAGGGGAAAGCTGTAACTCTGTGAGATGATTTCACAGAACACAAAGAAGTTTCTCAGAAAGCTTCCTTCTCTTTGTTATCGGAGGATATTTCCTTTGTCCATATAGTCTTCAAAGGGATCCTAAATATCTGTTCTCAGATTCCACAGAAATAAGGCTAGCAAAGAGATCCACGAAATACAGATGTATGTCTGTGAGATGAATGAATAGAACATTAAGCAGTTTCTCAGAAAGCTTCTTTCCAGATTTCATCTGAGGATATTTCCTTTTTCACCATAGCCCTCTATGGGCTTCCAAATATCACTTTGCCAATTCCACAAGAACTGTCTTAGCGAAAGGCTTCTTGAGGGGAAAGCTGTAACTCTGTGAGATGATTTCATAGAACACAAAGAAGTTTCTCAGAAATCTTCCTTCTCTTTGTTATCGGAGGATATTTCCTTTGGCCCTATAGTCTTCAAATGGATCCGACATATCTGTTCTCAGATTCCACAGAAATAAGGCTAGAAAAGAGATCCACGTAATACAGATGTAACTCTGTGAGTGGAAGTCAAAAATCACAGAGCAGTTTCTCAGAAAGCTTCTTTCCAGATTTCATCTGAGGATATTTCCTTTTTCACCATAGCCTTCTAAGGGCTTCCAAATATCACATTGCCAATTCCACTAGAACTGTCTTAGCGAAAGGCGTCTTGAGGGGAAAGCTGTAACTCTATTAGATGATTTCACAGAACACAAAGAAGTTTCTCAGAAAGCTTCTTTCCCTTTGTTATCGGAGGATATTTCCTTTGGCCCTATAGTCTTCAAAGGGATCCGAAATATCTGTTCTCAGATTCCACAGAAATAAGGCTAGCAAAGAGATCCACGAAATACACATGTAACTCTGTGAGATGAATGAACAGAACACTAAGCAGTTTCTCAGAAAGCTTCTTTCCAGATTTCATCTGAGGATATTTCCTTTTTCACCATAGCCCTCTATGGGCTGCCAAATATCACTTTGCCAATTCCACAAGAATTGTCTTAGCGAAAGGCTTCTTGAGGGGAAAGCTGTAACTCTGTGAGATGATTTCACAGAACACAAAGAAGTTTCTCAGAAAGCTTCCTTCTCTTTGTTATCGGAGGATATTTCCTTTGGCCCTATAGTCTTCAAAGGCATCCGAAATATCTGTTCTCAGATTCCACAGAAATAAGGCTAGCAAAGAGATCCACGAAATACAGATGTAACTCTTTGAGTGGAAGTCACACATCACAGAGCAGTTTCTCAGAAAGCTTCTTTCCAGAATTCATCTGCGGATATTTCCTTTTTCAACATAGCCCTCTATGGGCTGCCAAATATCACTTTGCCAATTCCACAAGAACTGTCTTAGCGAAAGGCTTCTTGAGGGGAAAGCTGTAACTCTGTGAGATGATTTCACAGAACACAAAGAAGTTTCTCAGAAAGCTTCCTTCTCTTTGTTATCGGAGGATATTTCCTTTGTCCCTATAGTCTTCAAAGGGATCCTAAATATCTGTTCTCAGATTCAACAGAAATAAGGCTAGCAAAGAGATCCACGAAATACAGATGTAAGTCTGTGAGATGAATGAATAGAACATTAAGCAGTTTCTCAGAAAGCTTCTTTCCAGATTTCATCTGAGGATATTTACTTTTTCACCATAGCCCTCTATGGGCTTCCAAATATCACTTTGCCAATTCCACAAGAACTGTCTTAGCGAAAGGCTTCTAGAGGGGAAAGCTGTAACTCTGTGAGATGATTTCACAGAACACAAAGAAGTTTCTCAGAAATCTTCCTTCTCTTTTGTATCGGAGGATATTTCCTTTGGCCCTATAGTCTTCAAATGGATCCGACATATCTGTTCTCAGATTCCACAGAAATAAGGCTAGAAAAGAGATCCACGTAATAAAGATGTAACTCTGTGAGTGGAAGTCACACATCACAGAGCAGTTTCTCAGAAAGCTTCTTTCCAGATTTCATCTGAGGATATTTCCTTTTTCACCATAGCCCTCTATGGGTTTCCAAATATCACTTTGCCAATTCCACAAGAACTGTCTTAGTGAAAGGCTTCTTGAGGGGAAAGCTGTAACTCTGTGAGATGATTTCACAGAACACAAAGAAGTTTCTCAGAAAGCTTCCTTCTCTTTGTTATCGGAGGATATTTCCTTTGGCCCTATAGTCTTCAAAGGGATCCGAAATATCTGTTCTCAGATTCCACAGAAATAAGGCTAGCAAAGAGATCCACGAAATACAGATGTAACTCTGTGAGATGAATGAACAGAACACTAAGAAGTTTCTCAGAAAGCTTCTTTCCAGATTTCATCTGAGGATATTTCCTTTTTCACCATAGCCCTCTATGGGCTTCCAAATATCACTTTGCCAACTCCACATGAACTGTCTTAGCGAAAGGCTTCTTTAGGGGAAAGCTGTAACTCTGTGAGATGATTTCACAGAACACAAAGAAGTTTCTCAGAAAGCTTCTTTCTCTTTGTTATCGGAGGATATTTCCGTTGGCCCTATAGTCTTCAAAGGAATCCGAAATATCTGTTCTCAGATTCCACAGAAATAAGGCTAGCAAAGAGATCCACGAAATACAGATGTAACTCTGTGAGGGGAATTCACACATCAGAGTAGTTTCTCAGAAAGCTTTTTTCCAGATTTCATCTGAGGATATTTCCTTTTTCACCATAGCCCTCTATGGGCTTCCAAATATCACTGTGCCAATTCCACAAGAACTGTCTTAGCGAAAGGCTTCTTGAGGGGAAAGCTGTAACTCTGTGAGATGATTTCACAGAACACAAAGAAGTTTCTCAGAAAGCTTCCTTCTCTTTGTTATCGGAGGATGTTTCCTTTGGCCCTATAGTCTTCAAAGGGATCCGAAATATCTGTTCTCAGATTCCACAGAAATAAGGCTAGGAAAGAGATCCACGAAATACAGATGTAACTCTGTGAGTGGAAGTCACACATCACAGAGCAGTTTCTCAGAAGGCTTCTTTCCAGATTTCATCTGAGGATATTTCCTTTTTCACCATAGACCTCTATGGGCTTCCAAATATCACTTTGCCAATTCCACAAGAACTGTCTTAGCGAAAGGCTTCTTGAGGGGAAGCTGTAACTCTGTGAGATGATTTCACAGAACACAAAGAAGTTTCTCAGAAAGCTTCTTTCTCTTTGTTATCGGAGGATATTTCCTTTGGCCCTATAGTCTTCAGAGGCATCCGAAATATCTGTTCTCAGATTCCACAGAAATAAGGCTAGCAAAGAGATCCACGAAATACAGATGTAACTCTGTGAGTTGAAGTCACACATCACAGAGCAGTTTCTCAGAAAGCTTCTTTTCAGAATTCATCTGAGGATATTTCCTTTTTCAACATAGCCCTCTATGGGCTGCCAAATATCACTTTGCCAATTCCACAAGAACTGTCTTAGCGAAAGGCTTCTTGAGGGGAAAGCTGTAACTCTGTGAGATGATTTCACAGAACACAAAGAAGTTTCTCAGAAAGCTTCCTTCTCTTTGTTATCGGAGGATATTTCCTTTGTCCATATAGTCTTCAAAGGGATCCTAAATATCTGTTCTCAGATTCCACAGAAAAAAGGCTAGCAAAGAGATCCACGAAATACAGATGTAAGTCTGTGAGATGAATGAATAGAACATTAAGCAGTTTCTCAGAAAGCTTCTTTCCAGATTTCATCTGAGGATATTTCCTTTTTCACCATAGCCCTCTAAGGGCTTCCAAATATCACTTTGCCAATTCCACAAGAACTGTCTTAGCGAAAGGCTTCTTGAGGGGAAAGCTGTAACTCTGTGAGATGATTTCATAGAACACAAAGAAGTTTCTCAGAAATCTTCCTTCTCTTTGTTATCGGAGGATATTTCCTTTGGCCCTATAGTCTTCAAATGGATCCGACATATCTGTTCTCAGATTCCACAGAAATAAGTCTAGAAAAGAGATCCACGTAATACAGATGTAACTCTGTGAGTGGAAGTCAAACATCACAGAGCAGTTTCTCAGAAAGCTTCTGTCCAGATTTCATCTGAGGATATTTCCTTTTTCACCATAGCCCTCTATGGGCTTCCAAATATCACTTTGCCAATTCCACAAGAACTGTCTTAGTGAAAGGCTTCTTGAGGGGAAAGCTGTAACTCTGTGAGATGATTTCACAGAAGACAAAGAAGTTTCTCAGAAAGCTTCCTTCTCTTTGTTATCGGAGGATATTTCCTTTGGCCCTATAGTCTTCAAAGGGATCCGAAATATCTGTTCTCAGATTCCACAGAAATAAGGCTAGCAAAGAGATCCACGAAATACAGATGTAACTCTGTGAGATAAATGAACAGAACACTAAGAAGTTTCTCAGAAAGTTTCTTCCCAGATTTCATCTGAGGATATTTCCTTTTTCACCATAGCACTCTATGGGCTTCCAAATATCACTTTGCCAATTCCACAAGAACTGTCTTAGCGAAAGGCTTCTTGAGGGGAAAGCTGTAACTCTGTGAGATGATTTCACAGAACACAAAGAAGTTTCTCAGAAAGCTTCCTTCTCTTTGTTATCGGAGGATATTTCCTTTGTCCATATAGTCTTCAAAGGGATCCTAAATATCTGTTCTCAGATTCCACAGAAATAAGGCTAGCAAAGAGATCCACGAAATACAGATGTATGTCTGTGAGATGAATGAATAGAACATTAAGCAGTTTCTCAGAAAGCTTCTTTCCAGATTTCATCTGAGGATATTTCCTTTTTCACCATAGCCCTCTATGGGCTTCCAAATATCACTTTGCCAATTCCACAAGAACTGTCTTAGCGAAAGGCTTCTTGAGGGGAAAGCTGTAACTCTGTGAGATGATTTCATAGAACACAAAGAAGTTTCTCAGAAATCTTCCTTCTCTTTGTTATCGGAGGATATTTCCTTTGGCCCTATAGTCTTCAAATGGATCCGACATATCTGTTCTCAGATTCCACAGAAATAAGGCTAGAAAAGAGATCCACGTAATACAGATGTAACTCTGTGAGTGGAAGTCAAACATCACAGAGCAGTTTCTCAGAAAGCTTCTTTCCAGATTTCATCTGAGGATATTTCCTTTTTCACCATAGCCCTCTATGGGCTTCCAAATATCACTTTGCCAATTCCACAAGAACTGTCTTAGCGAAAGGCTTCTTGAGGGGAAAGCTGTAACTCTGTGAGATGATTTCACAGAAGACAAAGAAGTTTCTCAGAAAGCTTCCTTCTCTTTGTTATCGGAGGATATTTCCTTTGGCCCTATAGTCTTCAAAGGGATCCGAAATATCTGTTCTCAGATTCCACAGAAATAAGGCTAGCAAAGAGATCCACGAAATACACCTGTAACTTTGTGAGATGAATGAACAGAACACTAAACAGTTTCTCAGAAAGCTTCTTTCCAGATTTCATCTGAGGATATTTCCTTTTTCACCATAGCCCTCTATGGGCTTCCAAATATCACTTTGCCAATTCCACAAGAACTGTCTTAGCGAAAGGCTTCTTGAGGGGAAAGCTGTAACTCTGTGAGATGATTTCACAGAAGACAAAGAAGTTTCTCAGAAAGCTTCCTTCTCTTTGTTATCGGAGGATATTTCCTTTGGCCCTATAGTCTTCAAAGGGATCCGAAATATCTGTTCTCAGATTCCACAGAAATAAGGCTAGCAAAGAGATCCACGAAATACAGATGTAACTCTGTGAGATAAATGAACAGAACACTAAGAAGTTTCTCAGAAAGTTTCTTTCCAGATTTCATCTGAGGATATTTCCTTTTTCACCATAGCACTCTATGGGCTTCCAAATATCACTTTGCCAATTCCACAAGAACTGTCTTAGCGAAAGGCTTCTTGAGGGGAAAGCTGTAACTCTGTGAGATGATTTCACAGAACACAAAGAAGTTTCTCAGAAAGCTTCTTTCTCTTTGTTATCGGAGGATATTTCCTTTGGCCCTATAGTCTTCAAAGGAATCCGAAATATCTGTTCTCAGATTCCACAGAAATAAGGCTAGCAAAGAGATCCACGAAATACAGATGTAACTCTGTGAGGGGAAGTCACACATCAGAGTGTTTCTCAGAAAGCTTCTTTCCAGATTTCATCTGAGGATATATCCTTTTTCACCATAGCCCTCTAAGGGCTTCCAAATATCACTTTGCCAATTCCAGAAGAACTGTCTTAGCGAAAGGCGTCTTGAGGGGAAAGCTGTAACTCTATTAGATGATTTCACAGAACACAAAGAAGTTTCTCAGAAAGCTTCTTTCTCTTTGTTATCGGAGGATATTTCCTTTGGCCCTATAGTCTTCAAAGGGATCCGAAATATCTGTTCTCAGATTCCACAGAAATAAGGCTAGCAAAGAGATCCACGAAATACACATGTAACTCTGTGAGATGAATGAACAGAACACTAAGCAGTTTCTCAGAAAGCTTCTTTCCAGATTTCATCTGAGGATATTTCCTTTTTCACCTTAGCCCTCTATGGGCTGCCAAATATCACTTTGCCAATTCCACAAGAACTGTCTTAGCGAAAGGCTTCTTGAGGGGAAAGCTGTAACTCTGTGGGATGATTTCACAGAACACAAAGAAGTTTCTCAGAAAGCTTCCTTCTCTTTGTTGTCGGAGGATATTTCCTTTGGCCCTATAGTCTTCAAAGGGATCCGAAATATCTGTTCTCAGATTCCACAGAAATAAGACTAGCAAACAGATGCAAGAAATACAGATGTAACTCTGTGAGTGGAAGTCACACATCTCAGAGCAGTTTCTCAGAAAGCTTCTTTCCAGATTTCATCTGAGGATATTTCCTTTTTCACCATAGCCCTCTATGGGCTTCCAAATATCACTTTTCCAATTCCACAAGAACTGTCTTAGCGAAAGGCTTCTTGAGGGGAAAGCTGTAACTCTGTGAGATGATTTCACTGAACACAAAGAAGTTTCTCAGAAAGCTTCTTTCTCTTTGTTATCGGAGGATATTTCCTTTGGCCCTATATTCTTCAAAAGGATCCGAAATATCTGTTCTCAGATTCCACAGAACTAAGGCTAGCAAAGAGATCCACGAAATACAGATGTAAGTCTGTGAGATGAATGAATAGAACATTAAGCAGTTTCTCAGAAAGATTCTTTCCAGATTTCATCTGAGGATATTTCCTTTTTCACCATAGCCCTCTATGGGTTTCCAAATATCACTTTGCCAATTCCACAAGAACTGTCTTAGCGAAAGGCTTCTTGAGGGGAAAGCTGTAACTCTGTGAGATGATTTCATAGAACACAAAGAAGTTTCTCAGAAATCTTCCTTCTCTTTGTTATCGGAGGATATTTCCTTTGGCCCTATAGTCTTCAAATGGATCCGACATATCTGTTCTCAGATTCCACAGAAATAAGGCTAGAAAAGAGATCCACGTAATACAGATGTAACTCTGTGAGTGGAAGTCAAACATCACAGAGCAGTTTCTCAGAAATCTTCTTTCCAGATTTCATTGAGGATATTTCCTTTTTCACCATAGCCCTCTATGGGCTTCCAAATATCACTTTGCCAATTCCACAAGAACTGTCTTAGTGAAAGGCTTCTTGAGGGGAAAGCTGTAACTCTGTGAGATGATTTCACAGAAGACAAAGAAGTTTCTCAGAAAGCTTCCTTCTCTTTGTTATCGGAGGATATTTCCTTTGCCCCTATAGTCTTCAAAGGGATCCGAAATATCTGTTCTCAGATTCCACAGAAATAAGGCTAGCAAAGAGATCCACGAAATACAGATGTAACACTGTGAGATAAATGAACAGAACACTAAGAAGTTTCTCAGAAAGTTTCTTTCCAGATTTCATCTGAGGATATTTCCTTTTTCACCATAGCACTCTATGGGCTTCCAAATATCACTTTGCCAATTCCACAAGAACTGTCTTAGCGAAAGGCTTCTTGAGGGGAAAGCTGTAACTCTGTGAGATGATTTCACAGAACACAAAGAAGTTTCTCAGAAAGCTTCTTTCTCTTTGTTATCGGAGGATATTTCCTTTGGCCCTATAGTCTTCAAAGGGATCCGAAATATCTGTTCTCAGATTCCACAGAAATAAGGCTAGCAAAGAGATCCACGAAATACAGATGTAACTCTGTGAGGGGAAGTCACACATCAGAGTAGTTTCTCAGAAAGCTTCTCTCCAGATTTCATCTGAGGATATATCCTTTTTCACCATAGCCCTCTATGGGCTTCCAAATATCACTTTGCCAATTCCACAAGAACTGTCTTAGCGAAAGGCGTCTTGAGGGGAAAGCTGTAACTCTATTAGATGATTTCACAGAACACAAAGAAGTTTCTCAGAAAGCTTCTTTCTCTTTGTTATCGGAGGATATTTCCTTTGGCCCTATAGTCTTCAAAGGGATCCGAAATATCTGTTCTCAGATTCCACAGAAATAAGGCTAGCAAAGAGATCCACGAAATACACATGTAACTATGTGAGATGAATGAACAGAACACTAAGCAGTTTCTCAGAAAGCTTCTTTCCAGATTTCATCTGAGGATATTTCCTTTTTCACCATAGCCCTCTATGGGCTGCCAAATATCACTTTGCCAATTCCACAAGAACTGTCTTAGCGAAAGGCTTCTTGAGGGGAAAGCTGTAACTCTGTGAGATGATTTCACAGAACACAAAGAAGTTTCTCAGAAAGCTTCCTTCTCTTTGTTATCGGAGGATATTTCCTTTGGCCCTATAGTCTTCAAAGGCATCCGAAATATCTGTTCTCAGATTCCACAGAAATAAGGCTAGCAAAGAGATCCACGAAATACAGATGTAACTCTTTGAGTGGAAGTCACACATCACAGAGCAGTTTCTCAGAAAGCTTCTTTCCAGAATTCATCTGAGGATATTTCCTTTTTCAACATAGCCCTCTATGGGCTGCCAAATATCACTTTGCCAATTCCACAAGAACTGTCTTAGCGAAAGGCTTCTTGAGGGGAAAGCTGTAACTCTGTGAGATGATTTCACAGAACACAAAGAAGTTTCTCAGAAAGCTTCCTTCTCTTTGTTATCGGAGGATATTTCCTTTGTCCCTATAGTCTTCAAAGGGATCCTAAATATCTGTTCTCAGATTCCACAGAAATAAGGCTAGCAAAGAGATCCACGAAATACAGATGTAAGTCTGTGAGATGAATGAATAGAACATTAAGCAGTTTCTCAGAAAGCTTCTTTCCAGATTTCATCTGAGGATATTTACTTTTTCACCATAGCCCTCTATGGGCTTCCAAATATCACTTTGCCAATTCCACAAGAACTGTCTTAGCGAAAGGCTTCTAGAGGGGAAAGCTGTAACTCTGTGAGATGATTTCACAGAACACAAAGAAGTTTCTCAGAAATCTTCCTTCTCTTTTGTATCGGAGGATATTTCCTTTGGCCCTATAGTCTTCAAATGGATCCGACATATCTGTTCTCAGATTCCACAGAAATAAGGCTAGAAAAGAGATCCACGTAATAAAGATGTAACTCTGTGAGTGGAAGTCACACATCACAGAGCAGTTTCTCAGAAAGCTTCTTTCCAGATTTCATCTGAGGATATTTCCTTTTTCACCATAGCCCTCTATGGGTTTCCAAATATCACTTTGCCAATTCCACAAAAACTGTCTTAGTGAAAGGCTTCTTGAGGGGAAAGCTGTAACTCTGTGAGATGATTTCACAGAACACAAAGAAGTTTCTCAGAAAGCTTCCTTCTCTTTGTTATCGGAGGATATTTCCTTTGGCCCTATAGTCTTCAAAGGGATCCGAAATATCTGTTCTCAGATTCCACAGAAATAAGGCTAGCAAAGAGATCCACGAAATACAGATGTAACTCTGTGAGATGAATGAACAGAACACTAAGAAGTTTCTCAGAAAGCTTCTTTCCAGATTTCATCTGAGGATATTTCCTTTTTCACCATAGCCCTCTATGGGCTTCCAAATATCACTTTGCCAACTCCACATGAACTGTCTTAGCGAAAGGCTTCTTGAGGGGAAAGCTGTAACTCTGTGAGATGATTTCACAGAACACAAAGAAGTTTCTCAGAAAGCTTCTTTCTCTTTGTTATCGGAGGATATTTCCGTTGGCCCTATAGTCTTCAAAGGGATCCGAAATATCTGTTCTCAGATTCCACAGAAATAAGGCTAGCAAAGAGATCCACGAAATACAGATGTAACTCTGTGAGTGGAAGTCACACATCACAGAGCAGTTTCTCAGAAAGCTTCTTTCCAGATTTCATCTGAGGATATTTCCTTTTTCACCATAGCCCTCTATGGGCTTCCAAATATCACTTTGCCAATTCCACAAGATCTGTCTTAGCGAAAGGCTTCTTGAGGGGAAAACTGTAACTCTGTGAGATAATTTCACAGAACACAAAGAAGTTTCTCAGAAAGCTTCTTTCTCTCTGTTATCGGAGGATATTTCCTTTAGCCTTATAGTCTTCAAAGGGATCCGAAATATCTGTTCTCAGATTCCACAGAAATAAGGCTAGCAAAGAGATCCACGAAATACAGATGTAACTCTGTGAGTGGAAGTCACACATCACAGAGCAGTTTCTCAGAAAGCTTCTTTCCAGATTTCATCTGAGGATATTTCCTTTTTCACCATAGCCATCTACGGGCTTCCAAATATCACTTTGGCAATTCCACAAGAACTGTCTTAGCGAAAGGCTTCTTGAGGGGAAAGCTGTAACTCTGTGAGATGATTTCACAGAACACAAAGAAGTTTCTCAGAAAGCTTCCTTCTCTTTGTTATCGGGGGATATTTCCTTTGGCCCTATAGTCTTCAAAGGGATCCGAAATATCTGTTCACAGATTCCACAGAAATAAGGCTAGCAAAGAGATCCACGAAATACAGATGTAACTCGGTGAGATGAATGAACAGAACACTAAGCAGTTTCTCAGAAAGCTTCTTTCCAGATTTCATCGGAGGATATTTCCTTTTTCACCATAGCCCTCTATGGGCTTCCAAATATCACTTTGCCAATTCCACAAGAAATGTCTTTGCGAGAGGCTTCTTTAGGGGAAAGCTGTAACTCTGTGAGATGATTTCACAGAACACAAAGAAGTTTCTCAGAAAGCTTCCTTCTCTTTGTTATCGGAGGATATTTCCTTTGGCCCTATAGTCTTCAAAGGGATCCGAAATATCTGTTCTCAGATTCCACAGAAATAAGGCTAGCAAAGAGATCCACGAAACAGAGATGTAACTCTGTGAGTGGAAGTCACACATCACAGAGCAGTTTCTCAGAAAGCTTCTTTCCAGATTTCATCTGAGGATATTTCCTTTTTCACCATAGCCCTCTATGGGCTTCCAAATATCACTTTGCCAATTCCACAAGAACTGTCTTAGCGAAAGGCTTCTTGAGGGGAAAGCTGTAACTCTGTGAGATGATTTCACAGAACACAAAGAAGTTTCTCAGAAAGCTTCTTTCTCTTTGTTATCGGACGATATACCTTTGGCCCTATAGTCTTCAAAGGGATCCGAAATATCGGTTCTCAGATTCCACAGAAATAAGGCTAGCAAAGAGATCCACGAAATACAGATGTAACTCTGTGAGTGGAAGTCACACATCACAGAGCAGTTTCTCAGAAAGCTTCTTTCCAGATTTCATCTGAGGATATTTCCTTTTTCACCATAGCCCTCTATGGGCTTCCAAATATCACTTTGCCAATTCCACAAGATCTGTCTTAGCGAAAGGCTTCTTGAGGGGAAAACTGTAACTCTGTGAGATAATTTCACAAAACACAAAGAAGTTTCTCAGAAAGCTTCGTTCTCTCTGTTATCGGAGGATATTTCCTTTAGCCTTATAGTCTTCAAAGGGATCTGAAATATCTGTTCTCAGATTCCACAGAAATAAGGCTAGCAAAGAGATCCACGAAATACAGATGTAACTCTGTGAGTGGAAGTCACACATCACAGAGCAGTTTCTCAGAAAGCTTCTTTCCAGAATTCATCTGAGGATATTTCCTTTTTCAACATAGCCCTCTATGGGCTGCCAAATATCACTTTGCCAATTCCACAAGAACTGTCTTAGCGAAAGGCTTCTTGAGGGGAAAGCTGTAACTCTGTGAGATGATTTCACAGAACACAAAGAAGTTTCTCAGAAAGCTTCTTTCTCTTTGTTATCGGACGATATTCCTTTGGCCCTATAGTCTTCAAAGGGATCCGAAATATCTGTTCTCAGATTCCACAGAAATAAGGCTAGCAAAGAGATACACGAATTACAGATGTAACTCTGTGAGTGGAAGTCACACATCACAGAGCAGTTTCTCAGAAAGCTTCTTTCCAGATTTCATCTGAGGATATTTCCTTTTTCACCATAGCCCTCTATGGGCTTCCAAATATCACTTTGCCAATTCCACAAGATCTGTCTTAGCGAAAGGCTTCTTGAGGGGAAAACTGTAACTCTGTGAGATAATTTCACAGAACACAAAGAAGTTTCTCAGAAAGCTTCTTTCTCTCTGTTATCGGAGGATATTTCCTTTAGCCTTATAGTCTTCAAAGGGATCCGAAATATCTGTTCTCAGATTCCACAGAAATAATGCTAGCAAAGAGATCCACGAAATACAGATGTAACTCTGTGAGTGGAAGTCACACATCACAGAGCAGTTTCTCAGAAAGCTTCTTTCCAGATTTCATCTGAGGATATTTCCTTTTTCACCGTAGCCCTCTATGGGCTTCCAAATATCACTTTGCCAATTCCACAAGAACTGTCTTAGCGAAAGGCTTATTGAGGGGAAAGCTGTAACTCTGTGAGATGATTTCACAGAACACAAAGAAGTTTCTCAGAAAGCTTCCTTCTCTTTGTTATCGGGGGATATTTCCTTTGGCCCTATAGTCTTCAAAGGGATCCGAAATATCTGTTCTCAGATTCCACAGAAATAAGGCTAGCAAAGAGATCCACGAAATACAGATGTAACTCTGTGAGATGAATGAACAGAACTCTAAGCAGTTTCTCAGAAAGCTTCTTTCCAGATTTCATCGGAGGATATTTCCTTTTTCACCATAGCCCTCTATGGGCTTCCAAATATCACTTTGCCAATTCCACAAGAAATGTCTTTGCGAGAGGCTTCTTGAGGGGAAAGCTGTAACTCTGTGAGATGATTTCACAGAACACAAAGAAGTTTCTCAGAAAGCTTCCTTCTCTTTGTTATCGGAGGATATTTCCTTTGGCCCTATAGTCTTCAAAGGGATCCGAAATATCTGTTCTCAGATTCCACAGAAATAAGGCTAGCAAAGAGATCCACGAAATACAGATGTAACTCTGTGAGATGAATAAACAGAACACTAAGCAATTTCTCAGAAAGCTTCTTTCCAGATTTCATCTGAGGATATTTCCTTTTTCACCATAGCCCTCTATGGGCTTCCAAATATCACTTTGCCAATTCCACAAGAACTGTCTTTGCGAAAGGCTTTTTGAGGGGAAAGCTGTAACTCTGTGAGATGATTTCACAGAACACAAAGAAGTTTCTCAGAAAGCTTCCTTCTCTTTGTTATCGGAGGATATTTCCTTTGGCCCTATAGTCTTCAAAGGGACCCGAAATATCTGTTCTCAGATTCCACAGAAATAAGGCTAGCAAAGAGATCCACGAAATACAGATGTAACTCTGTGAGTGGAAGTCACACATCACAGAGCAGTTTCTCAGAAAGCTTCTTTCCAGGTTTCATCTGAGGATAGTTCCTTTTTCACCATAGCCCTCTATGGGCTTCCAAATATCACTTTGCCAATTCCACAAGAACTGTCTTAGCGAAAGGCTTCTTGAGGGGAAAGCTGTAACTCTGTGAGATGATTTCACAGAACACAAAGATGTTTCTCAGAAAGCTTCCTTCTCTTTGTTATCGGAGGATATTTCCTTTGGCCCTGTAGACTTCAAAGGGATCCGAAATATCTGTTCTCAGATTACACAGAAATAAGGCTAGCAAAGAGATCCACGAAATACTGATGTAACTCTGTGAGTGGAAGTCACACATCACAGAGCAGTTTCTCAGAAAGCTTCTTTCCAGATTTCATCTGAGGATATTTCCTTTTTCACCATAGCCCTCTATGGCTTCCAAATCTCACTTTGCCAATTCCACAAGAACTGTCTTAGCGAAAGGCTTCTTGAGGGGAAAGCTGTAACTCTGTGAGATGATTTCACAGAACACAAAGAAGTTTCTCAGAAAGCTTCCTTCTCTTTGTTATCGGAGGATATTTCCTTTGGCAATATAGTCTTCAATGGGATCCGAAATATCTGTTCTCAGATTCCACAGAAATAAGGCTAGCAAAGAGATCCACGAAATACAGATGTAACTCTGTGAGATGAATGAAAAAACACTAAGCAGTTTCTCAGAAAGCTTCTTTCCAGATTTCATCTGAGGATATTTCCTTTTTCACCATAGCCCTCTATGGGCTTCCAAATATCACTTTGCCAATTCCACAAGAACTGTCTTAGCGAAAGGCTTCTTGAGGGGAAAGCTGTAACTCTGTGACATGATTTCACAGAACACAAAGAAGTTTCTCAGAAAGCTTCCTTCTCTTTGTTATCGGAGGATATTTCCTTTGGCCCTATAGTCTTCAGAGGGATCCGAAATATCTGTTCTCAGATTCCACAGAAATAAGGCTAGCAAAGAGATCCACGAAATACAGATGTAACTCTGTGAGTGGAAGTCACACATCACAGAGCAGTTTCTCAGAAAGCTTCTTTCAAGATTTCATCTGAGGATAGTTCCTTTTTCACCATAGCCCTCTATGGGCTTCCAAATATCACTTTGCCAATTCCACAAGAACTGTCTTAGCGAAAGGCTTCTTGAGGGGAAAGCTGTAACTCTGTGAGATGATTTCACAGAACACAAAGAAGTTTCTCAGAAAGCTTCCTTCTCTTTTTTATCGGAGGATATTTCCTTTGGCCCTATAGACTTCAAAGGGATCCGAAATATCTGTTCTCAGATTCCACAGAAATAAGGCTAGCAAAGAGATCCACGAAATACTGATGTAACTCTGTGAGTGGAAGTCACACATCACAGAGCAGTTTCTCAGAAAGCTTCTTTCCGGATTTCATCTGAGGATATTTCCTTTTTCACCATAGCCCTCTATGGCTTCCAAATATCACTTTGCCAATTCCACAAGAACTGTCATAGCGAAAGGATTCTTGAGGGGAAAGCTGTAACTCTGTGAGATGATATCACAGAACACAAAAAAGTTTCTCAGAAAGCTTCCTTCTCTTTGTTATCGGAGGATATTTCCTTTGGCCCAACAGTCTTCAAAGGGATCCGAAATATCTGTTCTCTGATTCCACAGAAATAAGGCTAGCAAAGAGATCCACGTAATACAGATGTAACTCTGTGAGATGAATGAACAGAACAGTAAGGAGTTTCTCAGAAAGCTTCTTTCCAGATATCATCTGAGGATATTTCCTTTTTCACCATAGCCCTCTATGGGCTTCCAAATATCACTTTGCCAATTCCACAAGAACTGTCTTAGCGAAAGGCTTCTTGAGGAGAAAGCTGTAACTCTGTGAGATGATTTTACAGAACACAAAGAAGTTTCTCAGAAAGCTTCTTTCTCTTTGTTATTGGAGGATATTTCCTTTGGCCCTATAGTCTTCAAAGGGATCCGAAATATCTGTTCTCAGATTCCACAGAAATAAGGCTAGCAAAGGGTTCCACGAAACAGAGATGTAAGTCTGTGAGTGGAAGTCACACATCACAGAGCAGTCTCTCAGAAAGCTTCTTTCCAGATTTCATCTGAGGATATTTGCTTTTTCTCCATAGCCTTCTAAGTGCTTCCAAATATCACTTTGCCAATTCCACAAGAACTGTCTTAGCGAAAGGCTTCTTGAGGGGAAAGCTGTAACTCTGTGACATGATTTCACAGAACACAAAGAAGTTTCTCAGAAAGCTTCTTTCTCTTTGTTATCGGAGGATATTTCCTTTGGCCCTATAGTCTTCAAAGGGATCCGAAATATCTGTTCTCAGATTCCACAGAAATAAGGCTAGCAAAGAGATCCACGAAACAGAGATGTAACTCTGTGAGTGGAAGTCACACATCACAGAGCAGTTTCTCAGAAAGCTTCTTTCCAGATTTCATCTGAGGATATTTCCTTTTTCACCGTAGCCCTCTATGGGCTGCCAAATATCACTTTGCCAATTCCACAAGAACTGTCTTAGCGAAAGGCTTCTTGAGGGAAAAGCTGTAACTCTGTGAGATGATTTCACAGAACACAAAGAAGTTTCTCAGAAAGCTTCCTTCTCTTTGTTATCGGAGGATATTTCCTTTGGCCCTGTAGTCTTCAAAGGGATCCGAAATATCTGTTCTCAGATTCCACAGAAATAAGGCTAGCAAAGAGATCCACGAAATACACATGTAACTCTGTGAGATGAATGAACAGAACACTAAGCAGTTTCTCAGAAAGCTTCTTTCCAGATTTCATCTGAGGATATTTCCTTTTTCACCATAGCCCTCTATGGGCTGCCAAATATCACTTTGCCAATTCCACAAGAACTGTCTTAGCGAAAGGCTTCTTGAGGGGAAAGCTGTAACTCTGTGAGATGATTTCACAGAACACAAAGAAGTTTCTCAGAAAGCTTCCTTCTCTTTGTTATCGGAGGATATTTCCTTTGGCCCTATAGTCTTCAAAGGCATCCGAAATATCTGTTCTCAGATTCCACAGAAATAAGTCTAGCAAAGAGATCCACGAAATACAGATGTAACTCTGTGAGTGGAAGTCACACATCACAGAGCAGTTTCTCAGAAAGCTTCTTTCCAGAATTCATCTGAGGATATTTCCTTTTTCAACATAGCCCTCTATGGGCTGCCAAATATCACTTTGCCAATTCCACAAGAACTGTCTTAGCGAAAGGCTTCTTGAGGGGAAAGCTGTAACTCTGTGAGATGATTTCACAGAACACAAAGAAGTTTCTCAGAAAGCTTCTTTCTCTTTGTTATCGGACGATATTCCTTTGGCCCTATAGTCTTCAAAGGGATCCGAAATATCTGTTCTCAGATTCCACAGAAATAAGGCAGGCAAAGACATCCACGAAATACAGATGTAACTCTGTGAGTGGAAGTCACACATCACAGAGCAGTTTCTCAGAAAGCTTCTTTCCAGATTTCATCTGAGGATATTTCCTTTTTCACCATAGCCCTCTATGGGCTTCCAAATATCACTTTGCCAATTCCACAAGAACTGTCTTTGCGAAAGGCTTTTTGAGGGGAAAGCTGTAACTCTGTGAGATGATTTCACAGAACACAAAGAAGTTTCTCAGAAAGCTTCCTTCTCTTTGTTATCGGAGGATATTTCCTTTGGCCCTATAGTCTTCAAAGGGACCCGAAATATCTGTTCTCAGATTCCACAGAAATAAGGCTAGCAAAGAGATCCACGAAATACAGATGTAACTCTGTGAGTGGAAGTCACACATCACAGAGCAGTTTCTCAGAAAGCTTCTTTCCAGGTTTCATCTGAGGATAGTTCCTTTTTCACCATAGCCCTCTATGGGCTTCCAAATATCACTTTGCCAATTCCACAAGAACTGTCTTAGCGAAAGGCTTCTTGAGGGGAAAGCTGTAACTCTGTGAGATGATTTCACAGAACACAAAGATGTTTCTCAGAAAGCTTCCTTCTCTTTGTTATCGGAGGATATTTCCTTTGGCCCTGTAGACTTCAAAGGGATCCGAAATATCTGTTCTCAGATTACACAGAAATAAGGCTAGCAAAGAGATCCACGAAATACTGATGTAACTCTGTGAGTGGAAGTCACACATCACAGAGCAGTTTCTCAGAAAGCTTCTTTCCAGATTTCATCTGAGGATATTTCCTTTTTCACCATAGCCCTCTATGGCTTCCAAATCTCACTTTGCCAATTCCACAAGAACTGTCTTAGCGAAAGGCTTCTTGAGGGGAAAGCTGTAACTCTGTGACATGATTTCACAGAACACAAAGAAGTTTCTCAGAAAGCTTCCTTCTCTTTGTTATCGGAGGATATTTCCTTTGGCCCTATAGTCTTCAGAGGGATCCGAAATATCTGTTCTCAGATTCCACAGAAATAAGGCTAGCAAAGAGATCCACGAAATACAGATGTAACTCTGTGAGTGGAAGTCACACATCACAGAGCAGTTTCTCAGAAAGCTTCTTTCAAGATTTCATCTGAGGATAGTTCCTTTTTCACCATAGCCCTCTATGGGCTTCCAAATATCACTTTGCCAATTCCACAAGAACTGTCTTAGCGAAAGGCTTCTTGAGGGGAAAGCTGTAACTCTGTGAGATGATTTCACAGAACACAAAGAAGTTTCTCAGAAAGCTTCCTTCTCTTTTTTATCGGAGGATATTTCCTTTGGCCCTATAGACTTCAAAGGGATCCGAAACATCTGTTCTCAGATTCCACAGAAATAAGGCTAGCAAAGAGATCCACGAAATACTGATGTAACTCTGTGAGTGGAAGTCACACATCACAGAGCAGTTTCTCAGAAAGCTTCTTTCCGGATTTCATCTGAGGATATTTCCTTTTTCACCATAGCCCTCTATGGCTTCCAAATATCACTTTGCCAATTCCACAAGAACTGTCATAGCGAAAGGATTCTTGAGGGGAAAGCTGTAACTCTGTGAGATGATATCACAGAACACAAAAAAGTTTCTCAGAAAGCTTCCTTCTCTTTGTTATCGGAGGATATTTCCTTTGGCCCTATAGTCTTCAAAGGGATCCGAAATATCTGTTCTCTGATTCCACAGAAATAAGGCTAGCAAAGAGATCCACGTAATACAGATGTAACTCTGTGAGATGAATGAACAGAACAGTAAGGAGTTTCTCAGAAAGCTTCTTTCCAGATATCATCTGAGGATATTTCCTTTTTCACCATAGCCCTCTATGGGCTTCCAAATATCACTTTGCCAATTCCACAAGAACTGTCTTAGCGAAAGGCTTCTTGAGGAGAAAGCTGTAACTCTGTGAGATGATTTTACAGAACACAAAGAAGTTTCTCAGAAAGCTTCTTTCTCTTTGTTATTGGAGGATATTTCCTTTGGCCCTATAGTCTTCAAAGGGATCCGAAATATCTGTTCTCAGATTCCACAGAAATAAGGCTAGCAAAGGGATCCACGAAACAGAGATGTAAGTCTGTGAGTAGAAGTCACACATCACAGAGCAGTTTCTCAGAAAGCTTCTTTCCAGATTTCATCTGAGGATATTTGCTTTTTCTCCATAGCCTTCTAAGTGCTTCCAAATATCACTTTGCCAATTCCACAAGAACTGTCTTAGCGAAAGGCTTCTTGAGGGGAAAGCTGTAACTCTGTGACATGATTTCACAGAACACAAAGAAGTTTCTCAGAAAGCTTCTTTCTCTTTGTTATCGGAGGATATTTCCTTTGGCCCTATAGTCTTCAAAGGGATCCGAAATATCTGTTCTCAGATTCCACAGAAATAAGGCTAGCAAAGAGATCCACGAAACAGAGATGTAACTCTGTGAGTGGAAGTCACACATCACAGAGCAGTTTCTCAGAAAGCTTCTTTCCAGATTTCATCTGAGGATATTTCCTTTTTCACCGTAGCCCTCTATGGGCTGCCAAATATCACTTTGCCAATTCCACAAGAACTGTCTTAGCGAAAGGCTTCTTGAGGGAAAAGCTGTAACTCTGTGAGATGATTTCACAGAACACAAAGAAGTTTCTCAGAAAGCTTCCTTCTCTTTGTTATCGGAGGATATTTCCTTTGGCCCTGTAGTCTTCAAAGGGATCCGAAATATCTGTTCTCAGATTCCACAGAAATAAGGCTAGCAAAGAGATCCACGAAATACACATGTAACTCTGTGAGATGAATGAACAGAACACTAATCAGTTTCTCAGAAAGCTTCTTTCCAGATTTCATCTGAGGATATTTCCTTTTTCACCATAGCCCTCTATGGGCTGCCAAATATCACTTTGCCAATTCCACAAGAACTGTCTTAGCGAAAGGCTTCTTGAGGGGAAAGCTGTAACTCTGTGAGATGATTTCACAGAACACAAAGAAGTTTCTCAGAAAGCTTCCTTCTCTTTGTTATCGGAGGATATTTCCTTTGGCCCTATAGTCTTCAAAGGCATCCGAAATATCTGTTCTCAGATTCCACAGAAATAAGTCTAGCAAAGAGATCCACGAAATACAGATGTAACTCTGTGAGTGGAAGTCACACATCACAGAGCAGTTTCTCAGAAAGCTTCTTTCCAGAATTCATCTGAGGATATTTCCTTTTTCAACATAGCCCTCTATGGGCTGCCAAATATCACTTTGCCAATTCCACAAGAACTGTCTTAGCGAAAGGCTTCTTGAGGGGAAAGCTGTAACTCTGTGAGATGATTTCACAGAACACAAAGAAGTTTCTCAGAAAGCTTCTTTCTCTTTGTTATCGGACGATATTCCTTTGGCCCTATAGTCTTCAAAGGGATCCGAAATATCTGTTCTCAGATTCCACAGAAATAAGGCTAGCAAAGACATCCACGAAATACAGATGTAACTCTGTGAGTGGAAGTCACACATCACAGAGCAGTTTCTCAGAAAGCTTCTTTCCAGATTTCATCTGAGGATATTTCCTTTTTCACCATAGCCCTCTATGGGCTTCCAAATATCACTTTGCCAATTCCACAAGATCTGTCTTAGCGAAAGGCTTCTTGAGGGGAAAACTGTAACTCTGTGAGATAATTTCACAGAACACAAAGAAGTTTCTCAGAAATCTTCTTTCTCTCTGTTATCGGAGGATATTTCCTTTAGCCTTATAGTCTTCAAAGGGATCCGAAATATCTGTTCTCAGATTCCACAGAAATAAGGCTAGCAAAGAGATCCACGAAATACAGATGTAACTCTGTGAGTGGAAGTCACACATCACAGAGCAGTTTCTCAGAAAGCTTCTTTCCAGATTTCATCTGAGGATATTTCCTTTTTCACCATAGCCATCTACGGGCTTCCAAATATCACTTTGGCAATTCCACAAGAACTGTCTTAGCGAAAGGCTTCTTGAGGGGAAAGCTGTAACTCTGTGAGATGATTTCACAGAACACAAAGAAGTTTCTCAGAAAGCTTCCTTCTCTTTGTTATCGGGGGATATTTCCTTTGGCCCTATAGTCTTCAAAGGGATCCGAAATATCTGTTCACAGATTCCACAGAAATAAGGCTAGCAAAGAGATCCACGAAATACAGATGTAACTCGGTGAGATGAATGAACAGAACACTAAGCAGTCTCTCAGAAAGCTTCTTTCCAGATTTCATCGGAGGATATTTCCTTTTTCACCATAGCCCTCTATGGGCTTCCAAATATCACTTTGCCAATTCCACAAGAAATGTCTTTGCGAGAGGCTTCTTTAGGGGAAAGCTGTAACTCTGTGAGATGATTTCACAGAACACAAAGAAGTTTCTCAGAAAGCTTCCTTCTCTTTGTTATCGGAGGATATTTCCTTTGGCCCTACAGTCTTCAAAGGGATCCGAAATATCTGTTCTCAGATTCCACAGAAATAAGGCTAGCAAAGAGATCCACGAAATACAGATGTAACTCTGTGAGTGGAAGTCACACATCACAGAGCAGTTTCTCAGAAAGCTTCTTTCCAGATTTCATCTGAGGATATTTCCTTTTTCACCATAGCCCTCTATGGGCTTCCAAATATCACTTTGCCAATTCCACAAGAACTGTCTTAGCGAAAGGCTTCTTGAGGGGAAAGTTGTAACTCTGTGAGATGATTTCACAGAACACAAAGAAGTTTCTCAGAAAGCTTCCTTCTCTTTGTTATCGGAGGATATTTCCTTTGGCCCTATAGTCTTCAAAGGCATCCGAAATATCTGTTCTCAGATTCCACAGAAATAAGTCTAGCAAAGAGATCCACGAAATACAGATGTAACTCTGTGAGTGGAAGTCACACATCACAGAGCAGTTTCTCAGAAAGCTTCTTTCCAGAATTCATCTGAGGATATTTCCTTTTTCAACATAGCCCTCTATGGGCTGCCAAATATCACTTTGCCAATTCCACAAGAACTGTCTTAGCGAAAGGCTTCTTGAGGGGAAAGCTGTAACTCTGTGAGATGATTTCACAGAACACAAAGAAGTTTCTCAGAAAGCTTCTTTCTCTTTGTTATCGGACGATATTCCTTTGGCCCTATAGTCTTCAAAGGGATCCGAAATATCTGTTCTCAGATTCCACAGAAATAAGGCTAGCAAAGACATCCACGAAATACAGATGTAACTCTGTGAGTGGAAGTCACACATCACAGAGCAGTTTCTCAGAAAGCTTCTTTCCAGATTTCATCTGAGGATATTTCCTTTTTCACCATAGCCCTCTATGGGCTTCCAAATATCACTTTGCCAATTCCACAAGATCTGTCTTAGCGAAAGGCTTCTTGAGGGGAAAACTGTAACTCTGTGAGATAATTTCACAGAACACAAAGAAGTTTCTCAGAAATCTTCTTTCTCTCTGTTATCGGAGGATATTTCCTTTAGCCTTATAGTCTTCAAAGGGATCCGAAATATCTGTTCTCAGATTCCACAGAAATAAGGCTAGCAAAGAGATCCACGAAATACAGATGTAACTCTGTGAGTGGAAGTCACACATCACAGAGCAGTTTCTCAGAAAGCTTCTTTCCAGATTTCATCTGAGGATATTTCCTTTTTCACCATAGCCATCTACGGGCTTCCAAATATCACTTTGGCAATTCCACAAGAACTGTCTTAGCGAAAGGCTTCTTGAGGGGAAAGCTGTAACTCTGTGAGATGATTTCACAGAACACAAAGAAGTTTCTCAGAAAGCTTCCTTCTCTTTGTTATCGGGGGATATTTCCTTTGGCCCTATAGTCTTCAAAGGGATCCGAAATATCTGTTCACAGATTCCACAGAAATAAGGCTAGCAAAGAGATCCACGAAATACAGATGTAACTCGGTGAGATGAATGAACAGAACACTAAGCAGTCTCTCAGAAAGCTTCTTTCCAGATTTCATCGGAGGATATTTCCTTTTTCACCATAGCCCTCTATGGGCTTCCAAATATCACTTTGCCAATTCCACAAGAAATGTCTTTGCGAGAGGCTTCTTTAGGGGAAAGCTGTAACTCTGTGAGATGATTTCACAGAACACAAAGAAGTTTCTCAGAAAGCTTCCTTCTCTTTGTTATCGGAGGATATTTCCTTTGGCCCTACAGTCTTCAAAGGGATCCGAAATATCTGTTCTCAGATTCCACAGAAATAAGGCTAGCAAAGAGATCCACGAAATACAGATGTAACTCTGTGAGTGGAAGTCACACATCACAGAGCAGTTTCTCAGAAAGCTTCTTTCCAGATTTCATCTGAGGATATTTCCTTTTTCACCATAGCCCTCTATGGGCTTCCAAATATCACTTTGCCAATTCCACAAGAACTGTCTTAGCGAAAGGCTTCTTGAGGGGAAAGTTGTAACTCTGTGAGATGATTTCACAGAACACAAAGAAGTTTCTCAGAAAGCTTCTTTCTCTTTGTTATCGGACGATATTCCTTTCCCTCTAGTCTTCAAAGGGATCCGAAATATCGGTTCTCAGATTCCACAGAAATAAGGCTAGCAAAGAGATCCACGAAATACAGATGTAACTCTGTGAGTGGAAGTCACACATCACAGAGCAGTTTCTCAGAAAGCTTCTTTCCAGATTTCATCTGAGGATATTTCCTTTTTCACCATAGCCCTCTATGGGCTTCCAAATATCACTTTGCCAATTCCACAAGATCTGTCTTAGCGAAAGGCTTCTTGAGGGGAAAACTGTAACTCTGTGAGATAATTTCACAAAACACAAAGAAGTTTCTCAGAAAGCTTCATTCTCTCTGTTATCGGAGGATATTTCCTTTAGCCTTATAGTCTTCAAAGGGATCTGAAATATCTGTTCTCAGATTCCACAGAAATAAGGCTAGCAAAGAGATCCACGAAATACAGATGTAACTCTGTGAGTGAAAGTCACACATCACAGAGCAGTTTCTCAGAAAGCTTCTTTCCAGATTTCATCTGAGGATATTTCCTTTTTCACCATAGCCATCTATGGGCTTCCAAATATCACTTTGGCAATTCCACAAGAACTGTCTTAGCGAAAGGCTTCTTGAGGGGAAAGCTGTAACTCTGTGAGATGATTTCACAGAACACAAAGAATTTTCTCAGAAAGCTTCTTTCTCTTTGTTATCGGAGGATATTTCCTTTGGCCCTATAGTCTTCAAAGGTATCCGAAATATCTGTTCTCAGATTCCACAGAAATAAGGCTAGCAAAGAGATCCACGAAATACAGATGTAACTCAGTGAGATGAATGAACAGAACACTAAGCAGTTTCTCAGAAAGCTTCTTTCCAGATTTCATCTGAGGATATTTCCTTTTTCACCGTAGCCCTCTATGGGCTTCCAAATATCACTTTGCCAATTCCACAAGAACTGTCTTAGCGAAAGGCTTCTTGAGGGGAAAGCTGTAACTCTGTGAGATGATTTCACAGAACACAAAGAAGTTTCTCAGAAAGCTTCCTTCTCTTTGTTATCGGGGGATATTTCCTTTGGCCCTATAGTCTTCAAAGGGATCCGAAATATCTGTTCTCAGATTCCACAGAAATAAGGCTAGCAAAGAGATCCACGAAATACATATGTAACTCTGTGAGATGAATGAACAGAACACTAAGCAGTTTCTCAGAAAGCTTCTTTCCAGATTTCATCGGAGGACATTTCCTTTTTCACCATAGCCCTCTATGGGCTTCCAAATATCACTTTGCCAATTCCAAAAAAATGTCTTTGCGAGAGGCTTCTTGAGGGGAAAGCTGTAACTCTGTGAGATGATTTCACAGAACACAAAGAAGTTTCTCAGAAAGCTTCCTTCTCTTTGTTATCGGAGGATATTTCCTTTGGCCCTATAGTCTTCAAAGGGATCCGGAATATCTCTTCTCAGATTCCTCAGAAATAAGGCTAGCAAAGAGATCCACGAAATACAGATGTAACTCTGTGAGTGGAAGTCACACATCACAGAGCAGTTTCTCAGAAAGCTTCTTTCCAGATTTCATCTGAGGATAGTTCCTTTTTCACCATAGCCCTCTATGGGCTTCCAAATATCACTTTGCCAATTCCACAAGAACTGTCTTAGCGAAAGATTTCTTGAGGGAAAGTTGTAACTCTGTGAGATGATTTCACAGAACACAAAGAAGTTTCTCAGAAAGCTTCTTTCTCTTTGTTATCGGAGGATATTTCCTTTGGCCTTATAGTCTTCAAAGGGATCCGAAATATCTGTTCTCAGTTTCCACAGAAATAAGGCTAGCAAAGAGATCCACGAAATACAGATGTAACTCTGTGAGATGAATGAACAGAACACTAAGGAGTTTCTCAGAAAGCTTCTTTCCAGATATCATCTGAGGATATTTCCTTTTTCACCATAGCCCTCTATGGGCTTCCAAATATCACTTTGCCAATTCCACAAGAACTGTCTTAGCGAAAGGCTTCTTGAGGAGAAAGCTGTAACTCTGTGAGATGATTTTACAGAACACAAAGAAGTTTCTCAGAAAGCTTCCTTCTCTTTGTTATCGGAGGATATTTCCTTTGGCCCTATAGTCTTCAAAGGGATCCGAAATTTCTGTTCTCAGATACCACAGAAATAAGGCTAGCAAAGAGATCCATGAAACACAGATGTAACTCTGTGAGTGCAAGTCACACATCACAGAGCAGTTTCTCAGAAATCTTCTCTCCAGATTTCTTCTGAGGATAGTTCCTTTTTCACCATAGCCCTCTATGGGCTTCCAAATATCACTTTGCCAATTCCACAAGAACTGTCTTAGGGAAAGGCTTCTTGAGGGGAAAGTTGTAACTCTGTGAGATGATTTCACAGAACACAAAGAAGTTTCTCAGAAAGTTTCTTTCTCTTTGTTATCGGAGGATATTGCCTTTAGCCCTATAGTCTTCAAAGGAATCCGAAATATCTGTTCTCAGATTCCACAGAAATAAGGCTAGCAAAGAAATCCACGAAATACAGATGTAACTCTGTGAGTAGAAGTCACACATCACAGAGCAGTTTCTCAGAAAGCTTCTTTCCAGATTTCATCTGAGGATATTTCCTTTTTCACCATAGCCCTCTAAGGGCTTCCAAATATCACTTTGCCAATTCCACAAGAACTGTCTTAGCGAAAGGCTTCTTGAGGGGAAAGCTGTAACTCTGTGAGATGATTTCACAGAACACAAAGAAGTTTCTCAGAAAGCTTCTTTCTCTTTGTTATCGGAGGATATTTCCTTTGGCCCTATAGTCTTCAAAGGGATCCGAAATATCTGTTCTCAGATTCCACAGAAATAAGGCTAGCAAAGAGATCCACGAAATACAGATGTAACTCTGTGAGATGAATGAACAGAACACTAAGCAGTTTCTCAGAAAGCTTCTTTCCAGATTTCATCTGAGGATATTTCCTTTTTCACCATAGCCCTCTATGGGCTTCCAAATATCACTTTGCCAATTCCACAAGAACTGTCTTAGCGAAAGGCTTCTTGAGGGGAAAGCTGTAACTCTGTGAGATGATTTCACAGAACACAAAGTAGTTTCTCAGAAAGCTTCCTTCTCTTTGTTATCGGAGGATATTTCCTTTGGCCCTATAGTCTTCAAAGGGATCCGAAATTTCTGTTCTCAGATACCACAGAAATAAGGCTAGCAAAGAGATCCATGAAACACAGATGTAACTCTGTGAGTGCAAGTCACACATCACAGAGCAGTGTCTCTGAAAGCTTCTTTCCAGATTTCATCTGAGGATAGTTCCTTTTTCACCATAGCCCTCCATGGGCTTCCAAATATCAC
The DNA here is from genome assembly GCF_043159975.1 of Macaca nemestrina. Classification (NCBI taxonomy): domain Eukaryota; kingdom Metazoa; phylum Chordata; class Mammalia; order Primates; family Cercopithecidae; genus Macaca; species Macaca nemestrina. Next base: position 100,501,881 of record NC_092132.1, on the reverse strand, counting down.
TTTGCCATTTCCACAAGAACTGTCTTAGCGAAAGGCTTCTTGAGGGGAAAGCTGTAACTCTGTGAGATGATTTCACAGAACACAAAGAAGTTTCTCAGAACGCTTCCTTCTCTTTGTTATCGGAGGATATTTCCTTTGGCCCTATAGCCTTCAAAGGGATCCGAAATATCTGTTCTCAGATTCCACAGAAATAAGTCTAGCAAAGAGATCCACGAAATACAGATGTAACTCTGTGAGATGAATAAACAGAACACTAAGCAGTTTCTCTGAAAGCTTCTTTCCAGATTTCATCTGAGGAGATTTTCTTTTTCACCACAGCCCTCTATGGGCATCCAAATATCACTTTGCCAATTCCACAAGAACTGTCTTTGCGAAAGGCTTTTTGAGGGGAAAGATGTAACTCTGTGAGATGATTTCACAGAACACAAAGAAGTTTCTCAGAAAGCTTCCTTCTCTTTGTTATCGGAGGATATTTCCTTTGGCCCTATAGTCTTCAAAGGGATACGAAATATCTGTTCTCAGATTCCACAGAAATAAGGCTAGCAAAGAGATCCACGAAATACAGATGTAACTCTGTGAGTGGAAGTCACACATCACAGAGCAGTGTCTCTGAAAGCTTCTTTCCAGATTTCATCTGAGGATAGTTCCTTTTTCACCATAGCCATCTATGGGCTTCCAAATATCACTTTGGCAATTCCACAAGAACTGTCTTAGCGAAAGGCTTCTTGAGGGGAAAGCTGTAACTCTGTGAGATGATTTCACAGAACACAAAGAAGTTTCTCAGAAAGCTTCCTTCTCTTTGTTATCGGAGGATATTTCCTTTGGCCCTATAGTCTTCAAAGGTATCCGAAATATCTGTTCTCAGATTCCACAGAAATAAGGCTAGCAAAGAGATCCACGAAATACAGATGTAACTCAGTGAGATGAATGAACAGAACACTAAGCAGTTTCTCAGAAAGCTTCTTTCCAGATTTCATCTGAGGATATTTCCTTTTTCACCGTAGCCCTCTATGGGCTTCCAAATATCACTTTGCCAATTCCACAAGAACTGTCTTAGCGAAAGGCTTCTTGAGGGGAAAGCTGTAACTCTGTGAGATGATTTCACAGAACACAAAGAAGTTTCTCAGAAAGCTTCCTTCTCTTTGTTATCGGGGGATATTTCCTTTGGCCCTATAGTCTTCAAAGGGATCCGAAATATCTGTTCTCAGATTCCACAGAAATAAGGCTAGCAAAGAGATCCTCGAAATACATATGTACCTCTGTGAGATGAATGAACAGAACACTAAGCAGTTTCTCAGAAAGCTTCTTTCCAGATTTCATCGGAGGACATTTCCTTTTTCACCATAGCCCTCTATGGGCTTCCAAATATCACTTTGCCAATTCCACAAAAAATGTCTTTGCGAGAGGCTTCTTGAGGGGAAAGCTGTAACTCTGTGAGATGATTTCAGAGAACACAAAGAAGTTTCTCAGAAAGCTTCCTTCTCTTTGTTATCGGAGGATATTTCCTTTGGCCCTATAGTCTTCAAAGGGATCCGGAATATCTGTTCTCAGATTCCTCAGAAATAAGGCTAGCAAAGAGATCCACGAAATACAGATGTAACTCTGTGAGTGGAAGTCACACATCACAGAGCAGTTTCTCAGAAAGCTTCTTTCCAGATTTCATCTGAGGATAGTTCCTTTTTCACCATAGCCCTCTATGGGCTTCCAAATATCACTTTGCCAATTCCACAAGAACTGTCTTAGCGAAAGATTTCTTGAGGGAAAGTTGTAACTCTGTGAGATGATTTCACAGAACACAAAGAAGTTTCTCAGAAAGCTTCTTTCTCTTTGTTATCGGAGGATATTTCCTTTGGCCTTATAGTCTTCAAAGGGATCCGAAATATCTGTTCTCAGATTCCACAGAAATAAGGCTAGCAAAGAGATCCACGAAATACAGATGTAACTCTGTGAGATGAATGAACAGAACACTAAGGAGTTTCTCAGAAAGCTTCTTTCCAGATATCATCTGAGGATATTTCCTTTTTCACCATAGCCCTCTATGGGCTTCCAAATATCACTTTGCCAATTCCACAAGAACTGTCTTAGCGAAAGGCTTCTTGAGGAGAAAGCTGTAACTCTGTGAGATGATTTTACAGAACACAAAGAAGTTTCTCAGAAAGCTTCTTTCTCTTTGTTATCGGAGGATATTTCCTTTGGCCCTATAGTCTTCAAAGGGATCCGAAATATCTGTTCTCAGATTCCACAGAAATAAGGCTAGCAACGGGATCCACGAAACAGAGATGTAAGTCTGTGAGTGGAAGTCACACATCGCAGAGCAGTTTCTCAGAAAGCTTCTTTCCAGATTTCATCTGAGGATATTTGCTTTTTCACTATAGCCTTCTAAGGGCTTCCAAATATCACTTTGTCAATTCCACAAGAACTGTCATAGCGAAAGGCTTCTTGAGGGGAAAGCTGTAACTCTGTGACATGATTTCACAGAACACAAAGAAGTTTCTCAGAAAGCTTCTTTCTCTTTGTTATCGGAGGATATTTCCTTTGGCCCTATAGTCTTCAAAGGGATCCTAAATATCTGTTCTCAGATTCCACAGAAATAAGGCTAGCAAATAGATCCACGAAATACAGATGTAACTCTGTGAGATGAATGAACAGAACACTAAGCAGTTTCTCAGAAAGCTTCTTTCCAGATTTCATCTGAGGATATTTCCTTTTTCACCATAGCCCTCTATGGGCTTCCAAATATCACTTTGCCAATTCCACAAGAACTGTCTTTGAGAAAGGCTTCTTGAGGGGAAAGCTGTAACTCTGTGAGATGATTTCACAGAACACAAAGAAGTTTCTCAGAAAGCTTCCTTCTCTTTGTTATCGGAGGATATTTCCTTTGGCCATATAGTCTTCCAAGGGATCCGAAATATCTGTTCTCAGATTCCACAGAAATAAGGCTAGCAAAGAGATCCACGAAATACAGATGTAACTCTGTGAGTGGAAGTCACACATCACAGAGCAGTTTCTCAGAAAGCTTCTTCCAGATTTCATCTGAGGATAGTTCCTTTTTCACCATAGCCCTCTATGGGCTTCCAAATATCACATTGCCAATTCCACAAGAACTGTCTTAGGGAAAGGCTTCTTGAGGGGAAAGTTGTAACTCTGTGAGATGATTTCACAGAACACAAAGAAGTTTCTCAGAAAGTTTCTTTCTCTTTGTTATCGGAGGATATTGCCTTTAGCCATATAGTCTTCAAAGGAATCCGAAATATCTGTTCTCAGATTCCACAGAAATAAGGCTAGCAAAGAGATCCACGAAATACAGATGTAACTCTGTGAGTAGAAGTCACACATCACAGAGCAGTTTCTCAGAAAGCTTCTTTCCAGATTTCATCTGAGGATATTTCCTTTTTCACCATAGCCCTCTATGGGCTTCCAAATATCACTTTGCCAATTCCACAAGAACTGTCTTAGCAAAAGGCTTCTTGAGGGGAAAGCTGTAACTCTGTTAGATGATTTCACAGAACACAAAGAAGATTCTCAGAAAGCTTCTTTCTCTTTGTTATCGGAGGATATTTCCTTTGGCCCTATAGTCTTCAAATGGATCCGAAATATCTGTTCTCAGATTCCACAGAAATAAGGCTAGCAAAGAGATCCACGAAATAGAGATGTAACTCTGTGAGTGGAAGTCACACATCACAGAGCAGTTTCTCAGAAATCTTCTCTCCAGATTTCATCTGAGGATAGTTCCTTTTTCACCATAGCCCTCTATGGGCTTCCAAATATCACATTGCCAATTCCACAAGAACTGTCTTAGGGAAAGGCTTCTTGAGGGGAAAGTTGTAACTCTGTGAGATGATTTCACAGAACACAAAGAAGTTTCTCAGAAAGTTTCTTTCTCTTTGTTATCGGAGGATATTGCCTTTAGCCCTATAGTCTTCAAAGGAATCCGAAATATCTGTTCTCAGATTCCACAGAAATAAGGCTAGCAAAGAAATCCACGAAATACAGATGTAACTCTGTGAGTAGAAGTCACACATCACAGAGCAGTTTCTCAGAAAGCTTCTTTCCAGATTTCATCTGAGGATATTTCCTTTTTCACCATAGCCCTCTAAGGGCTTCCAAATATCACTTTGCCAATTCCACAAGAACTGTCTTAGCGAAAGGCTTCTTGAGGGGAAAGCTGTAACTCTGTGAGATGATTTCACAGAACACAAAGAAGTTTCTCAGAAAGCTTCTTTCTCTTTGTTATCGGAGGATATTTCCTTTGGCCCTATACTCTTCAAAGGGATCCGAAATATCTGTTCTCAGATTCCACAGAAATAAGGCTAGCAAAGAGATCCACGAAATACAGATGTAACTCTGTGAGATGAATGAACAGAACACTAAGCAGTTTCTCAGAAAGCTTCTTTCCAGATTTCATCTGAGGATATTTCCTTTTTCACCATAGCCCTCTATGGGCTTCCAAATATCACTTTGCCAATTCCACAAGAACTGTCTTAGCGAAAGGCTTCTTGAGAGGAAAGCTGTAACTCTGTGAGATGATTTCACAGAACACAAAGAAGTTTCTCAGAAAGCTTCCTTCTCTTTGTTATCGGAGGATATTTCCTTTGGCCCTATAGTCTTCAAAGGGATCCGAAATTTCTGTTCTCAGATTCCACAGAAATAAGGCTAGCAAAGAGATCCATGAAACACAGATGTAACTCTGTGAGTGCAAGTCACACATCACAGAGCAGTTTCTCTGAAAGCTTCTTTCCAGATTTCATCTGAGGATAGTTCCTTTTTCACCATAGCCCTCCATGGGCTTCCAAATATCACTTTGCCAATTCCACAAGAACTGTCTTAGCGAAAGGCTTCTTGAGGGGAAAGCTGTAACTCTGTGAGATGATTTCACAGAACACAAAGAAGTTTCTCAGAAAGCTTCCTTCTCTTTGTTATCGGAGGATATTTCCTTTGGCCCTATAGTCTTCAAAGGGATCCGAAATATCTGTTCTCAGATTCCACAGAAATAAGTCTAGCAAAGAGATCCACGAAATACAGATGTAACTCTGTGAGATGAATAAACAGAACACTAAGCAGTTTCTCAGAAAGCTTCTTTCCAGATTTCATCTGAGGAGATTTCCTTTTTCACCACAGCCCTCTATGGGCTTCCAAATATCACTTTGCCAATTCCACAAGAACTGTCTTTGCGAAAGGCTTTTTGAGGGGAAAGATGTAACTCTGTGAGATGATTTCACAGAACACAAAGAAGTTTCTCAGAAAGCTTCCTTCTCTTTGTTATCGGAGGATATTTCCTTTGGCCCTATAGTCTTCAAAGGGATCCGAAATATCTGTTCTCAGATTCCACAGAAATAAGGCTAGCAAAGAGATCCACGAAATACAGATGTAACTCTGTGAGTGGAAGTCACACATCACAGAGCAGTTTCTCAGAAAGCTTCTTTCCAGATTTCATCTGAGGATAGTTCCTTTTTCACCATAGCCCTCTATGGGCTTCCAAATATCACTTTGCCAATTCCACAAGAACTGTCTTAGCGAAAGGATTCTTGAGGGGAAAGCTGTAACTCTGTGAGATGTTTTCACAGAACACAAAGAAGTTTCTCAGAAAGCTTCCTTCTCTTTGTTATCGGAGGATATTTCCTTTGGCCCTATAGACTTCAAAGGGATCGGAAATTTCTGTTCTGAGATTCCACAGAAATAAGGCTAGGAAAGAGATCCACGAAATACTGATGTAACTCTGTGAGTGCAAGTCACACATCACAGAGCAGTTTCTCAGAAAGCATCTTTCCAGATTTCATCTGAGGATATTTCCTTTTTCACCACAGACCTCTATGGCTTCCAAATATCACTATGCCAATTCCACAAGAACTGTCTAAGCGAAAGGATTCTTGAGGGGAAAGCTGTAACTCTGTGAGATGATTTCACAGAACACAAAGAAGTTTCTCAGAAAGCTTCCTTCTCTTTGTTATCGGAGGATATTTCCTTTGGCCCTATAGTCTTCAAAGGGATCCGAAATATCTGTTCTCTGATTCCACAGAAATAAGGCTAGCAAAGAGATCCACGAAATACAGATGTAACTCTGTGAGATGAATGAACAGAACACTAAGCAGTTTCTCAGAAAGCTTCTTTCCAGATATCATCTGAGGATATTTCCTTTTTCACCATAGCCCTCTATGGGCTTCCAAATATCACTTTGCCAATTCCACAAGAACTGTTTTAGCGAAAGGTTCTTCAGGGGAAAGCTGTAACTCTGTGACATGATTTCACCGAACACAAAGAAGTTTCTCAGAAAGCTTCTTTCTATTTGTTATCGGAGGATATTTCCTTTGGCCCTATAGTCTTCAAAGGGATCCGAAATATCTGTTCTCAGATTCCACAGAAATTATGCTAGCAAAGAGATCCACGAAACAGAGATGTAACACTGTGAGTGGAAGACACACATCACAGAGCAGTTTCTCAGAAAGCTTCTTTCCAGATTTCATCTGAGGATATTTCCTTTTTCACCATAGCCCTGTATGGGCTGCCTAATATCACTTTGCCAATTCCACAAGAACTGTCTTAGCGAAAGGCTTCTTGAGGGGAAAGTTGTAACTCTGTGAGATGATTTCACAGAACACAAAGAAGTTTCTCAGAAAGCTTCCTTCTCTTTGTTATCGGAGGATATTTCCTTTGGCCCTATAGTCTTCAAAGGGATCCGAAATATCTGTTCTCAGATTCCACAGAAATAAGGCTAGCAAAGAGATCCACGAAATACAGATGTAACTCTGTGAGATGAATGAGCAGAACACTAAGCAGTTTCTCAGAAAGCTTCTTTCCAGATTTCATCTGAGGATATTTCCTTTTTCACCATAGCCCTCTATGGGCTTCCAAATATCACTTTGCCAATTCCACAAAAACTGTCTTAGCGAAAGGCTTCTTGAGGGGAAAGCTGTAACTCTGTGAGATGATTTCACAGAACACAAAGAAGTTTCTCAGAAAGCTTCCTTCTCTTTGTTATCGGAGGATATTTCCTTTGGCCATATAATCTTCCAAGGGATCCGAAATATCTGTTCTCAGATTCCACACAAATAAGGCTAGCAAAGAGATCCACGAAATACAGATGTAACTCTGTGAGTGGAAGTCACACATCACAGAGCAGTTTCTCAGAAAGCTTCTTTACAGATTTCATCTGAGGATAGTTCCTTTTTCACCATAGCCCTCTATGGGATTCCAAATATCACTTTGCCAATTCCACAAGAACTGTCTTAGGGAAAGGCTTCTTGAGGGGAAAGTTGTAACTCTGTGAGATGATTTCACAGAACACAAAGAAGTTTCTCAGAAAGTTTCTTTCTCTTTGTTATCGGAGGATATTGCCTTTAGCCCTATAGTCTTCAAAGGAATCCGAAATATCTGTTCTCAGATTCCACAGAAATAAGGCTAGCAAAGAGATCCACGAAATACAGATGTAACTCTGTGAGTAGAAGTCACACATCAAGAAGCAGTTTCTCAGAAAGCTTCTTTCCAGATTTCATCTGAGGATATTTCCTTTTTCACCATAGCCCTCTATGGGCTTCCAAATATCACTTTGCCAATTCCACAAGAACTGTCTTAGCGAAAGGCTTCTTGAGGGGAAAGCTGTAACTCTGTGAGATGATTTCACAGAACACAAAGAAGATTCTCAGAAAGCTTCTTTCTCTTTGTTATCGGAGGATATTTCCTTTGGCCCGATAGTCTTCAAAGGGATCCGAAATATCTGTTCTCAGATTCCACAGAAATAAGGCCTGCAAAGAGATCCACGAAATAGAGATGTAACTCTGTGAGTGGAAGTCACACATCACAGAGCAGTTTCTCAGAAAGCTTCTTTCCAGATTTCATCTGAGGATAGTTCCTTTTTCACCATAGCCCTCTATGGGCTTCCAAATATCAATTTGCCAATTCCACAAGAACTGTCTTAGGGAAAGGCTTCTTGAGGGGAAAGTTGTATCTCTGTGAGATGATTTCACAGAACACAAAGAAGTTTCTCAGAAAGCTTCCTTCTCTTTGTTATCGGAGGATATTTCCTTTGGCCCTATAGACTTCAAAGGGATCCGAAATATCTGTTCTAGGATTCCACAGAAATAAGGCTATCAAAGAGATCCACGAAATACTGATGTAACTCTGTGAGTGGAAGTCACACATCACAGAGCAGTTTCTCAGAAAGCTTCTTTCCAGATTTCATCTGAGGATATTTCCTTTTTCACCATAGCCCTCTATGGCTTCCAAATATCACTTTGCCAATTCCACAAGAACTGTCTTAGCGAAAGGCTTCTTGAGGGGAAAGCTGTAACTCTGTGAGATGATTTCACAGAACACAAAGAAGTTTCTCAGAAAGCTTCCTTCTCTTTGTTATCGGAGGATATTTCCTTTGGCCCTATAGTCTTCAAAGGGATCCGAAATATCTGTTCTCTGATTCCACAGAAATAAGGCTAGCAAAGAGATCCACGAAATACAGATGTAACTCTGTGAGATGAATGAACAGAACACTAAGCAGTTTCTCAGAAAGCTTCTTTCCAGATATCATCTGAGGATATTTCCTTTTTCACCATAGCCCTCTATGGGCTTCCAAATATCACTTTGCCAATTCCACAAGAACTGTTTTAGCGAAAGGTTCTTGAGGGGAAAGCTGTAACTCTGTGACATGATTTCACAGAACACAAAGAAGTTTCTCAGAAAGCTTCTTTCTATTTGTTATCGGAGGATATTTCCTTTGGCCCTATAGTCTTCAAAGGGATCCGAAATATCTCTTCTCAGATTCCACAGAAATTATGCTAGCAAAGAGATCCACGAAACAGAGATGTAACACTGTGAGTGGAAGACACACATCACAGAGCAGTTTCTCAGAAAGCTTCTTTCCAGATTTCATCTGAGGATATTTCCTTTTTCACCATAGCCCTCTATGGGCTGCCTAATATCACTTTGCCAATTCCACAAGAACTGTCTTAGCGAAAGGCTTCTTGAGGGGAAAGTTGTAACTCTGTGAGATGATTTCACAGAACACAAAGAAGTTTCTCAGAAAGCTTCCTTCTCTTTGTTATCGGAGGATATTTCCTTTGGCCCTATAGTCTTCAAAGGGATCCGAAATATCTGTTCTCAGATTCCACAGAAATAAGGCTAGCAAAGAGATCCACGAAATACAGATGTAACTCTGTGCGATGAATGAACAGAACACTAAGCAGTTTCTCAGAAAGCTTCTTTCCAGATTTCATCTGAGGATATTTCCTTTTTCACCATAGCCCTCTATGGGCTTCCAAATATCACTTTGCCAATTCCACAAGAACTGTCTTAGCGAAAGGCTTCTTGAGGGGAAAGCTGTAACTCTGTGAGATGATTTCACAGAACACAAAGAAGATTCTCAGAAAGCTTCTTTCTCTTTGTTATCGGAGGATATTTCCTTTGGCCCTATAGTCTTCAAAGGGATCCGAAATATCTGTTCTCAGATTCCACAGAAATAAGGCCTGCAAAGAGATCCACGAAATAGAGATGTAACTCTGTGAGTGGAAGTCACACATCACAGAGCAGTTTCTCAGAAAGCTTCTTTCCAGATTTCATCTGAGGATAGTTCCTTTTTCACCATAGCCCTCTATGGGCTTCCAAATATCACTTTGCCAATTCCACAAGAACTGTCTTAGGGAAAGGCTTCTTGAGGGAAAAGTTGTAACTCTGTGAGATGATTTCACAGAACACAAAGAAGTTTCTCAGAAAGCTTCCTTCTCTTTGTTATCGGAGGATATTTCCTTTGGCCCTATAGACTTCAAAGGGATCCGAAATATCTGTTCTAGGATTCCACAGAAATAAGGCTATCAAAGAGATCCACGAAATACTGATGTAACTCTGTGAGTGGAAGTCACACATCACAGAGCAGTTTCTCAGAAAGCTTCTTTCCAGATTTCATCTGAGGATATTTCCTTTTTCACCATAGCCTTCTAAGGGCTTCCAAATATCACATTGCCAATTCCACTAGAACTGTCTTAGCGAAAGGCTTCTTGAAGGGAAAGCTGTAACTCTGTGAGATGATTTCACAGAACACAAAGAAGTTTCTCAGAAAGATTCTTTCTCTTTATTATCGGAGGATACTTCCTTTGGACCTATAGTCTTCAAAGGGATCCGAAATATCTGTTCTCAGATTCCACAGAAATAAGGCTAGCAAAGAGATCCACGAAACAGAGATGGAACTCTGTGAGTGGAAGTCACATCACAGAGCAGTTTCTCAGAAAGCTTCTTTCCAGATTTCATCTGAGGATATTTCCTTTTTCACCATAGCCCTCTATGGGCTTCCAAATATCACTTTGCCAATTCCACAAGAACTGTCTTAGCGAAAGGTTTCTTGAGGGGAAAGCGGTAACTCTGTGAGATGATTTCACAGAACACAAAGAAGTTTCTCAGAAAGCTTCTTTCTCTTTGTTATCGGGGGATAGTTACTTTGGCCCTATAGTCTTCAAAGGGATCCGAAATATCTGTTCTCAGATTCCACAGAAATAAGGCTAGCAAAGAGATCCACGAAATACAGATGTAACTCTGTGAGATGAATGAAAAGAACACTAAGCAGTTTCTCAGAAAGCTTCTTTCCAGATTTCATCTGACCATATTTCCTTTTTCACCATAGCCCTCTATGGGCTTCCAAATATCACTTTGCCAATTCCACAAGAACTGTCTTAGCGAAAGGCTTCTTGAGGGGAAAGCTGTAACTCTGTGAGATGATTTCACAGAACACAAAGAAGTTTCTCAGAAAGCTTCCTTCTCTTTCTTTTCGGAGGATATTTCCTTTGGCCCCATAGTCTTCAAAGGGATCCGAAATATCTTTTCTCAGATTCCACAGAAATAAGGCTAGCAAAGAGATCCACGAAACAGAGATGTAACTTTGTGAGTGGAAGTCACACATCACAGAGCAGTTTCTCAGAAAGCTTCTTTCCAGATTTCATCTGAGTATATTTCCTTTTTCACCATAGCCTTCTAAGGGCTTCCAAATATCACATTGCCAATTCCACTAGAACTGTCTTAGCGAAAGGCTTCTTGAAGGGAAAGCTGTAACTCTGTGAGATGATTTCACAGAACACAAAGAAGTTTCTCAGAAAGCTTCCTTCTCTTTGTTATCGGAGGATATTTCCTTTGGCCCTATAGACTTCAAAGGGATCGGAAATTTCTGTTCTGAGATTCCACAGAAATAAGGCTAGGAAAGAGATCCACGAAATACTGATGTAACTCTGTGAGTGCAAGTCACACATCACAGAGCAGTTTCTCAGAAAGCATCTTTCCAGATTTCATCTGAGGATATTTCCTTTTTCACCACAGACCTCTATGGCTTCCAAATATCACTATGCCAATTCCACAAGAACTGTCTAAGCGAAAGGATTCTTGAGGGGAAAGCTGTAACTCTGTGAGATGATTTCACAGAACACAAAGAAGTTTCTCAGAAAGCTTCCTTCTCTTTGTTATCGGAGGATATTTCCTTTGGCCCTATAGTCTTCAAAGGGATCCGAAATATCTGTTCTCTGATTCCACAGAAATAAGGCTAGCAAAGAGATCCACGAAATACAGATGTAACTCTGTGAGATGAATGAACAGAACACTAAGCAGTTTCTCAGAAAGCTTCTTTCCAGATATCATCTGAGGATATTTCCTTTTTCACCATAGCCCTCTATGGGCTTCCAAATATCACTTTGCCAATTCCACAAGAACTGTTTTAGCGAAAGGTTCTTCAGGGGAAAGCTGTAACTCTGTGACATGATTTCACCGAACACAAAGAAGTTTCTCAGAAAGCTTCTTTCTATTTGTTATCGGAGGATATTTCCTTTGGCCCTATAGTCTTCAAAGGGATCCGAAATATCTGTTCTCAGATTCCACAGAAATTATGCTAGCAAAGAGATCCACGAAACAGAGATGTAACACTGTGAGTGGAAGACACACATCACAGAGCAGTTTCTCAGAAAGCTTCTTTCCAGATTTCATCTGAGGATATTTCCTTTTTCACCATAGCCCTGTATGGGCTGCCTAATATCACTTTGCCAATTCCACAAGAACTGTCTTAGCGAAAGGCTTCTTGAGGGGAAAGTTGTAACTCTGTGAGATGATTTCACAGAACACAAAGAAGTTTCTCAGAAAGCTTCCTTCTCTTTGTTATCGGAGGATATTTCCTTTGGCCCTATAGTCTTCAAAGGGATCCGAAATATCTGTTCTCAGATTCCACAGAAATAAGGCTAGCAAAGAGATCCACGAAATACAGATGTAACTCTGTGAGATGAATGAACAGAACACTAAGCAGTTTCTCAGAAAGCTTCTTTCCAGATTTCATCTGAGGATATTTCCTTTTTCACCATAGCCCTCTATGGGCTTCCAAATATCACTTTGCCAATTCCACAAAAACTGTCTTAGCGAAAGGCTTCTTGAGGGGAAAGCTGTAACTCTGTGAGATGATTTCACAGAACACAAAGAAGTTTCTCAGAAAGCTTCCTTCTCTTTGTTATCGGAGGATATTTCCTTTGGCCATATAATCTTCCAAGGGATCCGAAATATCTGTTCTCAGATTCCACACAAATAAGGCTAGCAAAGAGATCCACGAAATACAGATGTAACTCTGTGAGTGGAAGTCACACATCACAGAGCAGTTTCTCAGAAAGCTTCTTTACAGATTTCATCTGAGGATAGTTCCTTTTTCACCATAGCCCTCTATGGGATTCCAAATATCACTTTGCCAATTCCACAAGAACTGTCTTAGGGAAAGGCTTCTTGAGGGGAAAGTTGTAACTCTGTGAGATGATTTCACAGAACACAAAGAAGTTTCTCAGAAAGTTTCTTTCTCTTTGTTATCGGAGGATATTGCCTTTAGCCCTATAGTCTTCAAAGGAATCCGAAATATCTGTTCTCAGATTCCACAGAAATAAGGCTAGCAAAGAGATCCACGAAATACAGATGTAACTCTGTGAGTAGAAGTCACACATCAAGAAGCAGTTTCTCAGAAAGCTTCTTTCCAGATTTCATCTGAGGATATTTCCTTTTTCACCATAGCCCTCTATGGGCTTCCAAATATCACTTTGCCAATTCCACAAGAACTGTCTTAGCGAAAGGCTTCTTGAGGGGAAAGCTGTAACTCTGTGAGATGATTTCACAGAACACAAAGAAGATTCTCAGAAAGCTTCTTTCTCTTTGTTATCGGAGGATATTTCCTTTGGCCCGATAGTCTTCAAAGGGATCCGAAATATCTGTTCTCAGATTCCACAGAAATAAGGCCTGCAAAGAGATCCACGAAATAGAGATGTAACTCTGTGAGTGGAAGTCACACATCACAGAGCAGTTTCTCAGAAAGCTTCTTTCCAGATTTCATCTGAGGATAGTTCCTTTTTCACCATAGCCCTCTATGGGCTTCCAAATATCAATTTGCCAATTCCACAAGAACTGTCTTAGGGAAAGGCTTCTTGAGGGGAAAGTTGTATCTCTGTGAGATGATTTCACAGAACACGAAGAAGTTTCTCAGAAAGCTTCCTTCTCTTTGTTATCGGAGGATATTTCCTTTGGCCCTATAGACTTCAAAGGGATCCGAAATATCTGTTCTAGGATTCCACAGAAATAAGGCTATCAAAGAGATCCACGAAATACTGATGTAACTCTGTGAGTGGAAGTCACACATCACAGAGCAGTTTCTCAGAAAGCTTCTTTCCAGATTTCATCTGAGGATATTTCCTTTTTCACCATAGCCCTCTATGGCTTCCAAATATCACTTTGCCAATTCCACAAGAACTGTCTTAGCGAAAAGCTTCTTGAGGGGAAAGCTGTAACTCTGTGAGATGATTTCACAGAACACAAAGAAGTTTCTCAGAAAGCTTCCTTCTCTTTGTTATCGGAGGATATTTCCTTTGGCCCTATAGTCTTCAAAGGGATCCGAAATATCTGTTCTCTGATTCCACAGAAATAAGGCTAGCAAAGAGATCCACGAAATACAGATGTAACTCTGTGAGATGAATGAACAGAACACTAAGCAGTTTCTCAGAAAGCTTCTTTCCAGATATCATCTGAGGATATTTCCTTTTTCACCATAGCCCTCTATGGGCTTCCAAATATCACTTTGCCAATTCCACAAGAACTGTTTTAGCGAAAGGTTCTTGAGGGGAAAGCTGTAACTCTGTGACATGATTTCACAGAACACAAAGAAGTTTCTCAGAAAGCTTCTTTCTATTTGTTATCGGAGGATATTTCCTTTGGCCCTATAGTCTTCAAAGGGATCCGAAATATCTCTTCTCAGATTCCACAGAAATTATGCTAGCAAAGAGATCCACGAAACAGAGATGTAACACTGTGAGTGGAAGACACACATCACAGAGCAGTTTCTCAGAAAGCTTCTTTCCAGATTTCATCTGAGGATATTTCCTTTTTCACCATAGCCCTCTATGGGCTGCCTAATATCACTTTGCCAATTCCACAAGAACTGTCTTAGCGAAAGGCTTCTTGAGGGGAAAGTTGTAACTCTGTGAGATGATTTCACAGAACACAAAGAAGTTTCTCAGAAAGCTTCCTTCTCTTTGTTATCGGAGGATATTTCCTTTGGCCCTATAGTCTTCAAAGGGATCCGAAATATCTGTTCTCAGATTCCACAGAAATAAGGCTAGCAAAGAGATCCACGAAATACAGATGTAACTCTGTGCGATGAATGAACAGAACACTAAGCAGTTTCTCAGAAAGCTTCTTTCCAGATTTCATCTGAGGATATTTCCTTTTTCACCATAGCCCTCTATGGGCTTCCAAATATCACTTTGCCAATTCCACAAGAACTGTCTTAGCGAAAGGCTTCTTGAGGGGAAAGCTGTAACTCTGTGAGATGATTTCACAGAACACAAAGAAGATTCTCAGAAAGCTTCTTTCTCTTTGTTATCGGAGGATATTTCCTTTGGCCCTATAGTCTTCAAAGGGATCCGAAATATCTGTTCTCAGATTCCACAGAAATAAGGCCTGCAAAGAGATCCACGAAATAGAGATGTAACTCTGTGAGTGGAAGTCACACATCACAGAGCAGTTTCTCAGAAAGCTTCTTTCCAGATTTCATCTGAGGATAGTTCCTTTTTCACCATAGCCCTCTATGGGCTTCCAAATATCACTTTGCCAATTCCACAAGAACTGTCTTAGGGAAAGGCTTCTTGAGGGAAAAGTTGTAACTCTGTGAGATGATTTCACAGAACACAAAGAAGTTTCTCAGAAAGCTTCCTTCTCTTTGTTATCGGAGGATATTTCCTTTGGCCCTATAGACTTCAAAGGGATCCGAAATATCTGTTCTAGGATTCCACAGAAATAAGGCTATCAAAGAGATCCACGAAATACTGAAGTAACTCTGTGAGTGGAAGTCACACATCACAGAGCAGTTTCTCAGAAAGCTTCTTTCCAGATTTCATCTGAGGATATTTCCTTTTTCACCATAGCCTTCTAAGGGCTTCCAAATATCACATTGCCAATTCCACTAGAACTGTCTTAGCGAAAGGCTTCTTGAAGGGAAAGCTGTAACTCTGTGAGATGATTTCACAGAACACAAAGAAGTTTCTCAGAAAGATTCTTTCTCTTTATTATCGGAGGATACTTCCTTTGGACCTATAGTCTTCAAAGGGATCCGAAATATCTGTTCTCAGATTCCACAGAAATAAGGCTAGCAAAGAGATCCACGAAACAGAGATGGAACTCTGTGAGTGGAAGTCACATCACAGAGCAGTTTCTCAGAAAGCTTCTTTCCAGATTTCATCTGAGGATATTTCCTTTTTCACCATAGCCCTCTATGGGCTTCCAAATATCACTTTGCCAATTCCACAAGAACTGTCTTAGCGAAAGGTTTCTTGAGGGGAAAGCGGTAACTCTGTGAGATGATTTCACAGAACACAAAGAAGTTTCTCAGAAAGCTTCTTTCTCTTTGTTATCGGGGGATAGTTACTTTGGCCCTATAGTCTTCAAAGGGATCCGAAATATCTGTTCTCAGATTCCACAGAAATAAGGCTAGCAAAGAGATCCACGAAATACAGATGTAACTCTGTGAGATGAATGAAAAGAACACTAAGCAGTTTCTCAGAAAGCTTCTTTCCAGATTTCATCTGACCATATTTCCTTTTTCACCATAGCCCTCTATGGGCTTCCAAATATCACTTTGCCAATTCCACAAGAACTGTCTTAGCGAAAGGCTTCTTGAGGGGAAAGCTGTAACTCTGTGAGATGATTTCACAGAACACAAAGAAGTTTCTCAGAAAGCTTCCTTCTCTTTCTTTTCGGAGGATATTTCCTTTGGCCCCATAGTCTTCAAAGGGATCCGAAATATCTTTTCTCAGATTCCACAGAAATAAGGCTAGCAAAGAGATCCACGAAACAGAGATGTAACTTTGTGAGTGGAAGTCACACATCACAGAGCAGTTTCTCAGAAAGCTTCTTTCCAGATTTCATCTGAGTATATTTCCTTTTTCACCATAGCCTTCTAAGGGCTTCCAAATATCACATTGCCAATTCCACTAGAACTGTCTTAGCGAAAGGCTTCTTGAAGGGAAAGCTGTAACTCTGTGAGATGATTTCACAGAACACAAAGAAGTTTCTCAGAAAGCTTCTTTCTCTTTATTATCGGAGGATATTTCCTTTGGACCTATAGTCTTCAAAGGGATCCGAAATATCTGTTCTCAGATTCCACAGAAATAAGGCTAGCAAAGAGATCCACGAAACAGAGATGGAACTCTGTGAGTGGAAGTCACATCACAGAGCAGTTTCTCAGAAAGCTTCTTTCCAGATTTCATCTGAGGATATTTCCTTTTTCACCATAGCCCTCTATGGGCTTCCAAATATCACTTTGCCAATTCCACAAGAACTGTCTTAGCGAAAGGTTTCTTGAGGGGAAAGCGGTAACTCTGTGAGATGATTTCACAGAACACAAAGAAGTTTTTCAGAAAGCTTCTTTCTCTTTGTTATCGGGGGATAGTTCCTTTGGCCCTATAGTCTTCAAAGGGATCCGAAATATCTGTTCTCAGATTCCACAGAAATAAGGCTAGCAAAGAGATCCACGAAATACAGATGTAACTCTGTGAGATGAATGAACAGAACACTAAGCAGTTTCTCAGAAAGCTTCTTTCCAGATTTCATCTGAGGATGTTTCCTTTTTCACCAGAGCCCTCTACGGGCTTCCAAATATCACTTTGCCAATTCCACAAGAACTGTCTTAGCGAAAGGCTTCTTGAGGGGAAAGCTGTAAATCTGTGAGATGATTTCACGGAACACAAAGAAGTTTCTCAGAAAGCTTCCTTCTCTTTGTTATCGGAGGATATTTCCTTTGGCCCTATAGTCTTCAAAGGGATCTGAAATATCTGTTCTCAGATTCCACAGAAAGAAGGCTAGCAAAGAGATCCACGAAATACAGATGTAACTCTGTGAGATGAATGAACAGAACACTAAGCAGTTTCTCAGAAAGCTTCTTTACATATTTCACCTGAGGATATTTCCTTTTTCACCATAGCCCTCTATGGGCTTCCAAATATCACTTTGCCAGTTCCACAAGAACTGTCTTAGCGAAAGGCTTCTTGAGGGGAACGCTGTAACTCTGTGAGATGATTTCACAGAACACAAAGAAGTTTCTCAGAAATCTTCTTTCTCTTTGTTATCGGAGGATATTTCCTTTGGCCCTGTAGTCTTCAAAGGGATCCGAAATATCTGTTCTCAGATTCCACAGAAATAAGACTAGCAAAGAGATCCACGAAATACAGATGTAACTCTGTGAGATGAATGAACAGAACACTAAGCAGTTTCTCAGAAAGCTTCTTTCCAGATTTCATCTGAGGATATTTCCTTTTTCACCATAGCCCTCTATGGGCTTCCAAATATCACTTTGCCAATTCCACAAAAACTGTCTTAGCGAAAGGCTTCTTGAGGGGAAAGCTGTAACTCTGTGAGATGTTTTCACAGAACACAAAGAAGTTTCTCAGAAAGCTTCCTTCTCTTTGTTATCGGAGGATATTTCCTTTGGCCATATAATCTTCCAAGGGATCCGAAATATCTGTTCTCAGATTCCACACAAATAAGGCTAGCAAAGAGATCCACGAAATACAGATGTAACTCTGTGAGTGGAAGTCACACATCACAGAGCAGTTTCTCAGAAAGCTTCTTTACAGATTTCATCTGAGGATAGTTCCTTTTTCACCATAGCCCTCTATGGGATTCCAAACATCACTTTGCCAATTCCACAAGAACTGTCTTAGGGAAAGGCTTCTTGAGGGGAAAGTTGTAACTCTGTGAGATGATTTCACAGAACACAAAGAAGTTTCTCAGAAAGTTTCTTTCTCTTTGTTATCGGAGGATATTGCCTTTAGCCCTATAGTCTTCAAAGGAATCCGAAATATCTGTTCTCAGATTCCACAGAAATAAGGCTAGCAAAGAGATCCACGAAATACAGATGTAACTCTGTGAGTAGAAGTCACACATCAAGAAGCAGTTTCTCAGAAAGCTTCTTTCCAGATTTCATCTGAGGATATTTCCTTTTTCACCATAGCCCTCTATGGGCTTCCAAATATCACTTTGCCAATTCCACAAGAACTGTCTTAGCGAAAGGCTTCTTGAGGGGAAAGCTGTAACTCTGTGAGATGATTTCACAGAACACAAAGAAGATTCTCAGAAAGCTTCTTTCTCTTTGTTATCGGAGGATATTTCCTTTGGCCCGATAGTCTTCAAAGGGATCCGAAATATCTGTTCTCAGATTCCACAGAAATAAGGCCTGCAAAGAGATCCACGAAATAGAGATGTAACTCTGTGAGTGGAAGTCACACATCACAGAGCAGTTTCTCAGAAAGCTTCTTTCCAGATTTCATCTGAGGATAGTTCCTTTTTCACCATAGCCCTCTATGGGCTTCCAAATATCAATTTGCCAATTCCACAAGAACTGTCTTAGGGAAAGGCTTCTTGAGGGGAAAGTTGTATCTCTGTGAGATGATTTCACAGAACACAAAGAAGTTTCTCAGAAAGCTTCCTTCTCTTTGTTATCGGAGGATATTTCCTTTGGCCCTATAGACTTCAAAGGGATCCGAAATATCTGTTCTAGGATTCCACAGAAATAAGGCTATCAAAGAGATCCACGAAATACTGATGTAACTCTGTGAGTGGAAGTCACACATCACAGAGCAGTTTCTCAGAAAGCTTCTTTCCAGATTTCATCTGAGGATATTTCCTTTTTCACCATAGCCCTCTATGGCTTCCAAATATCACTTTGCCAATTCCACAAGAACTGTCTTAGCGAAAGGCTTCTTGAGGGGAAAGCTGTAACTCTGTGAGATGATTTCACAGAACACAAAGAAGTTTCTCAGAAAGCTTCCTTCTCTTTGTTATCGGAGGATATTTCCTTTGGCCCTATAGTCTTCAAAGGGATCGGAAATATCTGTTCTCAGATTCCACAGAAATAAGGCTAGCAAAGAGATCCACGAAATACAGATGTAACTCTGTGAGATGAATGAACAGAACACTAATCAGTTTCTCAGAGGGCTTCTTTCCAGATTTCATCTGAGGATATTTCCTTTTTCACCATAGCCCTCTATGGGCTTCCAAATATCACTTTGCCAATTCCACAAGAACTGTCTTAGCGAAAGGCTTCTTGAGGGGAAAGCTGTAACTCTGTGAGATGATTTCACAGAACACAAAGAAGTTTCTCAGAAAGATTCCTTCTCTTTGTTATCGGAGGATATTTCCTTTGGCCCTACAGTCTTCAAAGGGATCCGAAATATCTGTTTTCAGATTCCACAGAAATAACGCTAGCAAAGAGATCCACGAAATACAGATGTAACTCTGTGAGTGGAAGTCACACATCACAAAGCAGTTTCTCAGAGAGCTTCTTTCCGGATTTCATCTGAGGATATTTCCTATTTCACCATAGCCCTCTATGGGCTTCCAAATATCACTTCGCCAATTCCACAAGAACTGTCTTTGCGAAAGGCTTCTTGAGGGGAAAGCTGTAACTCTGTGAGATGATTTCACAGAACACAAAGAAGTTTCTCAGAAAGCTTCCTTCTCTTTGTTATCGGAGGATATTTCCTTTGGCCCTATAGTCTTCAAAGGGATCCGAAATATCTGTTCTCTGATTCCACAGAAATAAGGCTAGCAAAGAGATCCACGAAATACAGATGTAACTCTGTGAGATGAATGAACAGAACACTAAGCAGTTTCTCAGAAAGCTTCTTTCCAGATATCATCTGAGGATATTTCCTTTTTCACCATAGCCCTCTATGGGCTTCCAAATATCACTTTGCCAATTCCACAAGAACTGTTTTAGCGAAAGGTTCTTGAGGGGAAAGCTGTAACTCTGTGACATGATTTCACAGAACACAAAGAAGTTTCTCAGAAAGCTTCTTTCTCTTTGTTATCGGAGGATATTTCCTTTGGCCCTATAGTCTTCAAAGGGATCCGAAATATCTGTTCTCAGATTCCACAGAAATAAGGCCTGCAAAGAGATCCACGAAATAGAGATGTAACTCTGTGAGTGGAAGTCACACATCACAGAGCAGTTTCTCAGAAAGCTTCTTTCCAGATTTCATCTGAGGATAGTTCCTTTTTCACCATAGCCCTCTATGGGCTTCCAAATATCACTTTGCCAATTCCACAAGAACTGTCTTAGGGAAAGGCTTCTTGAGGGAAAAGTTGTAACTCTGTGAGATGATTTCACAGAACACAAAGAAGTTTCGCAGAAAGCTTCCTTCTCTTTGTTATCGGAGGATATTTCCTTTGGCCCTATAGACTTCAAAGGGATCCGAAATATCTGTTCTAGGATTCCACAGAAATAAGGCTATCAAAGAGATCCACGAAATACTGATGTAACTCTGTGAGTGGAAGTCACACATCACAGAGCAGTTTCTCAGAAAGCTTCTTTCCAGATTTCATCTGAGGATATTTCCTTTTTCACCATAGCCTTCTAAGGGCTTCCAAATATCACATTGCCAATTCCACTAGAACTGTCTTAGCGAAAGGCTTCTTGAAGGGAAAGCTGTAACTCTGTGAGATGATTTCACAGAACACAAAGAAGTTTCTCAGAAAGATTCTTTCTCTTTATTATCGGAGGATACTTCCTTTGGACCTATAGTCTTCAAAGGGATCCGAAATATCTGTTCTCAGATTCCACAGAAATAAGGCTAGCAAAGAGATCCACGAAACAGAGATGGAACTCTGTGAGTGGAAGTCACATCACAGAGCAGTTTCTCAGAAAGCTTCTTTCCAGATTTCATCTGAGGATATTTCCTTTTTCACCATAGCCCTCTATGGGCTTCCAAATATCACTTTGCCAATTCCACAAGAACTGTCTTAGCGAAAGGTTTCTTGAGGGGAAAGCGGTAACTCTGTGAGATGATTTCACAGAACACAAAGAAGTTTCTCAGAAAGCTTCTTTCTCTTTGTTATCGGGGGATAGTTACTTTGGCCCTATAGTCTTCAAAGGGATCCGAAATATCTGTTCTCAGATTCCACAGAAATAAGGCTAGCAAAGAGATCCACGAAATACAGATGTAACTCTGTGAGATGAATGAAAAGAACACTAAGCAGTTTCTCAGAAAGCTTCTTTCCAGATTTCATCTGACCATATTTCCTTTTTCACCATAGCCCTCTATGGGCTTCCAAATATCACTTTGCCAATTCCACAAGAACTGTCTTAGCGAAAGGCTTCTTGAGGGGAAAGCTGTAACTCTGTGAGATGATTTCACAGAACACAAAGAAGTTTCTCAGAAAGCTTCGTTCTCTTTCTTTTCGGAGGATATTTCCTTTGGCCCCATAGTCTTCAAAGGGATCCGAAATATCTTTTCTCAGATTCCACAGAAATAAGGCTAGCAAAGAGATCCACGAAACAGAGATGTAA
Source organism: Macaca nemestrina (assembly GCF_043159975.1). Classification (NCBI taxonomy): domain Eukaryota; kingdom Metazoa; phylum Chordata; class Mammalia; order Primates; family Cercopithecidae; genus Macaca; species Macaca nemestrina. The sequence goes on along the minus strand of NC_092132.1, from coordinate 100,480,064 downwards.
CTTTGTGAGTGGAAGTCACACATCACAGAGCAGTTTCTCAGAAAGCTTCTTTCCAGATTTCATCTGAGGATATTTCCTTTTTCACCATAGCCTTCTAAGGGCTTCCAAATATCACATTGCCAATTCCACTAGAACTGTCTTAGCGAAAGGCTTCTTGAAGGGAAAGCTGTAACTCTGTGAGATGATTTCACAGAACACAAAGAAGTTTCTCAGAAAGCTTCTTTCTCTTTATTATCGGAGGATATTTCCTTTGGACCTATAGTCTTCAAAGGGATCCGAAATATCTGTTCTAGGATTCCACAGAAATAAGGCTATCAAAGAGATCCACGAAATACTGATGTAACTCTGTGAGATGAATGAACAGAACACTAATCAGTTTCTCAGAGGGCTTCTTTCCAGATTTCATCTGAGGATATTTCCTTTTTCACCATAGCCCTCTATGGGCTTCCAAATATCACTTTGCCAATTCCACAAGAACTGTCTTAGCGAAAGGCTTCTTGAGGGGAAAGCTGTAACTCTGTGAGATGATTTCACAGAACACAAAGAAGTTTCTCAGAAAGATTCCTTCTCTTTGTTATCGGAGGATATTTCCTTTGGCCCTACAGTCTTCAAAGGGATCCGAAATATCTGTTTTCAGATTCCACAGAAATAACGCTAGCAAAGAGATCCACGAAATACAGATGTAACTCTGTGAGTGGAAGTCACACATCACAAAGCAGTTTCTCAGAGAGCTTCTTTCCGGATTTCATCTGAGGATATTTCCTATTTCACCATAGCCCTCTATGGGCTTCCAAATATCACTTCGCCAATTCCACAAGAACTGTCTTTGCGAAAGGCTTCTTGAGGGGAAAGCTGTAACTCTGTGAGATGATTTCACAGAACACAAAGAAGTTTCTCAGAAAGCTTCCTTCTCTTTGTTATCGGAGGATATTTCCTTTGGCCCTATAGTCTTCAAAGGGATCCGAAATATCTGTTCTCTGATTCCACAGAAATAAGGCTAGCAAAGAGATCCACGAAATACAGATGTAACTCTGTGAGATGAATGAACAGAACACTAAGCAGTTTCTCAGAAAGCTTCTTTCCAGATATCATCTGAGGATATTTCCTTTTTCACCATAGCCCTCTATGGGCTTCCAAATATCACTTTGCCAATTCCACAAGAACTGTTTTAGCGAAAGGTTCTTGAGGGGAAAGCTGTAACTCTGTGACATGATTTCACAGAACACAAAGAAGTTTCTCAGAAAGCTTCTTTCTATTTGTTATCGGAGGATATTTCCTTTGGCCCTATAGTCTTCAAAGGGATCCGAAATATCTCTTCTCAGATTCCACAGAAATTATGCTAGCAAAGAGATCCACGAAACAGAGATGTAACAATGTGAGTGGAAGACACACATCACAGAGCAGTTTCTCAGAAAGCTTCTTTCCAGATTTCATCTGAGGATATTTCCTTTTTCACCATAGCCCTCTATGGGCTGCCTAATATCACTTTGCCAATTCCACAAGAACTGTCTTAGCGAAAGGCTTCTTGAGGGGAAAGTTGTAACTCTGTGAGATGATTTCACAGAACACAAAGAAGTTTCTCAGAAAGCTTCCTTCTCTTTGTTATCGGAGGATATTTCCTTTGGCCCTATAGTCTTCAAAGGGATCCGAAATATCTGTTCTCAGATTCCACAGAAATAAGGCTAGCAAAGAGATCCACGAAATACAGATGTAACTCTGTGCGATGAATGAACAGAACACTAAGCAGTTTCTCAGAAAGCTTCTTTCCAGATTTCATCTGAGGATATTTCCTTTTTCACCATAGCCCTCTATGGGCTTCCAAATATCACTTTGCCAATTCCACAAGAACTGTCTTAGCGAAAGGCTTCTTGAGGGGAAAGCTGTAACTCTGTGAGATGATTTCACAGAACACAAAGAAGATTCTCAGAAAGCTTCTTTCTCTTTGTTATCGGAGGATATTTCCTTTGGCCCTATAGTCTTCAAAGGGATCCGAAATATCTGTTCTCAGATTCCACAGAAATAAGGCCTGCAAAGAGATCCACGAAATAGAGATGTAACTCTGTGAGTGGAAGTCACACATCACAGAGCAGTTTCTCAGAAAGCTTCTTTCCAGATTTCATCTGAGGATAGTTCCTTTTTCACCATAGCCCTCTATGGGCTTCCAAATATCACTTTGCCAATTCCACAAGAACTGTCTTAGGGAAAGGCTTCTTGAGGGAAAAGTTGTAACTCTGTGAGATGATTTCACAGAACACAAAGAAGTTTCTCAGAAAGCTTCCTTCTCTTTGTTATCGGAGGATATTTCCTTTGGCCCTATAGACTTCAAAGGGATCCGAAATATCTGTTCTAGGATTCCACAGAAATAAGGCTATCAAAGAGATCCACGAAATACTGATGTAACTCTGTGAGTGGAAGTCACACATCACAGAGCAGTTTCTCAGAAAGCTTCTTTCCAGATTTCATCTGAGGATATTTCCTTTTTCACCATAGCCTTCTAAGGGCTTCCAAATATCACATTGCCAATTCCACTAGAACTGTCTTAGCGAAAGGCTTCTTGAAGGGAAAGCTGTAACTCTGTGAGATGATTTCACAGAACACAAAGAAGTTTCTCAGAAAGATTCTTTCTCTTTATTATCGGAGGATACTTCCTTTGGACCTATAGTCTTCAAAGGGATCCGAAATATCTGTTCTCAGATTCCACAGAAATAAGGCTAGCAAAGAGATCCACGAAACAGAGATGGAACTCTGTGAGTGGAAGTCACATCACAGAGCAGTTTCTCAGAAAGCTTCTTTCCAGATTTCATCTGAGGATATTTCCTTTTTCACCATAGCCCTCTATGGGCTTCCAAATATCACTTTGCCAATTCCACAAGAACTGTCTTAGCGAAAGGTTTCTTGAGGGGAAAGCGGTAACTCTGTGAGATGATTTCACAGAACACAAAGAAGTTTCTCAGAAAGCTTCTTTCTCTTTGTTATCGGGGGATAGTTACTTTGGCCCTATAGTCTTCAAAGGGATCCGAAATATCTGTTCTCAGATTCCACAGAAATAAGGCTAGCAAAGAGATCCACGAAATACAGATGTAACTCTGTGAGATGAAGGAAAAGAACACTAAGCAGTTTCTCAGAAAGCTTCTTTCCAGATTTCATCTGACCATATTTCCTTTTTCACCATAGCCCTCTATGGGCTTCCAAATATCACTTTGCCAATTCCACAAGAACTGTCTTAGCGAAAGGCTTCTTGAGGGGAAAGCTGTAACTCTGTGAGATGATTTCACAGAACACAAAGAAGTTTCTCAGAAAGCTTCCTTCTCTTTCTTTTCGGAGGATATTTCCTTTGGCCCCATAGTCTTCAAAGGGATCCGAAATATCTTTTCTCAGATTCCACAGAAATAAGGCTAGCAAAGAGATCCACGAAACAGAGATGTAACTTTGTGAGTGGAAGTCACACATCACAGAGCAGTTTCTCAGAAAGCTTCTTTCCAGATTTCATCTGAGGATATTTCCTTTTTCACCATAGCCTTCTAAGGGCTTCCAAATATCACATTGCCAATTCCACTAGAACTGTCTTAGCGAAAGGCTTCTTGAAGGGAAAGCTGTAACTCTGTGAGATGATTTCACAGAACACAAAGAAGTTTCTCAGAAAGCTTCTTTCTCTTTATTATCGGAGGATATTTCCTTTGGACCTATAGTCTTCAAAGGGATCCGAAATATCTGTTCTCAGATTCCACAGAAATAAGGCTAGCAAAGAGATCCACGAAACAGAGATGGAACTCTGTGAGTGGAAGTCACATCACAGAGCAGTTTCTCAGAAAGCTTCTTTCCAGATTTCATCTGAGGATATTTCCTTTTTCACCATAGCCATCTATGGGCTTCCAAATATCACTTTGCCAATTCCACAAGAACTGTCTTAGCGAAAGGTTTCTTGAGGGGAAAGCGGTAACTCTGTGAGATGATTTCACAGAACACAAAGAAGTTTTTCAGAAAGCTTCTTTCTCTTTGTTATCGGGGGATAGTTCCTTTGGCCCTATAGTCTTCAAAGGGATCCGAAATATCTGTTCTCAGATTCCACAGAAATAAGGCTAGCAAAGAGATCCACGAAATACAGATGTAACTCTGTGAGATGAATGAACAGAACACTAAGCAGTTTCTCAGAAAGCTTCTTTCCAGATTTCATCTGAGGATGTTTCCTTTTTCACCAGAGCCCTCTACGGGCTTCCAAATATCACTTTGCCAATTCCACAAGAACTGTCTTAGCGAAAGGCTTCTTGAGGGGAAAGCTGTAAATCTGTGAGATGATTTCACGGAACACAAAGAAGTTTCTCAGAAAGCTTCCTTCTCTTTGTTATCGGAGGATATTTCCTTTGGCCCTATAGTCTTCAAAGGGATCTGAAATATCTGTTCTCAGATTCCACAGAAAGAAGGCTAGCAAAGAGATCCACGAAATACAGATGTAACTCTGTGAGATGAATGAACAGAACACTAAGCAGTTTCTCAGAAAGCTTCTTTACATATTTCACCTGAGGATATTTCCTTTTTCACCATAGCCCTCTATGGGCTTCCAAATATCACTTTGCCAGTTCCACAAGAACTGTCTTAGCGAAAGGCTTCTTGAGGGGGAAGCTGTAACACTGTGAGATGATTTTACAGAACACAAAGAAGTTTCTCAGAAAGCTTCCTTCTCTTTGTTATCGGAGGATATTTCCTTTGGCCCTATAGTCTTCAAAGGGATCCGAAATATCTGTTCTCAGATTCCACAGAAATAAGGCTAGCAAAGAGATCGACGAAACAGAGGTGTAACTCTGTGAGTGGAAGTCACACATCACGGAGCAGTTTCTCAGAAAGCTTCTTTCCAGATTTCATCTGAGGATATTTCCTTTTTCACCATAGCCTTCTATGGGCTTCCAAATATCACTTGCTAATTCCACAAGAACTGTGTTAGCGAAAGGCTTCTTGAGGGGAAAGCTGTAACTCTGTGAGATGATTTCACAGAACACAAAGAAGTTTCTCAGAAAGCTTCCTTCTCTTTGTTATCGGAGCATATTTCCTTTGGCACTATAGTCTTCAAAGGGATCCGAAATATCTGTTCTCAGATTCCACAGAAATAAGGCTAGCAAAGAGATCCACGAAATACAGATGTAACTCTGTGAGTGGAAGTCACACATCACAGAGCAGTTTCTCAGAAAGCTTCTTTCCAGATTTCATCTGAGGATATTTCCTTTTTCACCATAGCCTTCTATGGGCTTCCAAATATCACTTTGCCAATTCCACAAGAACTGTCTTAGCGAAAGGCTTCTTGAGGGGAAAGCTGTAACTCTGTGAGATGATTTCACAGAACACAAAGAAGTTTCTCAGAAAGCTTCTTTCTCTTTGTTATCGGAGGATATTTCCTTTGGCCCTATAGTCTTCAAAGGCATCCGAAATATCTGTTCTCAGATTCCACAGAAATAAGGCTAGCAAACAGATCCACGAAATACACATGTAACTCTGTGAGATGAATGAACAGAACACTAAGCAGTTTCTCAGAAAGCTTCTTTCCAGATTTCATCTGAGGATATTTCCTTTTTCACCATAGCCCTTTATGGGCTTCCAAATATCACTTTGCCAATTCCACAAGAACTGTCTTAGCGAAAGGCTTCTTGAGGGGAAAGCTGTAACTCTGTGAGATGATTTCACAGAACACAAAGAAGTTTCTCAGAAAGCTTCCTTCTCTTTGTTATCGGAGGATATTTCCTTTGGCCCTATAGTCTTCAAAGGGATCCGAAATATCTGTTCTCAGATTCCACAGAAATAAGGCTAGCAAAGAGATGAACGAAATACAGATGTAAATCTGTGAGTGGAAGTCACACATCACAAAGCAGTTTCTCAGAAAGCTTCTTTCGAGATTTCATCTGAGAATATTTCCTTTTTCACCATAGCCCTCTATGGGCTGCCAAATATCACTTTGCCAATTCCACAAGAACTGTCTTAACGAAAGGCGTCTTGAGGGGAAAGCTGTAACTCTGTGAGATGATTTCACAGAACACAAAGAAGTTTCTCAGAAAGCTTCCTTCTCTTTGTTATCGGAGGATATTTCCTTTGGCCCTATAGTCTTCAAAGGGATCCGAAATATCTGTTCTCAGATTCCACAGAAATAAGGCTAGCAAAGAGATCCACGAAATACAGATGTAACTCTGTGAGATGAATGAAAAGAACACTAAGCAGTTTCTCAGAAAGCTTCTTTCCAGATTTCATCTGAGGATATTTCCTTTTTCACCATAGCCTTCTAAGGGCTTCCAAATATCACTTTGCCAATTCCACTAGAACTGTCTTAGCGAAAGGCTTCTTGAAGGGAAAGCTGTAACTCTGTGAGATGATTTCACAGAACACAAAGAAGTTTCTCAGAAAGCTTCTTTCTCTTTATTATCGGAGGATATTTCCTTTGGACCTATAGTCTTCAAAGGAATCCGAAATATCTGTTCTCAGATTCCACAGAAATAAGGCTAGCAAAGAGATCCACGAAACAGAGATGGAACTCTGTGAGTGGAAGTCACATCACAGAGCAGTTTCTCAGAAAGCTTCTTTCCAGATTTCATCTGAGGATATTTCCTTTTTCACCATAGCCCTCTATGGCTTCCAAAAATCACTTTGCCAATTCCACAAGAACTGTCTTAGCGAAAGGTTTCTTGAGGGGAAAGCTGCAACTCTGTGAGATGATTTCACAGAACACAAAGAAGTTTCTCAGAAAGCTTCTTTCTCTTTGTTATCGGGGGATAGTTCCTTTGGCCCTATAGTCTTCAAAGGGATCCGAAATATCTGTTCTCAGATTCCACAGAAATAAGGCTAGCAAAGAGATCCACGAAATACAGATGTAACTCTGTGAGATGAATGAACAGAACACTAAGCAGTTTCTCAGAAAGCTTCTTTCCAGATTTCATCTGAGGATATTTCCTTTTTCACCAGAGCCCTCTACGGGCTTCCAAATATCACTTTGCCAATTCCACAAGAACTGACTTATCGAAAGGCTTCTTGAGGGGAAAGCTGTAACTCTGTGAGATGATTTCACAGAACATAAAGAAGTTTCTCAGAAAGCTTCCTTCTCTTTGTTATCGGAGGATATTTCCTTTGGCCCTATAGTCTTCAAAGGGATCCGAAATATCGGTTCTCAGATTCCACAGAAATAAGGCTAGCAAAGAGATCCACGAAACAGAGATGTAACTCTGTGAGTGGAAGTCACACATCACAGAGCAGTTTCTCAGAAAGCTTCTTTCCAGATTTCATCTGAGGATATTTCCTTTTTCACAATAGCCCTCTATGGGCTTCCAAATATCACTTTGCCAATTCCACAAGAACTGTCTTAAAGAAAGGCTTCTTGAGGGGAAAGCTGTAACTCTGTGAGATGATTTCACAGAACACAAAGAAGTTTCTCAGAAAGCTTCTTTCTCTTTGTTATCGGAGGATAGTTCCTTTAGCCTTATAGCCTTCAAAGGGATCCGAAATATCTGTTCTCAGATTCCACAGAAATAAGGCTAGCAAAGAGATCCACGAAATACAGATGTAACTCTGTGAGTGGAAGTCACACATCACAGAGCAGTTTCTCAGAAATCTTCTTTCCATATTTCATCTGAAGATATTTCCTTTTTCACCATAGCCTTCTATGGGCTTCCAAATATCACTTTGCCAATTCCACAAGAACTGTCTTAGCGAAAGGCTTCTTGAGGGGAAAGCTGTAACTCTGTGAGATGATTTCACAGAACACAAAGAAGTTTCTCAGAAAGCTTCCTTCTCTTTGTTATCGGAGCATATTTCCTTTGGCCCTATAGTCTTCAAAGGGATCCGAAATATCTGTTCTCAGATTCCACAGAAATAAGGCTAGCAAAGAGATCCACGAAATACAGATGTAACTCTGTGAGATGAATGAACAGAACACTAAGCAGTTTCTCAGAAAGCTTCTTTACACATTTCACCTGAGGATATTTCCTTTTTCACCATAGCCCTCTATGGGCTTCCAAATATCACTTTGCCAGTTCCACAAGAACTGTCTTAGCGAAAGGCTTCTTGAGGGGAAAGCTGTAACTCTGTGAGATGATTTTACAGAACACAAAGAAGTTTCTCAGAAAGCTTCCTTCTCTTTGTTATCGGAGGATATTTCCTTTGGCCCTATAGTCTTCAAAGGGATCCGAAATATCTGTTCTCAGATTCCACAGAAATAAGGCTAGCAAATAGATCGACGAAACAGAGATGTAACTCTGTGAGTGGAAGTCACACATCACGGAGCAGTTTCTCAGAAAGCTTCTTTCCAGATTTCATCTGAGGATATTTCCTTTTTCACCATAGCCTTCTATGGGCTTCCAAATATCACTTGCTAATTCCACAAGAACTGTGTTAGCGAAAGGCTTCTTGAGGGGAAAGCTGTAACTCTGTGAGATGATTTCACAGAACACAAAGAAGTTTCTCAGAAAGCTTCCTTCTCTTTGTTATCGGAGCATATTTCCTTTGGCCCTATATTCTTCAAAGGGATCCGAAATATCTGTTCTCAGATTCCACAGAAATAAGGCTAGCAAAGAGATCCGCGAAATACAGATGTAACTCTGTGAGTGGAAGTCACACATCACAGAGCAGTTTCTCAGAAAGCTTCTTTCCAGATTTCATCTGAGGATATTTCCTTTTTCACCATAGCCTTCTATGGGCTTCCAAATATCACTTTGCCAATTCCACAAGAACTGTCTTAGCGAAAGGCTTCTTGAGGGGAAAGCTGTAACTCTGTGAGATGACTTCACAGAACACAAAGAAGTTTCTCAGAAAGCTTCTTTATCTTTGTTATCGGAGGATATTTCCTTTGGCCCTATAGTCTTCAAAGGCATCCGAAATATCTGTTCTCAGATTCCACAGAAATAAGGCTAGCAAACAGATCCACGAAATACACATGTAACTCTGTGAGATGAATGAACAGAACACTAGGCAGTTTCTCAGAAAGCTTCTTTCCAGATTTCATCTGAGGATATTTCCTTTTTCACCATAGCCCTCTATGGGCTTCCAAATATCACTTTGCCAATTCCACAAGAACTGTCTTAGCGAAAGGCTTCTTGAGGGGAAAGCTGTAACTCTGTGAGATGATTTCACAGAACACAAAGAAGTTTCTCAGAAAGCTTCCTTCTCTTTGTTATCGGAGGATATTTCCTTTGGCCCTATAGTCTTCAAAGGGATCCGAAATATCTGTTCTCAGATTCCACAGAAATAAGGCTAGCAAAGAGATCCACGCAATACCGATGTAACTCTGTGAGTGGAAGTCACACATCATAGAGCAGTTTCTCAGAAAGTTTCTTTCCACATTTCATCTGAGGATATTTCCTTTTTCACCATAGCCCTCTATGGGCTTCCAAATATCACTTTGCCAATTCCACAAGAACTGTCTTTGCGAAAGGCTTCTTGAGGGGAAAGCTGTAACTCTGTGAGATGATTTCACAGAACACAAAGAAGTTTCTCAGAAAGCTTCCTTCTCTTTGTTATCTGAGGATATTTCCTTTGGCCCTATAGTCTTCAAAGGGATCCGAAATATCTGTTCTCAGATTCCACAGAAATAAGGCTAGCAAAGAGATCCACGAAACAGAGATGTAACTCTGTGAGTGGAAGCCACACATCACAGAGCAGTTTCTCAAAAAGCTTCTTTCCAGATTTCATCTGAGGATATTTCCTTTTTCACCATAGCCTTCTATGGGCTTCCAAATATCACTTTGCCAATTCCACAAGAACTGTCTTAGCGAAAGGCTTCTTGAGGGGAAAGCTGTAACTCTGTGAGATGATTTCACAGAACACAAAGAAGTTTCTCAGAAAGCTTCCTTCTCTTTGTTATCGGAGGATATTTCCTTTGGCCCTATAGTCTTCGAAGGGATCCGAAATATCTTTTCTCAGATTCCACAGAAATAAGGCTAGCAAAGAGATCCACGAAACAGAGATGTAATTTTGTGAGTGGAAGTCACACATCACAGAGCAGTTTCTCAGAAAGCTTCTTTCCAGATTTCATCTGAGGATATTTCCTTTTTCACCATAGCCTTCTAAGGGCTTCCAAATATCACATTGCCAATTCCACTAGAACTGTCTTAGCGAAAGGCTTCTTGAAGGGAAAGCTGTAACTCTGTGAGATGATTTCACAGAACACAAAGAAGTTTCTCAGAAAGATTCTTTCTCTTTATTATCGGAGGATATTTCCTTTGGACCTATAGTCTTCAAAGGGATCCGAAATATCTGTTCTCAGATTCCACAGAAATAAGGCTAGCAAAGAGATCCACGAAACAGAGATGGAACTCTGTGAGTGGAAGTCACATCACAGAGCAGTTTCTCAGAAAGCTTCTTTCCAGATTTCATCTGAGGATATTTCCTTTTTCACCATAGCCCTCTATGGGCTTCCAAATATCACTTTGCCAATTCCACAAGAACTGTCTTAGCGAAAGGTTTCTTGAGGGGAAAGCGGTAACTCTGTGAGATGATTTCACAGAACACAAAGAAGTTTCTCAGAAAGCTTCTTTCTCTTTGTTATCGGGGGATAGTTCCTTTGGCCCTATAGTCTTCAAAGGGATCCGAAATATCTGTTCTCAGATTCCACAGAAATAAGGCTAGCAAAGAGATCCACGAAACAGAGATGTAACTCTGTGAGTGGAAGTCACATCACAGAGGAGTTTCTCAGAAAGCTTCGTTCCAGATTTGATCTGAGGATATTTCCTTTTTCACCATAGCCCTCTATGGGCTTCCAAATATCACTTTGCCAATTCCACAAGAACTGTCTTAGCGAAAGGCTTCTTGAGGGGAAAGCTGTAACTCTGTGAGATGATGTCACAGAACACAAAGAAGTTTCTCAGAAATCTTCTTTCTCTTTCTTATCGGTGGATAGTTCCTTTGGCCCTATAGTCTTCAAAGGGATCCGAAATATCTGTTCTCAGATTCCACAGAAATAAGGCTAGCAAAGAGATCCACGAAATACAGATGTAACTCTGTGAGATGAATGAACAGAACACTAAGCAGTTTCTGAGAAAGCTTGTTTCCAGATTACATCTGAGGATATTTCCTTTTTCACCAGAGCCCTCTACGGGCTTCCAAATATCACTTTGCCAATTCCACAAGAACTGTCTTAGCGAAAGGCTTCTGGAGGGGAAAGCTGTAACTCTGTGAGATGATTTCACAGAACACAAAGAAGTTTCTCAGAAAGCTTCCTTCTCTTTGTTATCGGAGGATATTTCCTTTGGCCCTATAGTCTTCAAAGGGATCCGAAATATCTGTTCTCAGATTCCACAGAAATAAGGCTAGCAAAGAGATCCACGAAACAGAGATGTAACTCTGTGAGTGGAAGTCACACATCACGGAGCAGTTTCTCAGAAAGCTTCTTTCCAGATTTCATCTGAGGATATTTCCTTTTTCACCATAGCCTTCTATGGGCTTCCAAATATCACTTTGCTAATTCCACAAGAACTGTGTTAGCGAAAGGCTTCTTGAGGGGAAATCTGTAACTCTGTGAGATGATTTCACAGAACACAAAGAAGTTTCTCAGAAAGCTTCTTTCTCTTTGTTATCGGAGGATAGTTCCTTTAGCCTTATAGTCTTCAAAGGGATCCGAAATATCTGTTCTCAGATTCCACAGAAATAAGGCTAGCAAAGAGATGAACGAAATAAAGGTGTAAATCTGTGAGTGGAAGTCACACATCGCAGAGCAGTTTCTCAGAAAGCTTCTTTCCAGATTTCATCTGAGGATATTTCCTTTTTCACCGTAGCCCTCTATGGGCTTCCAAATATCACTTTGCCAACTCCACAAGAACTGTCTTAGCGAAAGGCTTCTTGAGTGGAAAGCTGTAACTCCGTGAGATGATTTCACAGAACACAAAGAAGTTTCTCAGAAAGCTTCCTTCTCTTTGTTATCGGAGGATATTTCCTTTGGCCCTATAGTCTTCAAAGGGATCCGAAATATCTGTTCTCAGATTCCACAGAAATAAGGCCAGGAAAGAGATCCACGAAATACAGATGTAACTCTGTGAGGTGAATGAACAGAACACTAAGCAGTTTCTCAGAAAGCTTCTTTCCAGATTTCATCTGAGGATATTTCCTTTTTCACCATAGTCCTCTATGGGCTTCCAAATATCGCTTTGCCAATTCCACAAGAACTGTCTTAGTGAAAGGCTTCTTGAGGGGAAAGTTGTAACTCTGTGAGATGATTTCACAGAACACAAAGAAGTTTCTCAGAAAGTTTCTTTCTCTTTGTTATCGGAGGATATTGCCTTGAGCCCTATAGTCTTCAAAGGAATCCGAAATATCTGTTCTCAGATTCCACAGAAATAAGGCTAGCAAAGAGATCCACGAAATACAGATGTAACGCTGTGAGTGGAAGTCACACATCACAGAGCAGTTTCTCAGAAAGCTTCTTACCGGATTTCATCTGAGGATATTTCCTTTTTCACCATAGCCCTCTACGGGCTTCCAAATATCACTTTGCCAATTCCACAAGAACTGTCTTAGCGAAAGGCTTCTTGAGGGGAAAGCTGTAACTCTGTGAGATGATTTCACAGAACACAAAGAAGTTTCTCAGAAAGCTTCCTTCTCTTTGTTATCAGAGGATATTTCCTTTGTCCCTTTAGTCTTCAAAGGGATCCGAAATATCTGTTCTCAGATTCCACAGAAATAAGGCTAGCAAAGAGATCCACGAAATACTGATATAACTCTGTGAGTGGAAGTCACACATCACAGAGCAGTTTCTCAGAAAGCTTCTTTCCAGATTTCATCTGAGAATATTTCCTTTTTCACCATAGCCCTCTAAGGGCTTCCAAATATCACTTTGCCAATACCACAAGAACTGTCTTAGCGAAAGCCTTCTTGAGGGGAAAGCTGTAACTCTGTGAGATGATTTCACAGAACACAAAGAAGTTTCTCAGAAAGCTTCTTTGTCTTTGTTATCGGAGGATATTTCCTTTGGCCCTATAGTCTTCAAAGGGATCCGAAATATCTGTTATCAGATTCCACAGAAATAAGGCTAGCAAAGAGATCCATGAAACAGAGATGTAGCTCTGTGAGTGGAAGTCACACATCACAGAGCAGTTTCTCAGAAATCTTCTTTCCATATTTCATCTGAGGATATTTCCTTTTTCACCATAGCCTTCTATGGGCTTCCAAATATCACTTTGCCAATTCCACAAGAACTGTCTTAGCGAAAGGCTTCTTGAGGGGAAAGCTGTAACTCTGTGAGATGATTTCACAGAACACAAAGAAGTTTCTCAGAAAGCTTCCTTCTCTTTGTTATCGGAGCATATTTCCTTTGGCCCTATAGTCTTCAAAGGGATCCGAAATATCTGTTCTCAGATTCCACAGAAATAAGGCTAGCAAAGAGATCCACGAAATACAGATGTAACTCTGTGAGTGGAAGTCACACATCACAGAGCAGTTTCTCAGAAAGCTTCATTCCAGATTTCATCTGAGGATATTTCCTTTTTCACCATAGTCTTCTATGGGCTTCCAAATATCACTTTGCCAATTCCACAAGAACTGTCTTAGTGAAAGGCTTCTTGAGGGGAAAGCTGTAACTCTGTGAGATGATTTCACAGAACACAAAGAAGTTTCTCAGAAAGCTTCCTTCTCTTTGTTATCGGAGGATATTTCCTTTGGCCCTATAGTCTTCAAAGGGATCGGAAATATCTGTTCTCAGATTACACAGAAATAAGGCTAGCAAAGAGATCCACGAAATACAGATGTAACTCTGTGAGATGAATGAACAGAACACTAAGCAGTTTCTCAGAGGGCTTCTTTCCAGATTTCATCTGAGGATATTTCCTTTTTCACCATAGCCCTCTATGGGCTTCCAAATATCACTTTGCCAATTCCACAAGAACTGTCTTAGCGAAAGGCTTCTTGAGGGGAAAGCTGTAACTCTGTGAGATGATTTCACAGAACACAAAGAAGTTTCTCAGAAAGATTCCTTCTCTTTGTTATCGGAGGATATTTCCTTTGGCCCTATAGTCTTCAAAGGGATCCGAAATATCTGTTTTCAGATTCCACAGAAATAACGCTAGCAAAGAGATCCACGAAATACAGATGTAACTCTGTGAGTGGAAGTCACACATCACAAAGCAGTTTCTCAGAGAGCTTCTTTCCGGATTTCATCTGAGGATATTTCCTATTTCACCATAGCCCTCTATGGGCTTCCAAATATCACTTCGCCAATTCCACAAGGACTGTCTTTGCGAAAGGCTTCTTGAGGGGAAAGCTGTAACTCTGTGAGATGATTTCACAGAACACAAAGAAGTTTCTCAGAAAGCTTCCTTCTCTTTGTTATCGGAGGATATTTCCTTTGGCCCTATAGTCTTCAAAGGGATCCGAAATATCTGTTCTCTGATTCCACAGAAATAAGGCTAGCAAAGAGATCCACGAAATACAGATGTAACTCTGTGAGATGAATGAACAGAACACTAAGCAGTTTCTCAGAAAGCTTCTTTCCAGATATCATCTGAGGATATTTCCTTTTTCACCATAGCCCTCTATGGGCTTCCAAATATCACTTTGCCAATTCCACAAGAACTGTTTTAGCGAAAGGTTCTTGAGGGGAAAGCTGTAACTCTGTGACATGATTTCACAGAACACAAAGAAGTTTCTCAGAAAGCTTCTTTCTATTTGTTATCGGAGGATATTTCCTTTGGCCCTATAGTCTTCAAAGGGATCCGAAATATCTGTTCTCAGATTCCACAGAAATTATGCTAGCAAAGAGATCCACGAAACAGAGATGTAACACTGTGAGTGGAAGACACACATCACAGAGCAGTTTCTCAGAAAGCTTCTTTCCAGATTTCATCTGAGGATATTTCCTTTTTCACCATAGCCCTCTATGGGCTGCCTAATATCACTTTGCCAATTCCACAAGAACTGTCTTAGCGAAAGGCTTCTTGAGGGGAAAGTTGTAACTCTGTGAGATGATTTCACAGAACACAAAGAAGTTTCTCAGAAAGCTTCCTTCTCTTTGTTATCGGAGGATATTTCCTTTGGCCCTATAGTCTTCAAAGGGATCCGAAATATCTGTTCTCAGATTCCACAGAAAAAGGCTAGCAAAGAGATCCACGAAATACAGATGTAACTCTGTGCGATGAATGAACAGAACACTAAGCAGTTTCTCAGAAAGCTTCTTTCCAGATTTCATCTGAGGATATTTCCTTTTTCACCATAGCCCTCTAGGGCTTCCAAATATCACTTTGCCAATTCCACAAGAACTGTCTTAGCGAAAGGCTTCTTGAGGGGAAAGCTGTAACTCTGTGAGATGATTTCACAGAACACAAAGAAGATTCTCAGAAAGCTTCCTTCTCTTTGTTATCGGAGGATATTTCCTTTGGCCCTATAGTCTTCAAAGGGATCCGAAATATCTGTTCTCAGATTCCACAGAAATAAGGCCTGCAAAGAGATCCACGAAATAGAGATGTAACTCTGTGAGTGGAAGTCACACATCACAGAGCAGTTTCTCAGAAAGCTTCTTTCCAGATTTCATCTGAGGATAGTTCCTTTTTCACCATAGCCCTCTATGGGCTTCCAAATATCACTTTGCCAATTCCACAAGAACTGTCTTAGGGAAAGGCTTCTTGAGGGGAAAGTTGTAACTCTGTGAGATGATTTCACAGAACACAAAGAAGTTTCTCAGAAAGCTTCCTTCTCTTTGTTATCGGAGGATATTTCCTTTGGCCCTATAGACTTCAAAGGGATCCGAAATATCTGTTCTAGGATTCCACAGAAATAAGGCTATCAAAGAGATCCACGAAATACTGATGTAACTCTGTGAGTGGAAGTCACACATCACAGAGCAGTTTCTCAGAAAGCTTCTTTCCAGATTTCATCTGAGGATATTTCCTTTTTCACCATAGCCTTCTAAGGGCTTTCAAATATCACATTGCCAATTCCACTAGAACTGTCTTAGCGAAAGGCTTCTTGAAGGGAAAGCTGTAACTCTGTGAGATGATTTCACAGAACACAAAGAAGTTTCTCAGAAAGATTCTTTCTCTTTATTATCGGAGGATATTTCCTTTGGACCTATAGTCTTCAAAGGGATCCGAAATATCTGTTCTCAGATTCCACAGAAATAAGGCTAGCAAAGAGATCCACGAAACAGAGATGGAACTCTGTGAGTGGAAGTCACATCACAGAGCAGTTTCTCAGAAAGCTTCTTTCCAGATTTCATCTGAGGATATTTCCTTTTTCACCATAGCCCTCTATGGGCTTCCAAATATCACTTTGCCAATTCCACAAGAACTGTCTTAGCGAAAGGCTTCTTGAGGGGAAAGCGGTAACTCTGTGAGATGATTTCACAGAACACAAAGAAGTTTTTCAGAAAGCTTCTTTCTCTTTGTTATCGGGGGATAGTTCCTTTGGCCCTATAGTCTTCAAAGGGATCCGAAATATCTGTTCTCAGATTCCACAGAAATAAGGCTAGCAAAGAGATCCACGAAATACAGATGTAACTCTGTGAGATGAATGAAAAGAACACTAAGCAGTTTCTCAGAAAGCTTCTTTCCAGATTTCATCTGACCATATTTCCTTTTTCACCATAGCCCTCTATGGGCTTCCAAATATCACTTTGCCAATTCCACAAGAACTGTCTTAGCGAAAGGCTTCTTGAGGGGAAATCTGTAACTCTGTGAGATGATTTCACAGAACACAAAGAAGTTTCTCAGAAAGCTTCCTTCTCTTTCTTTTCGGAGGATATTTCCTTTGGCCCTATAGTCTTCAAAGGGATCCGAAATATCTGTTCTCAGATTCCACAGAAATAAGGCTAGCAAAGAGATCCACGAAACAGAGATGTAACTTTGTGAGTGGAAGTCACACATCACAGAGTAGTTTCTCAGAAAGCTTCTTTCCAGATTTCATCTGAGGATATTTCCTTTTTCACCATAGCCTTCTAAGGGCTTCCAAATATCACATTGCCAATTCCACTAGAACTGTCTTAGCGAAAGGCTTCTTGAAGGGTAAGCTGTAACTCTGTGAGATGATTTCACAGAACACAAAGAAGTTTCTCAGAAAGCTTCTTTCTCTTTATTATCGGAGGATATTTCCTTTGGACCTATAGTCTTCAAAGGGATCCGAAATATCTGTTCTCAGATTCCACAGAAATAAGGCTAGCAAAGAGATCCACGAAACAGAGATGGAACTCTGTGAGTGGAAGTCACATCACAGAGCAGTTTCTCAGAAAGCTTCTTTCCAGATTTCATCTGAGGATATTTCCTTTTTCACCATAGCCCTCTATGGGCTTCCAAATATCACTTTGCCAATTCCACAAGAACTGTCTTAGCGAAAGGTTTCTTGAGGGGAAAGCGGTAACTCTGTGAGATGATTTCACAGAACACAAAGAAGTTTTTCAGAAAGCTTCTTTCTCTTTGTTATCGGGGGATAGTTCCTTTGGCCCTATAGTCTTCAAAGGGATCCGAAATATCTGTTCTCAGATTCCACAGAAATAAGGCTAGCAAAGAGATCCACGAAATACACATGTAACTCTGTGAGATGAATGAACAGAACACTAAGCAGTTTCTCAGAAAGCTTCTTTCCAGATTTCATCTGAGGATATTTCCTTTTTCACCAGAGCCCTCTACGGGCTTCCAAATATCACTTTGCCAATTCCACAAGAACTGTCTTAGCGAAAGGCTTCTTGAGGGGAAAGCTGTAAATCTGTGAGATGATTTCACGGAACACAAAGAAGTTTCTCAGAAAGCTTCCTTCTCTTTGTTATCGGAGGATATTTCCTTTGGCCCTATAGTCTTCAAAGGGATCTGAAATATCTGTTCTCAGATTCCACAGAAAGAAGGCTAGCAAAGAGATCCACGAAATACAGATGTAACTCTGTGAGATGAATGAACAGAACACTAAGCAGTTTCTCAGAAAGCTTCTTTACATATTTCACCTGAGGATATTTCCTTTTTCACCATATCCCTCTATGGGCTTCCAAATATCACTTTGCCAGTTCCACAAGAACTGTCTTAGCGAAAGGCTTCTTGAGGGGGAAGCTGTAACTCTGTGAGATGATTTTACAGAACACAAAGAAGTTTCTCAGAAAGCTTCCTTCTCTTTGTTATCGGAGGATATTTCCTTTGGCCCTATAGTCTTCAAAGGGATCCGAAATATCTGTTCTCAGATTCCACAGAAATAAGGCTAGCAAAGAGATCGACGAAACAGAGGTGTAACTCTGTGAGTGGAAGTCACACATCACGGAGCAGTTTCTCAGAAAGCTTCTTTCCAGATTTCATCTGAGGATATTTCCTTTTTCACCATAGCCTTCTATGGGCTTCCAAATATCACTTGCTAATTCCACAAGAACTGTGTTAGCGAAAGGCTTCTTGAGGGGAAAGCTGTAACTCTGTGAGATGATTTCACAGAACACAAAGAAGTTTCTCAGAAAGCTTCCTTCTCTTTGTTATCGGAGCATATTTCCTTTGGTCCTATAGTCTTCAAAGGGATCCGAAATATCTGTTCTCAGATTCCACAGAAATAAGGCTAGCAAAGAGATCCGCGAAATACAGATGTAACTCTGTGAGTGGAAGTCACACATCACAGAGCAGTTTCTCAGAAAGCTTCTTTCCAGATTTCATCTGAGGATATTTCCTTTTTCACCATAGCCTTCTATGGGCTTCCAAATATCACTTTGCCAATTCCACAAGAACTGTCTTAGCGAAAGGCTTCTTGAGGGGAAAGCTGTAACTCTGTGAGATGATTTCACAGAACACAAAGAAGTTTCTCAGAAAGCTTCTTTCTCTTTGTTATCGGAGGATATTTCCTTTGGCCCTATAGTCTTCAAAGGCATCCGAAATATCTGTTCTCAGATTCCACAGAAATAAGGCTAGCAAACAGATCCACGAAATACACATGTAACTCTGTGAGATGAATGAACAGAACACTAAGCAGTTTCTCAGAAAGCTTCTTTCCAGATTTCATCTGAGGATATTTCCTTTTTCACCATAGCCCTTTATGGGCTTCCAAATATCACTTTGCCAATTCCACAAGAACTGTCTTAGCGAAAGGCTTCTTGAGGGGAAAGCTGTAACTCTGTGAGATGATTTCACAGAACACAAAGAAGTTTCTCAGAAAGCTTCCTTCTCTTTGTTATCGGAGGATATTTCCTTTGGCCCTATAGTCTTCAAAGGGATCCGAAATATCTGTTCTCAGATTCCACAGAAATAAGGCTAGCAAGGAGATGAACGAAATACAGATGTAAATCTGTGAGTGGAAGTCACACATCACAAAGCAGTTTCTCAGAAAGCTTCTTTCGAGATTTCATCTGAGAATATTTCCTTTTTCACCATAGCCCTCTATGGGCTGCCAAATATCACTTTGCCAATTCCACAAGAACTGTCTTAACGAAAGGCGTCTTGAGGGGAAAGCTGTAACTCTGTGAGATGATTTCACAGAACACAAAGAAGTTTCTCAGAAAGCTTCCTTCTCTTTCTTATCGGAGGATATTTCCTTTGGCCCTATAGTCTTCAAAGGGATCCGAAATATCTGTTCTCAGATTCCACAGAAATAAGGCTAGCAAAGAGATCCACGAAATACAGATGTAACTCTGTGAGATGAATGAAAAGAACACTAAGCAGTTTCTCAGAAAGCTTCTTTCCAGATTTCATCTGACCATATTTCCTTTTTCACCATAGCCCTCTATGGGCTTCCAAATATCACTTTGCCAATTCCACAAGAACTGTCTTAGCCAAAGGCTTCTTGAGGGGAAAGCTGTAACTCTGTGAGATGATTTCACAGAACACAAAGTAGTTTCTCAGAAAGCTTCCTTCTCTTTGTTTTCGGAGGATATTTTCTTTGGCCTTATAGTCTTCAAAGGGATCCGAAATATCTTTTCTCAGATTCCACAGAAATAAGGCTAGCAAAGAGATCCACGAAACAGAGATGTAACTTTGTGAGTGGAAGTCACACATCACAGAGCAGTTTCTCAGAAAGCTTCTTTCCAGATTTCATCTGAGGATATTTCCTTTTTCACCATAGCCTTCTAAGGGCTTCCAAATATCACTTTGCCAATTCCACTAGAACTGTCTTAGCGAAAGGCTTCTTGAAGGGAAAGCTGTAACTCTGTGAGATGATTTCACAGAACACAAAGAAGTTTCTCAGAAAGCTTCTTTCTCTTTATTATCGGAGGATATTTCCTTTGGACCTATAGTCTTCAAAGGGATCCGAAATATCTGTTCTCAGATTCCACAGAAATAAGGCTAGCAAAGAGATCCACGAAACAGAGATGGAACTCTGTGAGTGGAAGTCACATCACAGAGCAGTTTCTCAGAAAGCTTCTTTCCAGATTTCATCTGAGGATATTTCCTTTTTCACCATAGCCCTCTATGGCTTCCAAAAATCACTTTGCCAATTCCACAAGAACTGTCTTAGCGAAAGGTTTCTTGAGGGGAAAGCTGCAACTCTGTGAGATGATTTCACAGAACACAAAGAAGTTTCTCAGAAAGCTTCTTTCTCTTTGTTATCGGGGGATAGTTCCTTTGGCCCTATAGTCTTCAAAGGGATCCGAAATATCTGTTCTCAGATTCCACAGAAATAAGGCTAGCAAAGAGATCCACGAAATACAGATGTAACTCTGTGAGATGAATGAACAGAACACTAAGCAGTTTCTCAGAAAGCTTCTTTCCAGATTTCATCTGAGGATATTTCCTTTTTCACCAGAGCCCTCTACGGGCTTCCAAATATCACTTTGCCAATTCCACAAGAACTGACTTATCGAAAGGCTTCTTGAGGGGAAAGCTGTAACTCTGTGAGATGATTTCACAGAACATAAAGAAGTTTCTCAGAAAGCTTCCTTCTCTTTGTTATCGGAGGATATTTCCTTTGGCCCTATAGTCTTCAAAGGGATCCGAAATATCGGTTCTCAGATTCCACAGAAATAAGGCTAGCAAAGAGATCCACGAAACAGAATTGTAACTCTGTGAGTGGAAGTCACACATCACAGAGCAGTTTCTCAGAAAGCTTCTTTCCAGATTTCATCTGAGGATATTTCCTTTTTCACAATAGTCCTCTATGGGCTTCCAAATATCACTTTGCCAACTCCACAAGAACTGTCTTAAAGAAAGGCTTCTTGAGGGGAAAGCTGTAACTCTGTGAGATGATTTCACAGAACACAAAGAAGTTTCTCAGAAAGCTTCTTTCTCTTTGTTATCGGAGGATAGTTCCTTTAGCCTTATAGCCTTCAAAGGGATCCGAAATATCTGTTCTCAGATTCCACAGAAATAAGGCTAGCAAAGAGATCCACGAAATACAGATGTAACTCTGTGAGTGGAAGTCACACATCACAGAGCAGTTTCTCAGAAAGCTTCTTTCCAGATTTCATCTGAGAATATTTCCTTTTTCACCATAGCCCTCTATGGGCTTCCAAATATCACTTTGCCAATTCCACAAGAACTGTCTTAGCGAAAGGCTTCTTGAGGGGAAAGCTGTAAATCTGTGAGATGATTTCACAGAACACAAAGAAGTTTCTCAGAAAGCTTCCTTCTCTTTGTTATCGGAGGATATTTCCTTTGGCCCTATAGTCTTCAAAGGGATCTGAAATATCTGTTCTCAGATTCCACAGAAATAAGGCTAGCAAAGAGATCCACGAAATACAGATGTAACTCTGTGAGATGAATGAACAGAAAACTAAGCAGTTTCTCAGAAAGCTTCTTTACACATTTCACCTGAGGATATTTCCTTTTTCACCATAGCCCTCTATGGGCTTCCAAATATCACTTTGCCAGTTCCACAAGAACTGTCTTAGCGAAAGGCTTCTTGAGGGGAAAGCTGTAACTCTGTGAGATGATTTTACAGAACACAAAGAAGTTTCTCAGAAAGCTTCCTTCTCTTTGTTATCGGAGGATATTTCCTTTGGCCCTATAGTCTTCAAAGGGATCCGAAATATCTGTTCTCAGATTCCACAGAAATAAGGCTAGCAAATAGATCGACGAAACAGAGATGTAACTCTGTGAGTGGAAGTCACACATCACGGAGCAGTTTCTCAGAAAGCTTCTTTCCAGATTTCATCTGAGGATATTTCCTTTTTCACCATAGCCTTCTATGGGCTTCCAAATATCACTTGCTAATTCCACAAGAACTGTGTTAGCGAAAGGCTTCTTGAGGGGAAAGCTGTAACTCTGTGAGATGATTTCACAGAACACAAAGAAGTTTCTCAGAAAGCTTCCTTCTCTTTGTTATCGGAGCATATTTCCTTTGGCCCTATAGTCTTCAAAGGGATCCGAAATATCTGTTCTCAGATTCCACAGAAATAAGGCTAGCAAAGAGATCCGCGAAATACAGATGTAACTCTGTGAGTGGAAGTCACACATCACAGAGCAGTTTCTCAGAAAGCTTCTTTCCAGATTTCATCTGAGGATATTTCCTTTTTCACCATAGCCTTCTATGGGCTTCCAAATATCACTTTGCCAATTCCACAAGAACTGTCTTAGCGAAAGGCTTCTTGAGGGGAAAGCTGTAACTCTGTGAGATGACTTCATAGAACACAAAGAAGTTTCTCAGAAAGCTTCTTTATCTTTGTTATCGGAGGATATTTCCTTTGGCCCTATAGTCTTCAAAGGCATCCGAAATATCTGTTCTCAGATTCCACAGAAATAAGGCTAGCAAACAGATCCACGAAATACACATGTAACTCTGTGAGATGAATGAACAGAACACTAGGCAGTTTCTCAGAAAGCTTCTTTCCAGATTTCATCTGAGGATATTTCCTTTTTCACCATAGCCCTCTATGGGCTTCCAAATATCACTTTGCCAATTCCACAAGAACTGTCTTAGCGAAAGGCTTCTTGAGGGGAAAGCTGTAACTCTGTGAGATGATTTCACAGAACACAAAGAAGTTTCTCAGAAAGCTTCCTTCTCTTTGTTATCGGAGGATATTTCCTTTGGCCCTATAGTCTTCAAAGGGATCCGAAATATCTGTTCTCAGATTCCACAGAAATAAGGCTAGCAAAGAGATCCACGCAATACCGATGTAACTCTGTGAGTGGAAGTCACACATCATAGAGCAGTTTCTCAGAAAGTTTCTTTCCACATTTCATCTGAGGATATTTCCTTTTTCACCATAGCCCTCTATGGGCTTCCAAATATCACTTTGCCAATTCCACAAGAACTGTCTTTGCGAAAGGCTTCTTGAGGGGAAAGCTGTAACTCTGTGAGATGATTTCACAGAACACAAAGAAGTTTCTCAGAAAGCTTCCTTCTCTTTGTTATCGGAGGATATTTCCTTTGGCCCTATAGTCTTCAAAGGGATCCGAAATATCTGTTCTCAGATTCCACAGAAATAAGGCTAGCAAAGAGATCCACGAAACAGAGATGTAACTCTGTGAGTGGAAGCCACACATCACAGAGCAGTTTCTCAAAAAGCTTCTTTCCAGATTTCATCTGAGGATATTTCCTTTTTCACCATAGCCTTCTATGGGCTTCCAAATATCACTTTGCCAATTCCACAAGAACTGTCTTAGCGAAAGGCTTCTTGAGGGGAAAGCTGTAACTCTGTGAGATGATTTCACAGAACACAAAGAAGTTTCTCAGAAAGCTTCCTTCTCTTTGTTTTCGGAGGATATTTCCTTTGGCCCTATAGTCTTCGAAGGGATCCGAAATATCTTTTCTCAGATTCCACAGAAATAAGGCTAGCAAAGAGATCCACGAAACAGAGATGTAACTTTGTGAGTGGAAGTCACACATCACAGAGCAGTTTCTCAGAAAGCTTCTTTCCAGATTTCATCTGAGGATATTTCCTTTTTCACCATAGCCTTCTAAGGGCTTCCAAATATCACATTGCCAATTCCACTAGAACTGTCTTAGCGAAAGGCTTCTTGAAGGGAAAGCTGTAACTCTGTGAGATGATTTCACAGAACACAAAGAAGTTTCTCAGAAAGATTCTTTCTCTTTATTATCGGAGGATATTTCCTTTGGACCTATAGTCTTCAAAGGGATCCGAAATATCTGTTCTCAGATTCCACAGAAATAAGGCAAGCAAAGAGATCCACGAAACAGAGATGGAACTCTGTGAGTGGAAGTCACATCACAGAGCAGTTTCTCAGAAAGCTTCTTTCCAGATTTCATCTGAGGATATTTCCTTTTTCACCATAGCCCTCTATGGGCTTCCAAATATCACTTTGCCAATTCCACAAGAACTGTCTTAGCGAAAGGTTTCTTGAGGGGAAAGCGGTAACTCTGTGAGATGATTTCACAGAACACAAAGAAGTTTCTCAGAAAGCTTCTTTCTCTTTGTTATCGGGGGATAGTTCCTTTGGCCCTATAGTCTTCAAAGGCATCCGAAATATCTGTTCTCAGATTCCACAGAAATAAGGCTAGCAAAGAGATCCACGAAACAGAGATGTAACTCTGTGAGTGGAAGTCACATCACAGAGGAGTTTCTCAGAAAGCTTCGTTCCAGATTTGATCTGAGGATATTTCCTTTTTCACCGTAGCCCTCTATGGGCTTCCAAATATCACTTTGCCAACTCCACAAGAACTGTCTTAGCGAAAGGCTTCTTGAGTGGAAAGCTGTAACTCCGTGAGATGATTTCACAGAACACAAAGAAGTTTCTCAGAAAGCTTCCTTCTCTTTGTTATCGGAGGATATTTCCTTTGGCCCTATAGTCTTCAAAGGGATCCGAAATATCTGTTCTCAGATTCCACAGAAATAAGGCCAGGAAAGAGATCCACGAAATACAGATGTAACTCTGTGAGGTGAATGAACAGAACACTAAGCAGTTTCTCAGAAAGCTTCTTTCCAGATTTCATCTGAGGATATTTCCTTTTTCACCATAGTCCTCTATGGGCTTCCAAATATCGCTTTGCCAATTCCACAAGAACTGTCTTAGTGAAAGGCTTCTTGAGGGGAAAGTTGTAACTCTGTGAGATGATTTCACAGAACACAAAGAAGTTTCTCAGAAAGTTTCTTTCTCTTTGTTATCGGAGGATATTGCCTTGAGCCCTATAGTCTTCAAAGGAATCCGAAATATCTGTTCTCAGATTCCACAGAAATAAGGCTAGCAAAGAGATCCACGAAATACAGATGTAACGCTGTGAGTGGAAGTCACACATCACAGAGCAGTTTCTCAGAAAGCTTCTTACCGGATTTCATCTGAGGATATTTCCTTTTTCACCATAGCCCTCTACGGGCTTCCAAATATCACTTTGCCAATTCCACAAGAACTGTCTTAGCGAAAGGCTTCTTGAGGGGAAAGCTGTAACTCTGTGAGGTGATTTCACAGAACACAAAGAAGTTTCTCAGAAAGCTTCCTTCTCTTTGTTATCAGAGGATATTTCCTTTGTCCCTATAGTCTTCAAAGGGATCCGAAATATCTGTTCTCAGATTCCACAGAAATAAGGCTAGCAAAGAGATCCACGAAATACTGATATAACTCTGTGAGTGGAAGTCACACATCACAGAGCAGTTTCTCAGAAAGCTTCTTTCCAGATTTCATCTGAGAATATTTCCTTTTTCACCATAGCCCTCTAAGGGCTTCCAAATATCACTTTGCCAATACCACAAGAACTGTCTTAGCGAAAGCCTTCTTGAGGGGAAAGCTGTAACTCTGTGAGATGATTTCACAGAACACAAAGAAGTTTCTCAGAAAGCTTCTTTGTCTTTGTTATCGGAGGATATTTCCTTTGGCCCTATAGTCTTCAAAGGGATCCGAAATATCTGTTATCAGATTCCACAGAAATAAGGCTAGCAAAGAGATCCACGAAACAGAGATGTAGCTCTGTGAGTGGAAGTCACACATCACAGAGCAGTTTCTCAGAAATCTTCTTTCCATATTTCATCTGAAGATATTTCCTTTTTCACCATAGCCTTCTATGGGCTTCCAAATATCACTTTGCCAATTCCACAAGAACTGTCTTAGCGAAAGGCTTCTTGAGGGGAAAGCTGTAACTCTGTGAGATGATTTCACAGAACACAAAGAAGTTTCTCAGAAAGCTTCCTTCTCTTTGTTATCGGAGCATATTTCCTTTGGCCCTATAGTCTTCAAAGGGATCCGAAATATCTGTTCTCAGATTCCACAGAAATAAGGCTAGCAAAGAGATCCACGAAATACAGATGTAACTCTGTGAGTGGAAGTCACACATCACAGAGCAGTTTCTCAGAAAGCTTCATTCCAGATTTCATCTGAGGATATTTCCTTTTTCACCATAGTCTTCTATGGGCTTCCAAATATCACTTTGCCAATTCCACAAGAACTGTCTTAGCGAAAGGCTTCTTGAGGGGAAAGCTGTAACTCTGTGAGATGATTTCACAGAACACAAAGAAGTTTCTCAGAAAGCTTCTTTCTCTTTGTTATCGGAGGATAATTCCTTTGGCCCTATAGTCTTCAAAGGCATCCGAAATATCTGTTCTCAGATTCCACAGAAATAAGGCTAGCAAACAGATCCAAGAAATACAGATGTAACTCTGTGAGTTGAATGAACAGAACACTAAGCAGTTTCTCAGAAAGCTTCTTTCCAGATTTCATCTGAGGATATTTCCTTTTTCACCATAGCCCTCTATGGGCTTCCAAATATCACTTTGCCAATTCCACAAGAACTGTCTTAGCGAAAGGCTTCTTGAGGGGAAAGCTGTAACTCTGTGAGATGATTTCACAGAACACAAAGAAGTTTCTCAGAAAGCTTCCTTCTCTTTGTTATCGGAGGATATTTCCTTTGGCCCTATAGTCTTCAAAGGGATCCGAAATATCTGTTCTCAGATTCCACAGAAATAAGGCTAGCAAAGAGATCCACGAAATACAGATGTAACTCTGTGAGTGGAAGTCACACATCATAGAGCAGTTTCTCAGAAATTTTCTTTCCACATTTCATCTGAGGATATTTCCTTTTTCACCATAGCCCTCTATGGGCTTCCAAATATCACTTTGCCAATTCCACAAGAACTGTCTTAGCGAAAGGCTTCTTGAGGGGAAAGCTGTAACTCTGTGAGATGATTTCACAGAACACAAAGAAGTTTCTCAGAAAGCTTCCTTCTCTTTGTTATCGGAGGATATTTCCTTTGGCCCTATAGTCTTCAAATGGATCCGAAATATCTTTTCTCAGATTCCACAGAAATAAGGCTAGCAAAAAGATCCACGAAACAGAGATGTAACCCTGTGAGTGGAAGTCACACATCACAAAGCAGTTTCTCAGAAAGCTTCTTTCCAGATTTCATCTGAGGATATTTCCTTTTTCACCATAGCCTTCTATAGGCTTCCAAATATCACTTTGCCAATTCCACAAGAACTGTCTTAGCGAAAGGCTTCTTGAGGGGAAAGCTGTAACCCTGTGAGATGATTTCACAGAACACAAAGAAGTTTCTCAGAAAGCTTCTTTCTCTTTGTTATTGGAGGATATTTCCTTTGGACCTATAGTCTTCAAAGGGATCCGAAATATCTGTTCTCAGATTCGACAGAAATAAGGCTAGCAAAGAGATCCACGAAATACACATGTAACTCTGTGAGATGAATGAACAGAACACTAAGCAGTTTCTCAGAAAGCTTCTTTCCAGATTTCATCTGAGGATATTTCCTTTTTCACCATAGCCCTCTATGGGCTTCCAAATATCACTTTGCCAATTCCACAAGAACTGTCTTAGCGAAAGGCTTCTTGAGGGGAAAGCTGTAACTCTGTGAGATGATTTCTCAGAACACAAAGAAGTTTCTCAGAAAGCTTCCTTCTCTTTGTTATCGCAGGATATTTGCTTTGGCCCTATAGACTTCAAAGGGATCCGAAATATCTGTTCTCAAATTCCACAGAAATAAGGCTAGCAAAGAGATCCACGAAATACTGATATAACTCTGTGAGTGGAAGTCACACATCATAGAGCAGTTTCTCAGAAAGTTTCTTTCCACATTTCATCTGAGGATATTTCCTTTTTCACCATAGCCCTCTATGGGCTTCCAAATATCACTTTGCCAATTCCACAAGAACTGTCTTAGCGAAAGGCTTCCTGAGGGGAAAGCTGTAACTCTGTGAGATGATTTCACAGAACACAAAGAAGTTTCTCAGAAAGCTTCCTTCTCTTTGTTATCGGAGGATATTTCCTTTGGCCCTATAGTCTTCAAATGGATCCGAAATATCTTTTCTCAGATTCCACAGAAATAAGGCTAGCAAAAAGATCCACGAAACAGAGATGTAACCCTGTGAGTGGAAGTCACACATCACAAAGCAGTTTCTCAGAAAGCTTCTTTCCAGATTTCATCTGAGGATATTTCCTTTTTCACCATAGCCCTCTATGGGCTTCCAAATATCACTTTGCCAATTCCACAAGAACTGTCTTAGCGAAAGGCTTCTTGAGGGGAAAGCTGTAACTCTGTGAGATGATTTCACAGAACACAAAGAAGTTTCTCAGAAAGCTTCCTTCTCTTTGTTATCGGAGGATATTTCCTTTGGCCCTATAGTCTTCAAAGGGATCCGAAATATCTGTTCTCAGATTCCACAGAAATAAGGCTAGCAAAGAGATCCACGCAATACCGATGTAACTCTGTGAGTGGAAGTCACACATCATAGAGCAGTTTCTCAGAAAGTTTCTTTCCACATTTCATCTGAGGATATTTCCTTTTTCACCATAGCCCTCTATGGGCTTCCAAATATCACTTTGCCAATTCCACAAGAACTGTCTTTGCGA
This sequence comes from Macaca nemestrina, assembly GCF_043159975.1. NCBI lineage: Eukaryota > Metazoa > Chordata > Mammalia > Primates > Cercopithecidae > Macaca > Macaca nemestrina. The sequence goes on along the minus strand of NC_092132.1, from coordinate 100,451,479 downwards.
AAGGCTTCTTGAGGGGAAAGCTGTAACTCTGTGAGATGATTTCACAGAACACAAAGAAGTTTCTCAGAAAGCTTCCTTCTCTTTGTTATCGGAGGATATTTCCTTTGGCCCTATAGTCTTCAAAGGGATCCGAAATATCTGTTCTCAGATTCCACAGAAATAAGGCTAGCAAAGAGATCCACGAAACAGAGATGTAACTCTGTGAGTGGAAGCCACACATCACAGAGCAGTTTCTCAAAAACCTTCTTTCCAGATTTCATCTGAGGATATTTCCTTTTTCACCATAGCCTTCTATGGGCTTCCAAATATCACTTTGCCAATTCCACAAGAACTGTCTTAGCGAAAGGCTTCTTGAGGGGAAAGCTGTAACTCTGTGAGATGATTTCACAGAACACAAAGAAGTTTCTCAGAAAGCTTCCTTCTCTTTGTTTTCGGAGGATATTTCCTTTGGCCCTATAGTCTTCGAAGGGATCCGAAATATCTTTTCTCAGATTCCACAGAAATAAGGCTAGCAAAGAGATCCACGAAACAGAGATGTAACTTTGTGAGTGGAAGTCACACATCACAGAGCAGTTTCTCAGAAAGCTTCTTTCCAGATTTCATCTGAGGATATATCCTTTTTCACCATAGCCTTCTAAGGGCTTCCAAATATCACATTGCCAATTCCACTAGAACTGTCTTAGCGAAAGGCTTCTTGAAGGGAAAGCTGTAACTCTGTGAGATGATTTCACAGAACACAAAGAAGTTTCTCAGAAAGATTCTTTCTCTTTATTATCGGAGGATATTTCCTTTGGACCTATAGTCTTCAAAGGGATACGAAATATCTGTTCTCAGATTCCACAGAAATAAGGCTAGCAAAGAGATCCACGAAACAGAGATGGAACTCTGTGAGTGGAAGTCACATAACAGAGCAGTTTCTCAGAAAGCTTCTTTCCAGATTTCATCTGAGGATATTTCCTTTTTCACCATAGCCCTCTATGGGCTTCCAAATATCACTTTGCCAATTCCACAAGAACTGTCTTAGCGAAAGGTTTCTTGAGGGGAAAGCGGTAACTCTGTGAGATGATTTCACAGAACCCAAAGAAGTTTCTCAGAAAGCTTCTTTCTCTTTGTTATCGGGGGATAGTTCCTTTGGCCCTATAGTCTTCAAAGGGATCCGAAATATCTGTTCTCAGATTCCACAGAAATAAGGCTAGCAAAGAGATCCACGAAACAGAGATGTAACTCTGTGAGTGGAAGTCACATCACAGAGGAGTTTCTCAGAAAGCTTCGTTCCAGATTTGATCTGAGGATATTTCCTTTTTCACCATAGCCCTCTATGGGCTTCCAAATATCACTTTGCCAATTCCACAAGAACTGTCTTAGCGAAAGGCTTCTTGAGGGGAAAGCTGTAACTCTGTGAGATGATGTCACAGAACACAAAGAAGTTTCTCAGAAATCTTCTTTCTCTTTCTTATCGGTGGATAGTTCCTTTGGCCCTATAGTCTTCAAAGGGATCCGAAATATCTGTTCTCAGATTCCACAGAAATAAGGCTAGCAAAGAGATCCACGAAATACAGATGTAACTCTGTGAGATGAATGAACAGAACACTAAGCAGTTTCTCAGAAAGCTTGTTTCCAGATTACATCTGAGGATATTTCCTTTTTCACCAGAGCCCTCTACGGGCTTCCAAATATCACTTTGCCAATTCCACAAGAACTGTCTTAGCGAAAGGCTTCTTGAGGGGAAAGCTGTAACTCTGTGAGATGATTTCACAGAACACAAAGAAGTTTCTCAGAAAGCTTCCTTCTCTTTGTTATCGGAGGATATTTCCTTTGGCCCTATAGTCTTCAAAGGGATCCGAAATATCTGTTCTCAGATTCCACAGAAATAAGGCTAGCAAAGAGATCCACGAAACAGAGATGTAACTCTGTGAGTGGAAGTCACACATCACGGAGCAGTTTCTCAGAAAGCTTCTTTCCAGATTTCATCTGAGGATATTTCCTTTTTCACCATAGCCTTCTATGGGCTTCCAAATATCACTTTGCTAATTCCACAAGAACTGTGTTAGCGAAAGGCTTCTTGAGGGGAAATCTGTAACTCTGTGAGATGATTTCACAGAACACAAAGAAGTTTCTCAGAAAGCTTCTTTCTCTTTGTTATCGGAGGATAGTTCCTTTAGCCTTATAGTCTTCAAAGGGATCCGAAATATCTGTTCTCAGATTCCACAGAAATAAGGCTACAAAGAGATGAACGAAATAAAGGTGTAAATCTGTGAGTGGAAGTCACACATCGCAGAGCAGTTTCTCAGAAAGCTTCTTTCCAGATTTCATCTGAGGATATTTCCTTTTTCACCGTAGCCCTCTATGGGCTTCCAAATATCACTTTGCCAACTCCACAAGAACTGTCTTAGCGAAAGGCTTCTTGAGTGGAAAGCTGTAACTCCGTGAGATGATTTCACAGAACACAAAGAAGTTTCTCAGAAAGCTTCCTTCTCTTTGTTATCGGAGGATATTTGCTTTGGCCCTATAGTCTTCAAAGGGATCCGAAATATCTGTTCTCAGATTCCACAGAAATAAGGCCAGGAAAGAGATCCACGAAATACAGATGTAACTCTGTGAGGTGAATGAACAGAACACTAAGCAGTTTCTCAGAAAGCTTCTTTCCAGATTTCATCTGAGGATATTTCCTTTTTCACCATAGTCCTCTATGGGCTTCCAAATATCGCTTTGCCAATTCCACAAGAACTGTCTTAGTGAAAGGCTTCTTGAGGGGAAAGTTGTAACTCTGTGAGATGATTTCACAGAACACAAAGAAGTTTCTCAGAAAGTTTCTTTCTCTTTGTTATCGGAGGATATTGCCTTGAGCCCTATAGTCTTCAAAGGAATCCGAAATATCTGTTCTCAGATTCCACAGAAATAAGGCTAGCAAAGAGATCCACGAAATACAGATGTAACGCTGTGAGTGGAAGTCACACATCACAGAGCAGTTTCTCAGAAAGCTTCTTACCGGATTTCATCTGAGGATATTTCCTTTTTCACCATAGCCCTCTACGGGCTTCCAAATATCACTTTGCCAATTCCACAAGAACTGTCTTAGCGAAAGGCTTCTTGAGGGGAAAGCTGTAACTCTGTGAGGTGATTTCACAGAACACAAAGAAGTTTCTCAGAAAGCTTCCTTCTCTTTGTTATCAGAGGATATTTCCTTTGTCCCTATAGTCTTCAAAGGGATCCGAAATATCTGTTCTCAGATTCCACAGAAATAAGGCTAGCAAAGAGATCCACGAAATACAGATGTAACTCTGTGAGTGGAAGTCACACATCACAGAGCAGTTTCTCAGAAAGCTTCTTTCCAGATTTCATCTGAGGATATTTCCTTTTTCACCATAGCCCTCTATGGGCTTCCAAATATCACTTTGCCAATTCCACAAGAACTGTCTTAGCGAAAGGCTTCTTGAGGGGAAAGCTGTAACTCTGTGAGATGATTTCACAGAACACAAAGAAGTTTCTCAGAAAGCTTCCTTCTCTTTGTTATCGCAGGATATTTGCTTTGGCCCTATAGACTTCAAAGGGATCCGAAATATCTGTTCTCAGATTCCACAGAAATAAGGCTAGCAAAGAGATCCACGAAATACTGATATAACTCTGTGAGTGGAAGTCACACATCATAGAGCAGTTTCTCAGAAAGTTTCTTTCCACATTTCATCTGAGGATATTTCCTTTTTCACCATAGCCCTCTATGGGCTTCCAAATATCACTTTGCCAATTCCACAAGAACTGTCTTAGCGAAAGGCTTCTTGAGGGGAAAGCGGTAACTCTGTGAGATGATTTCACAGAACACAAAGAAGTTTCTCAGAAAGCTTCCTTCTCTTTGTTATCGGAGGATATTTCCTTTGGCCCTATAGTCTTCAAATGGATCCGAAATATCTTTTCTCAGATTCCACAGAAATAAGGCTAGCAAAAAGATCCACGAAACAGAGATGTAACCCTGTGAGTGGAAGTCACACATCACAAAGCAGTTTCTCAGAAAGCTTCTTTCCAGATTTCATCTGAGGATATTTCCTTTTTCACCATAGCCTTCTATAGACTTCCAAATATCACTTTGCCAATTCCACAAGAACTGTCTTAGCGAAAGGCTTCTTGAGGGGAAAGCTGTAACTCTGTGAGATGATTTCACAGAACACAAAGAAGTTTCTCAGAAAGCTTCCTTCTCTTTGTTATCGGAGGATATTTCCTTTGGCCCTATAGTCTTCAAAGGGATCCGAAATATCTGTTCTCAGATTCCACAGAAATAAGGCTAGCAAAGAGATCCACGAAATACAGATGTAACTCTGTGAGTGGAAGTAACACATCATAGAGCAGTTTTTCAGAAAGTTTCTTTCCACATTTCATCTGAGGATATTTCCTTTTTCACCATAGCCCTCTATGGGCTTCCAAATATCACTTTGCCAATTCCACAAGAACTGTCTTAGCGAAAGGCTTCTTGAGGGGAAAGCTGTAACTCTGTGAGATGATTTCACAGAACACAAAGAAGTTTCTCAGAAAGCTTCCTTCTCTTTGTTATCGGAGGATATTTCCTTTGGCCCTATAGTCTTCAAATGGATCCGAAATATCTTTTCTCAGATTCCACAGAAATAAGGCTAGCAAAAAGATCCACGAAACAGAGATGTAACCCTGTGAGTGGAAGTCACACATCACAAAGCAGTTTCTCAGAAAGCTTCTTTCCAGATTTCATCTGAGGATATTTCCTTTTTCACCATAGCCTTCTATAGGCATCCAAATATCACTTTGCCAATTCCACAAGAACTGTCTTAGCGAAAGGCTTCTTGAGGGGAAAGCTGTAACTCTGTGAGATGATTTCACAGAACACAAAGAAGTTTCTCAGAAAGCTTCTTTCTCTTTGTTATTGGAGGATATTTCCTTTGGCCCTATAGTCTTCAAAGGGATCCGAAATATCTGTTCTCAGATTCGACAGAAATAAGGCTAGCAAAGAGATCCACGAAATACACATGTAACTCTGTGAGATGAATGAACAGAACACTAAGCAGTTTCTCAGAAAGCTTCTTTCCAGATTTCATCTGAGGATATTTCCTTTTTCACCATAGCCCTCTATGGGCTTCCAAATATCACTTTGCCAATTCCACAAGAACTGTCTTAGCGAAAGGCTTCTTGAGGGGAAAGCTGTAACTCTGTGAGATGATTTCACAGAACACAAAGAAGTTTCTCAGAAAGCTTCCTTCTCTTTGTTATCGCAGGATATTTCCTTTGGCCCTATAGACTTCAAAGGGATCCGAAATATCTGTTCTCAGATTCCACAGAAATAAGGCTAGCAAAGAGATCCACGAAATACTGATATAACTCTGTGAGTGGAAGTCACACATCATAGAGCAGTTTCTCAGAAAGTTTCTTTCCACATTTCATCTGAGGATATTTCCTTTTTCACCATAGCCCTCTATGGGCTTCCAAATATCACTTTGCCAATTCCACAAGAACTGTCTTAGCGAAAGGCTTCTTGAGGGGAAAGCTGTAACTCTGTGAGATGATTTCACAGAACACAAAGAAGTTTCTCAGAAAGCTTCCTTCTCTTTGTTATCGGAGGATATTTCCTTTGGCCCTATAGTCTTCAAATGGATCCGAAATATCTTTTCTCAGATTCCACAGAAATAAGGCTAGCAAAAAGATCCACGAAACAGAGATGTAACCCTGTGAGTGGAAGTCACACATCACAAAGCAGTTTCTCAGAAAGCTTCTTTCCAGATTTCATCTGAGGATATTTCCTTTTTCACCATAGCCTTCTATAGGCTTCCAAATATCACTTTGCCAATTCCACAAGAACTGTCTTAGCGAAAGGCTTCTTGAGGGGAAAGCTGTAACTCTGTGAGATGATTTCACAGAACACAAAGAAGTTTCTCAGAAAGCTTCTTTCTCTTTGTTATTGGAGGATATTTCCTTTGGCCCTATAGTCTTCAAAGGGATCCGAAATATCTGTTCTCAGATTCGACAGAAATAAGGCTAGCAAAGAGATCCACGAAATACACATGTAACTCTGTGAGATGAATGAACAGAACACTAAGCAGTTTCTCAGAAAGCTTCTTTCCAGATTTCATCTGAGGATATTTCCTTTTTCACCATAGCCCTCTATGGGCTTCCAAATATCACTTTGCCAATTCCACAAGAACTGTCTTAGCGAAAGGCTTCTTGAGGGGAAAGCTGTAATTCTGTGAGATGATTTCACAGAACACAAAGAAGTTTCTCAGAAAGCTTCCTTCTCTTTGTTATCGCAGGATATTTCCTTTGGCCCTATAGACTTCAAAGGGATCCGAAATATCTGTTCTCAGATTCCACAGAAATAAGGCTAGCAAAGAGATCCACGAAATACTGATATAACTCTGTGAGTGGAAGTCACACATCACAGAGCAGTTTCTCAGAAAGCTTCTTTCCACATTTCATCTGAGAATATTTCCTTTTTCACCATAGCCCTCTATGGGCTTCCAAATATCACTTTGCCAATTCCACAAGAACTGTCTTTGCGAAAGGCTTCTTGAGGGGAAAGCTGTAACTCTGTGAGATGATTTCACAGAACACAAAGAAGTTTCTCAGAAAGCTTCCTTCTCTTTGTTATCGGAGGATATTTCCTTTGGCCCTATAGTCTTCAAAGGGATCAGAAATATCTGTTCTCAGATTCCACAGAAATAAGGCTAGCAAAGAGATCCACGAAACACAGATGTAACTCTGTGAGTGGAAGTCACACATCACAAAGCAGTTTCTCAGAAAGCTTCTTTCCAGATTTCATCTGAGGATATTTCCTTTTTCACCATAGCCCTCTATGGGCTGCAAAATATCACTTTGCCAATTCCACAAGAACTGTCTTAGCGAAAGGCTTCTTGAGGGGAAAGCTGTAACTCTGTGAGATGATTTCACAGAACACAAAGAAGTTTCTCAGAAAGCTTCCTTCTCTTTGTTATCGGAGGATATTTCCTTTGGCCCTATAGACTTCAAAGGGATCCGAAATATCTGTTCTCAGATTCCACAGAAATAAGGCTAGCAAAGAGATCCACGAAATACAGATGTAACTCTGTTAGTGGAAGTCACACATCATAGAGCAGTTTCTCAGAAAGTTTCTTTCCACATTTCATCTGAGGATATTTCCTTTTTCACCATAGCCCTCTATGGGCTTCCAAATATCACTTTGCCAATTCCACAAGAACTGTCTTTGCGAAAGGCTTCTTGAGGGGAAAGCTGTAACTCTGTGAGATGATTTCACAGAACACAAAGAAGTTTCTCAGAAAGCTTCCTTCTCTTTGTTATCGGAGGATATTTCCTTTGGCCCTCTAGTCTTCAAATAGATCCGAAATATCTGTTATCAGATTCCACAGAAATAAGGCTAGCAAAGAGATCCACGAAACAGAGATGTAACTCTGTGAGTGGAAGTCACACATCACAGAGCAGTTTCTCAGAAAGCTTCTTTCCAGATTTCATCTGCGGATATTTCTTTTTTCACCATAGTCTTCTATGGGCTCCAAATATCACTTTGCCAATTCCACAAGAACGGTCTTAGCGAAAGGCTTCTTGAGGGGAAAGCTGTAACTCTGTGAGATGATTTCACAGAACACAAAGAAGTTTCTCAGAAAGCTTCCTTCTCTTTGTTATCGGAGGATATTTCCTTTGGCCCTATAGTCTTCAAAGGGATCCGAAATATCTGTTCTCAGATTCCACAGAAATAAGGCTAGCAAAGAGATCCACGAAATACAGATGTAACTCTGTGAGTGGAAGTCACACATCATAGAGCAGTTTCTCAGAAAGTTTCTTTCCACATTTCATCTGAGGATATTTCCTTTTTCACCATAGCCCTCTATGGGCTTCCAAATATCACTTTGCCAATTCCACAAGAACTGTCTTAGCGAAAGGCTTCTTGAGGGGAAAGCTGTAACTCTGTGAGATGATTTCACAGAACACAAAGAAGTTTCTCAGAAAGCTTACTTCTCTTTGTTATCGGAGGATATTTCCTTTGGCCCTATAATCTTCAAATGGATCCGAAATATCTTTTCTCAGATTCCACAGAAATAAGGCTAGCAAAAAGATCCACGAAACAGAGATGTAACCCTGTGAGTGGAAGTCACACATCACAAAGCAGTTTCTCAGAAAGCTTCTTTCCAGATTTCATCTGAGGATATTTCCTTTTTCACCATAGCCTTCTATAGGCTTCCAAATATCACTTTGCCAATTCCACAAGAACTGTCTTAGCGAAAGGCTTCTTGAGGGGAAAGCTGTAACTCTGTGAGATGATTTCACAGAACACAAAGAAGTTTCTCAGAAAGCTTCCTTCTCTTTGTTATCGGAGGATATTTCCTTTGGCCCTATAGACTTCAAAGGGATCCGAAATATCTGTTCTCAGATTCCACAGAAATAAGGCTAGCAAAGAGATCCACGAAATACAGATGTAACTCTGTTAGTGGAAGTCACACATCATAGAGCAGTTTCTCAGAAAGTTTCTTTCCACATTTCATCTGAGGATATTTCCTTTTTCACCATAGCCCTCTATGGGCTTCCAAATATCACTTTGCCAATTCCACAAGAACTGTCTTTGCGAAAGGCTTCTTGAGGGGAAAGCTGTAACTCTGTGAGATGATTTCACAGAACACAAAGAAGTTTCTCAGAAAGCTTCCTTCTCTTTGTTATCGGAGGATATTTCCTTTGGCCCTCTAGTCTTCAAATAGATCCGAAATATCTGTTATCAGATTCCACAGAAATAAGGCTAGCAAAGAGATCCACGAAACAGAGATGTAACTCTGTGAGTGGAAGTCACACATCACAGAGCAGTTTCTCAGAAAGCTTCTTTCCAGATTTCATCTGCGGATATTTCTTTTTTCACCATAGTCTTCTATGGGCTCCAAATATCACTTTGCCAATTCCACAAGAACGGTCTTAGCGAAAGGCTTCTTGAGGGGAAAGCTGTAACTCTGTGAGATGATTTCACAGAACACAAAGAAGTTTCTCAGAAAGCTTCCTTCTCTTTGTTATCGGAGGATATTTCCTTTGGCCCTATAGTCTTCAAAGGGATCCGAAATATCTGTTCTCAGATTCCACAGAAATAAGGCTAGCAAAGAGATCCACGAAATACAGATGTAACTCTGTGAGTGGAAGTCACACATCATAGAGCAGTTTCTCAGAAAGTTTCTTTCCACATTTCATCTGAGGATATTTCCTTTTTCACCATAGCCCTCTATGGGTTTCCAAATATCACTTTGCCAATTCCACAAGAACTGTCTTAGCGAAAGGCTTCTTGAGGGGAAAGCTGTAACTCTGTGAGATGATTTCACAGAACACAAAGAAGTTTCTCAGAAAGCTTCCTTCTCTTTGTTATCGGAGGATATTTCCTTTGGCCCTATAGTCTTCAAATGGATCCGAAATATCTTTTCTCAGATTCGACAGAAATAAGGCTAGCAAAAAGATCCACGAAACAGAGATGTAACCCTGTGAGTGGAAGTCACACATCACAAAGCAGTTTCTCAGAAAGCTTCTTTCCAGATTTCATCTGAGGATATTTCCTTTTTCACCATAGCCTTCTATAGGCTTCCAAATATCACTTTGCCAATTCCACAAGAACTGTCTTAGCGAAAGGCTTCTTGAGGGGAAAGCTGTAACTCTGTGAGATGATTTCACAGAACACAAAGAAGTTTCTCAGAAAGCTTCTTTCTCTTTGTTATTGGAGGATATTTCCTTTGGACCTATAGTCTTCAAAGGGATCCGAAATATCTGTTCTCAGATTCGACAGAAATAAGGCTAGCAAAGAGATCCACGAAATACACATGTAACTCTGTGAGATGAATGAACAGAACACTAAGCAGTTTCTCAGAAAGCTTCTTTCCAGATTTCATCTGAGGATATTTCCTTTTTCACCATAGCCCTCTATGGGCTTCCAAATATCACTTTGCCAATTCCACAAGAACTGTCTTAGCGAAAGGCTTCTTGAGGGGAAAGCTGTAACTCTGTGAGATGATTTCTCAGAACACAAAGAAGTTTCTCAGAAAGCTTCCTTCTCTTTGTTATCGCAGGATATTTGCTTTGGCCCTATAGACTTCAAAGGGATCCGAAATATCTGTTCTCAGATTCCACAGAAATAAGGCTAGCAAAGAGATCCACGAAATACTGATATAACTCTGTGAGTGGAAGTCACACATCATAGAGCAGTTTCTCAGAAAGTTTCTTTCCACATTTCATCTGAGGATATTTCCTTTTTCACCATAGCCCTCTATGGGCTTCCAAATATCACTTTGCCAATTCCACAAGAACTGTCTTAGCGAAAGGCTTCTTGAGGGGAAAGCTGTAACTCTGTGAGATGATTTCACAGAACACAAAGAAGTTTCTCAGAAAGCTTCCTTCTCTTTGTTATCGGAGGATATTTCCTTTGGCCCTATAGTCTTCAAATGGATCCGAAATATCTTTTCTCAGATTCCACAGAAATAAGGCTAGCAAAAAGATCCACGAAACAGAGATGTAACCCTGTGAGTGGAAGTCACACATCACAAAGCAGTTTCTCAGAAAGCTTCTTTCCAGATTTCATCTGAGGATATTTCCTTTTTCACCATAGCCCTCTATGGGCTTCCAAATATCACTTTGCCAATTCCACAAGAACTGTCTTAGCGAAAGGCTTCTTGAGGGGAAAGCTGTAACTCTGTGAGATGATTTCACAGAACACAAAGAAGTTTCTCAGAAAGCTTCCTTCTCTTTGTTATCGGAGGATATTTCCTTTGGCCCTATAGTCTTCAAAGGGATCCGAAATATCTTTTCTCAGATTCCACAGAAATAAGGCTAGCAAAAAGATCCACGAAACAGAGATGTAACCCTGTGAGTGGAAGTCACACATCACAAAGCAGTTTCTCAGAAAGCTTCTTTCCAGATTTCATCTGAGGATATTTCCTTTTTCACCATAGCCTTCTATAGGCTTCCAAATATCACTTTGCCAATTCCACAAGAACTGTCTTAGCGAAAGGCTTCTTGAGGGGAAAGCTGTAACTCTGTGAGATGATTTCACAGAACACAAAGAAGTTTCTCAGAAAGCTTCTTTCTCTTTGTTATTGGAGGATATTTCCTTTGGACCTATAGTCTTCAAAGGGATCCGAAATATCTGTTCTCAGATTCGACAGAAATAAGGCTATCAAAGAGATCCACGAAATACACATGTAACTCTGTGAGATGAATGAACAGAACACTAAGCAGTTTCTCAGAAAGCTTCTTTCCAGATTTCATCTGAGGATATTTCCTTTTTCACCATAGCCCTCTATGGGCTTCCAAATATCACTTTGCCAATTCCACAAGAACTGTCTTAGCGAAAGGCTTCTTGAGGGGAAAGCTGTAACTCTGTGAGATGATTTCTCAGAACACAAAGAAGTTTCTCAGAAAGCTTCCTTCTCTTTGTTATCGCAGGATATTTGCTTTGGCCCTATAGACTTCAAAGGGATCCGAAATATCTGTTCTCAGATTCCACAGAAATAAGGCTAGCAAAGAGATCCACGAAATACTGATATAACTCTGTGAGTGGAAGTCACACATCATAGAGTAGTTTCTCAGAAAGTTTCTTTCCACATTTCATCTGAGGATATTTCCTTTTTCACCATAGCCCTCTATGGGCTTCCAAATATCACTTTGCCAATTCCACAAGAACTGTCTTAGCGAAAGGCTTCTTGAGGGGAAAGCTGTAACTCTGTGAGATGATTTCACAGAACACAAAGAAGTTTCTCAGAAAGCTTCCTTCTCTTTGTTATCGGAGGATATTTCCTTTGGCCCTATAGTCTTCAAATGGATCCGAAATATCTTTTCTCAGATTCCACAGAAATAAGGCTACCAAAAAGATCCACGAAACAGAGATGTAACCCTGTGAGTGGAAGTCACACATCACAAAGCAGTTTCTCAGAAAGCTTCTTTCCAGATTTCATCTGAGGATATTTCCTTTTTCACCATAGCCCTCTATGGGCTTCCAAATATCACTTTGCCAATTCCACAAGAACTGTCTTAGCGAAAGGCTTCTTGAGGGGAAAGCTGTAACTCTGTGAGATGATTTCACAGAACACAAAGAAGTTTCTCAGAAAGCTTCCTTCTCTTTGTTATCGGAGGATATTTCCTTTGGCCCTATAGTCTTCAAAGGGATCCGAAATATCTGTTCTCAGATTCCACAGAAATAAGGCTAGCAAAGAGATCCACGCAATACCGATGTAACTCTGTGAGTGGAAGTCACACATCATAGAGCAGTTTCTCAGAAAGTTTCTTTCCACATTTCATCTGAGGATATTTCCTTTTTCACCATAGCCCTCTATGGGCTTCCAAATATCACTTTGCCAATTCCACAAGAACTGTCTTTGCGAAAGGCTTCTTGAGGGGAAAGCTGTAACTCTGTGAGATGATTTCACAGAACACAAAGAAGTTTCTCAGAAAGCTTCCTTCTCTTTGTTATCGGAGGATATTTCCTTTGGCCCTATAGTCTTCAAAGGGATCCGAAATATCTGTTCTCAGATTCCACAGAAATAAGGCTAGCAAAGAGATCCACGAAACAGAGATGTAACTCTGTGAGTGGAAGCCACACATCACAGAGCAGTTTCTCAAAAAGCTTCTTTCCAGATTTCATCTGAGGATATTTCCTTTTTCACCATAGCCTTCTATGGGCTTCCAAATATCACTTTGCCAATTCCACAAGAACTGTCTTAGCGAAAGGCTTCTTGAGGGGAAAGCTGTAACTCTGTGAGATGATTTCACAGAACACAAAGAAGTTTCTCAGAAAGCTTCCTTCTCTTTGTTTTCGGAGGATATTTCCTTTGGCCCTATAGTCTTCGAAGGGATCCGAAATATCTTTTCTCAGATTCCACAGAAATAAGGCTAGCAAAGAGATCCACGAAACAGAGATGTAACTTTGTGAGTGGAAGTCACACATCACAGAGCAGTTTCTCAGAAAGCTTCTTTCCAGATTTCATCTGAGGATATATCCTTTTTCACCATAGCCTTCTAAGGGCTTCCAAATATCACATTGCCAATTCCACTAGAACTGTCTTAGCGAAAGGCTTCTTGAAGGGAAAGCTGTAACTCTGTGAGATGATTTCACAGAACACAAAGAAGTTTCTCAGAAAGATTCTTTCTCTTTATTATCGGAGGATATTTCCTTTGGACCTATAGTCTTCAAAGGGATCCGAAATATCTGTTCTCAGATTCCACAGAAATAAGGCTAGCAAAGAGATCCACGAAACAGAGATGGAACTCTGTGAGTGGAAGTCACATCACAGAGCAGTTTCTCAGAAAGCTTCTTTCCAGATTTCATCTGAGGATATTTCCTTTTTCACCATAGCCCTCTATGGGCTTCCAAATATCACTTTGCCAATTCCACAAGAACTGTCTTAGCGAAAGGCTTCTTGAGGGGAAAGCTGTAACTCTGTGAGATGATGTCACAGAACACAAAGAAGTTTCTCAGAAATCTTCTTTCTCTTTCTTATCGGTGGATAGTTCCTTTGGCCCTATAGTCTTCAAAGGGATCCGAAATATCTGTTCTCAGATTCCACAGAAATAAGGCTAGCAAAGAGATCCACGAAATACAGATGTAACTCTGTGAGATGAATGAACAGAACACTAAGCAGTTTCTCAGAAAGCTTGTTTCCAGATTACATCTGAGGATATTTCCTTTTTCACCAGAGCCCTCTACGGGCTTCCAAATATCACTTTGCCAATTCCACAAGAACTGTCTTAGCGAAAGGCTTCTTGAGGGGAAAGCTGTAACTCTGTGAGATGATTTCACAGAACACAAAGAAGTTTCTCAGAAAGCTTCCTTCTCTTTGTTATCGGAGGATATTTCCTTTGGCCCTATAGTCTTCAAAGGGATCCGAAATATCTGTTCTCAGATTCCACAGAAATAAGGCTAGCAAAGAGATCCACGAAACAGAGATGTAACTCTGTGAGTGGAAGTCACACATCACGGAGCAGTTTCTCAGAAAGCTTCTTTCCAGATTTCATCTGAGGATATTTCCTTTTTCACCATAGCCTTCTATGGGCTTCCAAATATCACTTTGCTAATTCCACAAGAACTGTGTTAGCGAAAGGCTTCTTGAGGGGAAATCTGTAACTCTGTGAGATGATTTCACAGAACACAAAGAAGTTTCTCAGAAAGCTTCTTTCTCTTTGTTATCGGAGGATAGTTCCTTTAGCCTTATAGTCTTCAAAGGGATCCGAAATATCTGTTCTCAGATTCCACAGAAATAAGGCTACAAAGAGATGAACGAAATAAAGGTGTAAATCTGTGAGTGGAAGTCACACATCGCAGAGCAGTTTCTCAGAAAGCTTCTTTCCAGATTTCATCTGAGGATATTTCCTTTTTCACCGTAGCCCTCTATGGGCTTCCAAATATCACTTTGCCAACTCCACAAGAACTGTCTTAGCGAAAGGCTTCTTGAGTGGAAAGCTGTAACTCCGTGAGATGATTTCACAGAACACAAAGAAGTTTCTCAGAAAGCTTCCTTCTCTTTGTTATCGGAGGATATTTCCTTTGGCCCTATAGTCTTCAAAGGGATCCGAAATATCTGTTCTCAGATTCCACAGAAATAAGGCCAGGAAAGAGATCCACGAAATACAGATGTAACTCTGTGAGGTGAATGAACAGAACACTAAGCAGTTTCTCAGAAAGCTTCTTTCCAGATTTCATCTGAGGATATTTCCTTTTTCACCATAGTCCTCTATGGGCTTCCAAATATCGCTTTGCCAATTCCACAAGAACTGTCTTAGTGAAAGGCTTCTTGAGGGGAAAGTTGTAACTCTGTGAGATGATTTCACAGAACACAAAGAAGTTTCTCAGAAAGTTTCTTTCTCTTTGTTATCGGAGGATATTGCCTTGAGCCCTATAGTCTTCAAAGGAATCCGAAATATCTGTTCTCAGATTCCACAGAAATAAGGCTAGCAAAGAGATCCACGAAATACAGATGTAACGCTGTGAGTGGAAGTCACACATCACAGAGCAGTTTCTCAGAAAGCTTCTTACCGGATTTCATCTGAGGATATTTCCTTTTTCACCATAGCCCTCTACGGGCTTCCAAATATCACTTTGCCAATTCCACAAGAACTGTCTTAGCGAAAGGCTTCTTGAGGGGAAAGCTGTAACTCTGTGAGGTGATTTCACAGAACACAAAGAAGTTTCTCAGAAAGCTTCCTTCTCTTTGTTATCAGAGGATATTTCCTTTGTCCCTATAGTCTTCAAAGGGATCCGAAATATCTGTTCTCAGATTCCACAGAAATAAGGCTAGCAAAGAGATCCACGAAATACAGATGTAACTCTGTGAGTGGAAGTCACACATCACAGAGCAGTTTCTCAGAAAGCTTCTTTCCAGATTTCATCTGAGGATATTTCCTTTTTCACCATAGCCCTCTATGGGCTTCCAAATATCACTTTGCCAATTCCACAAGAACTGTCTTAGCGAAAGGCTTCTTGAGGGGAAAGCTGTAACTCTGTGAGATGATTTCACAGAACACAAAGAAGTTTCTCAGAAAGCTTCCTTCTCTTTGTTATCGCAGGATATTTTCTTTGGCCCTATAGACTTCAAAGGGATCCGAAATATCTGTTCTCAGATTCCACAGAAATA
This sequence comes from Macaca nemestrina, assembly GCF_043159975.1. Taxonomy (NCBI): domain Eukaryota; kingdom Metazoa; phylum Chordata; class Mammalia; order Primates; family Cercopithecidae; genus Macaca; species Macaca nemestrina. The sequence continues at coordinate 100,435,892 of NC_092132.1, read as the reverse complement.
AGGCTAGCAAAGAGATCCACGAAATACTGATATAACTCTGTGAGTGGAAGTCACACATCATAGAGCAGTTTCTCAGAAAGTTTCTTTCCACATTTCATCTGAGGATATTTCCTTTTTCACCATAGCCCTCTATGGGCTTCCAAATATCACTTTGCCAATTCCACAAGAACTGTCTTAGCGAAAGGCTTCTTGAGGGGAAAGCTGTAACTCTGTGAGATGATTTCACAGAACACAAAGAAGTTTCTCAGAAAGCTTCCTTCTCTTTGTTATCGGAGGATATTTCCTTTGGCCCTATAGTCTTCAAATGGATCCGAAATATCTTTTCTCAGATTCCACAGAAATAAGGCTAGCAAAAAGATCCACGAAACAGAGATGTAACCGTGTGAGTGGAAGTCACACATCACAAAGCAGTTTCTCAGAAAGCTTCTTTCCAGATTTCATCTGAGGATATTTCCTTTTTCACCATAGCCTTCTATAGGCTTCCAAATATCACTTTGCCAATTCCACAAGAACTGTCTTAGCGAAAGGCTTCTTGAGGGGAAAGCTGTAACTCTGTGAGATGATTTCACAGAACACAAAGAAGTTTCTCAGAAAGCTTCCTTCTCTTTGTTATCGGAGGATATTTCCTTTGGCCCTATAGTCTTCAAAGGGATCCGAAATATCTGTTCTCAGATTCCACAGAAATAAGGCTAGCAAAGAGATCCACGAAATACAGATGTAACTCTGTGAGTGGAAGTAACACATCATAGAGCAGTTTTTCAGAAAGTTTCTTTCCACATTTCATCTGAGGATATTTCCTTTTTCACCATAGCCCTCTATGGGCTTCCAAATATCACTTTGCCAATTCCACAAGAACTGTCTTAGCGAAAGGCTTCTTGAGGGGAAAGCTGTAACTCTGTGAGATGATTTCACAGAACACAAAGAAGTTTCTCAGAAAGCTTCCTTCTCTTTGTTATCGGAGGATATTTCCTTTGGCCCTATAGTCTTCAAATGGATCCGAAATATCTTTTCTCAGATTCCACAGAAATAAGGCTAGCAAAAAGATCCACGAAACAGAGATGTAACCCTGTGAGTGGAAGTCACACATCACAAAGCAGTTTCTCAGAAAGCTTCTTTCCAGATTTCATCAGAGGATATTTCCTTTTTCACCATAGCCTTCTATAGGCATCCAAATATCACTTTGCCAATTCCACAAGAACTGTCTAAGCGAAAGGCTTCTTGAGGGGAAAGCTGTAACTCTGTGAGATGATTTCACAGAACACAAAGAAGTTTCTCAGAAAGCTTCCTTCTCTTTGTTATCGGAGGATATTTCCTTTGGCCCTATAGTCTTCAAAGGGATCCGAAATATCTGTTCTCAGATTCCACAGAAATAAGGCCAGGAAAGAGATCCACGAAATACAGATGTAACTCTGTGAGGTGAATGAACAGAACACTAAGCAGTTTCTCAGAAAGCTTCTTTCCAGATTTCATCTGAGGATATTTCCTTTTTCACCATAGTCCTCTATGGGCTTCCAAATATCGCTTTGCCAATTCCACAAGAACTGTCTTAGTGAAAGGCTTCTTGAGGGGAAAGTTGTAACTCTGTGAGATGATTTCACAGAACACAAAGAAGTTTCTCAGAAACTTTCTTTCTCTTTGTTATCGGAGGATATTGCCTTGAGCCCTATAGTCTTCAAAGGAATCCGAAATATCTGTTCTCAGATTCCACAGAAATAAGGCTAGCAAAGAGATCCACGAAATACAGATGTAACGCTGTGAGTGGAAGTCACACATCACAGAGCAGTTTCTCAGAAAGCTTCTTACCGGATTTCATCTGAGGATATTTCCTTTTTCACCATAGCCCTCTACGGGCTTCCAAATATCACTTTGCCAATTCCACAAGAACTGTCTTAGCGAAAGGCTTCTTGAGGGGAAAGCTGTAACTCTGTGAGGTGATTTCACAGAACACAAAGAAGTTTCTCAGAAAGCTTCCTTCTCTTTGTTATCAGAGGATATTTCCTTTGTCCCTATAGTCTTCAAAGGGATCCGAAATATCTGTTCTCAGATTCCACAGAAATAAGGCTAGCAAAGAGATCCACGAAATACAGATGTAACTCTGTGAGTGGAAGTCACACATCACAGAGCAGTTTCTCAGAAAGCTTCATTCCAGATTTCATCTGAGGATATTTCCTTTTTCACCATAGTCTTCTATGGGCTTCCAAATATCACTTTGCCAATTCCACAAGAACTGTCTTAGCGAAAGGCTTCTTGAGGGGAAAGCTGTAACTCTGTGAGATGATTTCACAGAACACAAAGAAGTTTCTCAGAAAGCTTCCTTCTCTTTGTTATCGCAGGATATTTGCTTTGGCCCTATAGACTTCAAAGGGATCCGAAATATCTGTTCTCAGATTCCACAGAAATAAGGCTAGCAAAGAGATCCACGAAATACTGATATAACTCTGTGAGTGGAAGTCACACATCATAGAGCAGTTTCTCAGAAAGTTTCTTTCCACATTTCATCTGAGGATATTTCCTTTTCCACCATAGCCCTCTATGGGCTTCCAAATATCACTTTGCCAATTCCACAAGAACTGTCTTAGCGAAAGGCTTCTTGAGGGGAAAGCTGTAACTCTGTGAGATGATTTCACAGAACACAAAGAAGTTTCTCAGAAAGCTTCCTTCTCTTTGTTATCGGAGGATATTTCCTTTGGCCCTATAGTCTTCAAAGGGATCCGAAATATCTGTTCTCAGATTCCACAGAAATAAGGCTAGCAAAGAGATCCACGAAATACAGATGTAACTCTGTGAGTGGAAGTCACACATCATAGAGCAGTTTCTCAGAAAGTTTCTTTCCACATTTCATCTGAGGATATTTCCTTTTTCACCATAGCCCTCTATGGGCTTCCAAATATCACTTTGCCAATTCCACAAGAACTGTCTTAGCGAAAGGCTTCTTGAGGGGAAAGCTGTAACTCTGTGAGATGATTTCACAGAACACAAAGAAGTTTCTCAGAAAGCTTCCTTCTCTTTGTTATCGGAGGATATTTCCTTTGGCCCTATAGTCTTCAAATGGATCCGAAATATCTTTTCTCAGATTCCACAGAAATAAGGCTAGCAAAAAGATCCACGAAACAGAGATGTAACCCTGTGAGTGGAAGTCACACATCACAAAGCAGTTTCTCAGAAAGCTTCTTTCCAGATTTCATCTGAGGATATTTCCTTTTTCACCATAGCCTTCTATAGGCTTCCAAATATCACTTTGCCAATTCCACAAGAACTGTCTTAGCGAAAGGCTTCTTGAGGGGAAAGCTGTAACTCTGTGAGATGATTTCACAGAACACAAAGAAGTTTCTCAGAAAGCTTCTTTCTCTTTGTTATTGGAGGATATTTCCTTTGGACCTATAGTCTTCAAAGGGATCCGAAATATCTGTTCTCAGATTCGACAGAAATAAGGCTAGCAAAGAGATCCACGAAATACACATGTAACTCTGTGAGATGAATGAACAGAACACTAAGCAGTTTCTCAGAAAGCTTCTTTCCAGATTTCATCTGAGGATATTTCCTTTTTCACCATAGCCCTCTATGGGCTTCCAAATATCACTTTGCCAATTCCACAAGAACTGTCTTAGCGAAAGGCTTCTTGAGGGGAAAGCTGTAACTCTGTGAGATGATTTCACAGAACACAAAGAAGTTTCTCAGAAAGCTTCCTTCTCTTTGTTATCGCAGGATATTTGCTTTGGCCCTATAGACTTCAAAGGGATCCGAAATATCTGTTCTCAGATTCCACAGAAATAAGGCTAGCAAAGAGATCCACGAAATACTGATATAACTCTGTGAGTGGAAGTCACACATCATAGAGCAGTTTCTCAGAAAGTTTCTTTCCACATTTCATCTGAGGATATTTCCTTTTTCACCATAGCCCTCTATGGGCTTCCAAATATCACTTTGCCAATTCCACAAGAACTGTCTTAGCGAAAGGCTTCTTGAGGGGAAAGCTGTAACTCTGTGAGATGATTTCACAGAACACAAAGAAGTTTCTCAGAAAGCTTCCTTCTCTTTGTTATCGGAGGATATTTCCTTTGGCCCTATAGTCTTCAAATGGATCCGAAATATCTTTTCTCAGATTCCACAGAAATAAGGCTAGCAAAAAGATCCACGAAACAGAGATGTAACCCTGTGAGTGGAAGTCACACATCACAAAGCAGTTTCTCAGAAAGCTTCTTTCCAGATTTCATCTGAGGATATTTCCTTTTTCACCATAGCCTTCTATAGGCTTCCAAATATCACTTTGCCAATTCCACAAGAACTGTCTTAGCGAAAGGCTTCTTGAGGGGAAAGCTGTAACTCTGTGAGATGATTTCACAGAACACAAAGAAGTTTCTCAGAAAGCTTCCTTCTCTTTGTTATCGGAGGATATTTCCTTTGGCCCTATAGTCTTCAAAGGGATCCGAAATATCTGTTCTCAGATTCGACAGAAATAAGGCTAGCAAAGAGATCCACGAAATACACATGTAACTCTGTGAGATGAATGAACAGAACACTAAGCAGTTTCTCAGAAAGCTTCTTTCCAGATTTCATCTGAGGATATTTCCTTTTTCACCATAGCCCTCTATGGGCTTCCAAATATCACTTTTCCAATTCCACAAGAACTGTCTTAGCGAAAGGCTTCTTGAGGGGAAAGCTGTAACTCTGTGAGATGATTTCACAGAACACAAAGAAGTTTCTCAGAAAGCTTCCTTCTCTTTGTTATCGCAGGATATTTCCTTTGGCCCTATAGACTTCAAAGGGATCCGAAATATCTGTTCTCAGATTCCACAGAAATAAGGCTAGCAAAGAGATCCACGAAATACTGATATAACTCTGTGAGTGGAAGTCACACATCATAGAGCAGTTTCTCAGAAAGTTTCTTTCCACATTTCATCTGAGGATATTTCCTTTTTCACCATAGCCCTCTATGGGCTTCCAAATATCACTTTGCCAATTCCACAAGAACTGTCTTAGCGAAAGGCTTCTTGAGGGGAAAGCTGTAACTCTGTGAGATGATTTCACAGAACACAAAGAAGTTTCTCAGAAAGCTTCCTTCTCTTTGTTATCGGAGGATATTTCCTTTGGCCCTATAGTCTTCAAATGGATCCGAAATATCTTTTCTCAGATTCCACAGAAATAAGGCTAGCAAAAAGATCCACGAAACAGAGATGTAACCCTGTGAGTGGAAGTCACACATCACAAAGCAGTTTCTCAGAAAGCTTCTTTCCAGATTTCATCTGAGGATATTTCCTTTTTCACCATAGCCTTCTATAGGCTTCCAAATATCACTTTGCCAATTCCACAAGAACTGTCTTAGCGAAAGGCTTCTTGAGGGGAAAGCTGTAACTCTGTGAGATGATTTCACAGAACACAAAGAAGTTTCTCAGAAAGCTTCTTTCTCTTTGTTATTGGAGGATATTTCCTTTGGCCCTATAGTCTTCAAAGGGATCCGAAATATCTGTTCTCAGATTCGACAGAAATAAGGCTAGCAAAGAGATCCACGAAATACACATGTAACTCTGTGAGATGAATGAACAGAACACTAAGCAGTTTCTCAGAAAGCTTCTTTCCAGATTTCATCTGAGGATATTTCCTTTTTCACCATAGCCCTCTATGGGCTTCCAAATATCACTTTGCCAATTCCACAAGAACTGTCTTAGCGAAAGGCTTCTTGAGGGGAAAGCTGTAATTCTGTGAGATGATTTCACAGAACACAAAGAAGTTTCTCAGAAAGCTTCCTTCTCTTTGTTATCGCAGGATATTTCCTTTGGCCCTATAGACTTCAAAGGGATCCGAAATATCTGTTCTCAGATTCCACAGAAATAAGGCTAGCAAAGAGATCCACGAAATACTGATATAACTCTGTGAGTGGAAGTCACACATCACAGAGCAGTTTCTCAGAAAGCTTCTTTCCACATTTCATCTGAGAATATTTCCTTTTTCACCGTAGCCCTCTATGGGCTTCCAAATATCACTTTGCCAATTCCACAAGAACTGTCTTTGCGAAAGGCTTCTTGAGGGGAAAGCTGTAACTCTGTGAGATGATTTCACAGAACACAAAGAAGTTTCTCAGAAAGCTTCCTTCTCTTTGTTATCGGAGGATATTTCCTTTGGCCCTATAGTCTTCAAAGGGATCAGAAATATCTGTTCTCAGATTCCACAGAAATAAGGCTAGCAAAGAGATCCACGAAACACAGATGTAACTCTGTGAGTGGAAGTCACACATCACAGAGCAGTTTCTCAGAAAGCTTCTTTCCAGATTTCATCTGAGGATATTTCCTTTTTCACCATAGCCTTCTATGGGCTTCCAAATATCACTTTGCCAATTCCACAAGAACTGTCTTAGCGAAAGGCTTCTTGAGGGGAAAGCTGTAACTCTGTGAGATGATTTCACAGAACACAAAGAAGTTTCTCAGAAAGCTTCTTTCTCTTTGTTATCGGAGGATATTTCCTTTGGCCCTATAGTCTTCAAAGGCATCCGAAATATCTGTTCTCAGATTCCACAGAAATAAGGCTAGCAAAGAGATCCACGAAATACACATGTAACTCTGTGAGATGAATGAACAGAACACTAAGCAGTTTCTCAGAAAGCTTCTTTCCAGATTTCATCTGAGGATATTTCCTTTTTCACCATAGCCCTCTATGGGCTGCAAAATATCACTTTGCCAATTCCACAAGAACTGTCTTAGCGAAAGGCTTCTTGAGGGGAAAGCTGTAACTCTGTGAGATGATTTCACAGAACACAAAGAAGTTTCTCAGAAAGCTTCCTTCTCTTTGTTATCGGAGGATATTTCCTTTGGCCCTATAGACTTCAAAGGGATCCGAAATATCTGTTCTCAGATTCCACAGAAATAAGGCTAGCAAAGAGATCCACGAAATAGAGATGTAAATCTGTGAGTGGAAATCACACATCACAGAGCAGTTTCTCAGAAAGCTTTTTTCCAGATTTCATCTGAGGATATTTCCTTTTTCACCATAGCCATCTATGGGCTTCCAAATATCACTTTGCCAATTCCACAAGAACTGTCTTAGCGAAAGGCTTCTTGAGGGGAAAGCTGTAACTCTGTGAGATGATTTCACAGAACACAAAGAAGTTTCTCAGAAAGCTTCCTTCTCTTTGTTATCGGAGGATATTTCCTTTGGCCCTATAGTCTTCAAATGGATCCGAAATATCTTTTCTCAGATTCCACAGAAATAAGGCTAGCAAAAAGATCCACGAAACAGAGATGTAACCCTGTGAGTGGAAGTCACACATCACAAAGCAGTTTCTCAGAAAGCTTCTTTCCAGATTTCATCTGAGGATATTTCCTTTTTCACCATAGCCTTCTATAGGCTTCCAAATATCACTTTGCCAATTCCACAAGAACTGTCTTAGCGAAAGGCTTCTTGAGGGGAAAGCTGTAACTCTGTGAGATGATTTCACAGAACACAAAGAAGTTTCTCAGAAAGCTTCTTTCTCTTTGTTATTGGAGGATATTTCCTTTGGCCCTATAGTCTTCAAAGGGATCCGAAATATCTGTTCTCAGATTCGACAGAAATAAGGCTAGCAAAGAGATCCACGAAATACACATGTAACTCTGTGAGATGAATGAACAGAACACTAAGCAGTTTCTCAGAAAGCTTCTTTCCAGATTTCATCTGAGGATATTTCCTTTTTCACCATAGCCCTCTATGGGCTTCCAAATATCACTTTGCCAATTCCACAAGAACTGTCTTAGCGAAAGGCTTCTTGAGGGGAAAGCTGTAATTCTGTGAGATGATTTCACAGAACACAAAGAAGTTTCTCAGAAAGCTTCCTTCTCTTTGTTATCGCAGGATATTTCCTTTGGCCCTATAGACTTCAAAGGGATCCGAAATATCTGTTCTCAGATTCCACAGAAATAAGGCTAGCAAAGAGATCCACGAAATACTGATATAACTCTGTGAGTGGAAGTCACACATCACAGAGCAGTTTCTCAGAAAGCTTCTTTCCACATTTCATCTGAGAATATTTCCTTTTTCACCATAGCCCTCTATGGGCTTCCAAATATCACTTTGCCAATTCCACAAGAACTGTCTTTGCGAAAGGCTTCTTGAGGGGAAAGCTGTAACTCTGTGAGATGATTTCACAGAACACAAAGAAGTTTCTCAGAAAGCTTCCTTCTCTTTGTTATCGGAGGATATTTCCTTTGGCCCTATAGTCTTCAAAGGGATCAGAAATATCTGTTCTCAGATTCCACAGAAATAAGGCTAGCAAAGAGATCCACGAAACACAGATGTAACTCTGTGAGTGGAAGTCACACATCACAGAGCAGTTTCTCAGAAAGCTTCTTTCCAGATTTCATCTGAGGATATTTCCTTTTTCACCATAGCCTTCTATGGGCTTCCAAATATCACTTTGCCAATTCCACAAGAACTGTCTTAGCGAAAGGCTTCTTGAGGGGAAAGCTGTAACTCTGTGAGATGATTTCACAGAACACAAAGAAGTTTCTCAGAAAGCTTCTTTCTCTTTGTTATCGGAGGATATTTCCTTTGGCCCTATAGTCTTCAAAGGCATCCGAAATATCTGTTCTCAGATTCCACAGAAATAAGGCTAGCAAAGAGATCCACGAAATACACATGTAACTCTGTGAGATGAATGAACAGAACACTAAGCAGTTTCTCAGAAAGCTTCTTTCCAGATTTCATCTGAGGATATTTCCTTTTTCACCATAGCCCTCTATGGGCTGCAAAATATCACTTTGCCAATTCCACAAGAACTGTCTTAGCGAAAGGCTTCTTGAGGGGAAAGCTGTAACTCTGTGAGATGATTTCACAGAACACAAAGAAGTTTCTCAGAAAGCTTCCTTCTCTTTGTTATCGGAGGATATTTCCTTTGGCCCTATAGACTTCAAAGGGATCCGAAATATCTGTTCTCAGATTCCACAGAAATAAGGCTAGCAAAGAGATCCACGAAATACATATGTAACTCTGTTAGTGGAAGTCACACATCATAGAGCAGTTTCTCAGAAAGTTTCTTTCCACATTTCATCTGAGGATATTTCCTTTTTCACCATAGCCCTCTATGGGCTTCCAAATATCACTTTGCCAATTCCACAAGAACTGTCTTTGCGAAAGGCTTCTTGAGGGGAAAGCTGTAACTCTGTGAGATGATTTCACAGAACACAAAGAAGTTTCTCAGAAAGCTTCCTTCTCTTTGTTATCGGAGGATATTTCCTTTGGCCCTCTAGTCTTCAAATAGATCCGAAATATCTGTTATCAGATTCCACAGAAATAAGGCTAGCAAAGAGATCCACGAAACAGAGATGTAACTCTGTGAGTGGAAGTCACACATCACAGAGCAGTTTCTCAGAAAGCTTCTTTCCAGATTTCATCTGCGGATATTTCTTTTTTCACCATAGTCTTCTATGGGCTCCAAATATCACTTTGCCAATTCCACAAGAACGGTCTTAGCGAAAGGCTTCTTGAGGGGAAAGCTGTAACTCTGTGAGATGATTTCACAGAACACAAAGAAGTTTCTCAGAAAGTTTCTTTCTCTTTGTTATCGGAGGATATTTCCTTTGGCCCTATAGTCTTGAAAGGGATCCGAAATATCTGTTCTCAGATTCCACAGTAATAAGGCTAGCAAAGAGATCCACGAAATACACATGTAATTCTGTGAGATGAATGAACAGAACACTAAACAGTTTCTCAGAAAGCTTCTTTCCAGATTTCGTCTGAGGATATTTCCTTTTTCACCATAGCCCTCTATGGGCTTCCAAATATCACTTTGCCAATTCCACAAGAACTGTCTTTGCGAAAGGCTTCTTGAGGGGAAAGCTGTAACTCTGTGAGATGATTTCACAGAACACAAAGAAGTTTCTCAGAAAGCTTCCTTCTCTTTGTTATCGGAGGATATTTCCTTTGGCCCTATAGTCTTCAAAGGGATCCGAAATATCTGTTCTCAGATTCCACAGAAATAAGGCTAGCAAAGAGATCCACGAAACAGAGATGTAACTCTGTGAGTGGACGTCACACATCACAGAGCAGTTTCTCAGAAAGCTTCTTTCCAGATTTCATCTGAGGATATTTCCTTTTTCACCATAGCCTTCTATGGGCTTCCAAATATCACTTTGCCAATTCCACAAGAACTGACTTAGCGAAAGTCTTCATGAGGGGAAAGCTGTAACTCTGTGAGATGATTTCACAGAACACAAAGAAGTTTCTCAGAAAGCTTCCTTCTCTTTGTTATCGGAGGATATTTCCTTTGGCCCTATAGTCTTCAAAGGGATCCGAAATATCTGTTGTCAGATTCCACAGAAATAAGGCTAGCAAAGAGATCCACGAAATACAGATGTAACTCTGTGAGTGGAAGTCACCCATCATAGAGCAGTTTCTCAGAAAGTTTCTTTCCACATTTCATCTGAGGATATTTCCTTTTTCACCATAGCCCTCTATGGGCTTCCAAATATCACTTTGCCAATTCCACAAGAACTGTCTTTGCGAAAGGCTTCTTGAGGGGAAAGCTGTAACTCTGTGAGATGATTTCACAGAACACAAAGAAGTTTCTCAGAAAGCTTCCTTCTCTTTGTTATCGGAGGATATTTCCTTTGGCCCTATAGACTTCAAAGGGATCCGAAATACCTGTTCTCAGATTCCACAGAAATAAGGCTAGCAAAGAGATCCACGAAACAGAGATGTAACTCTGTGAGTGGAAGCCACACATCACAGAGCAGTTTCTCAGAAAGCTTCTTTCCAGATTTCATCTGAGGATATTTCCTTTTTCACCATAGCCTTCTATGGGCTTCCAAATATCACTTTGCCAATTCCACAAGAACTGACTTAGCGAAAGGCTTCTTGAGGGGAAAGCTGTAACTCTGTGAGATGATTTCACAGAACACAAAGATGTTTCTCAGAAAGCTTCTTTCTCTTTGTTATCGCAGGATATTTCCTTTGGCCCTCTAGTCTTCAAAGAGATCCGAAATATCTGTTCTCAGATTCCACAGAAATAAGGCTAGCAAAGAGATCCACGAAACAGAGATGTAACTCTGTGAGTGGAAGTCACACATCACAGAGCAGTTTCTCAGAAAGCTTCTTTCCAGATTTCATCTGAGGATATTTCCTTTTTCACCCTAGTCTTCTATGGGTTTCCAAATATCACTTTGCCAATTCCACAAGAACGGTCTTAGCGAAAGGCTTCTTGAGGGGAAAGCTGTAACTCTGTGAGATGATTTCACAGAACACAAAGAAGTTTCTCAGAAAGGTTCTTTCTCTTTGTTATCGGAGGATATTTCCTTTGGCCCTATAGTCTTCAAAGGGATCCGAAATATCTGTTCTCAGATTCCACAGAAATAAGGCTAGCAAAGAGATCCACGAAATACACATGTAAATCTGTGAGATGAATGAACAGAACACTAAGCAGTTTCTCAGAAAGCTTCTTTCCAGATTTCATCTGAGGATATTTCCTTTTTCCCCCTAGCCCTCTATGGGCTTCCAAATATCACTTTGCCAATTCCACAAGAACTGTCTTAGCGAAAGGCTTCTTGAGGGGAAAGCTGTAACTCTGTGAGATGATTTAACAGAACGCAAAGAAGTTTCTCAGAAAGCTTCCTTCTCTTTGTTATCGGAGGATATATCCTTTAGCCCTATAGTCTTCAAAGGGATCCGAAATATCTGTTCTCAGATTCCACATAAATAAGGCTAGCAAAGAGATCCACGAAACAGAGATGTAACTCTGTGAGTGGAAGTCACACATCACAGAGCAGTTTCTCAGAAAGCTTCTTTCCAGATTTCATCTGAGGATATTTCCTTTTTCACCATAGCCCTCTATGGGCTTCCAAATATCACTTTGCCAATTCCACAAGAACTGTCATAGCGAAAGGCTTCTTGAGGGGAAAGCTGTAACTCTGTGAGATGATTTCACAGAACACAAAGAAGTTTCTCAGAAAGCTTCTTTCTCTTTGATATCGGAGGATAGTTCCTTTAGCCTTATAGCCTTCAAAGGGTTCCGAAATATCTTTTCTCAGATTCCACAGAAATAAGGCTAGCAAAGAGATCCACGAAATACAGATGTAACTCTGTGAGTGGAAGTCACACATCACAGAGCAGTTTCTCAGAAAGCTTCTTTCCAGATTTCATCTGAGGATATTTCCTTTTTCACCATAGCCTTCTATGGGCTTCCAAATATCACTTTGCTATTTCCACAAGAACTGTGTTAGCGAAAGGCTTCTTGAGGGGAAAGCTGTAACTCTGTGAGATGATTTCACAGAACACAAAGAAGTTTCTCAGAAAGCTTCTTTCTCTTTGTTATCGGAGGATATTTCCTTTGGCCCTATAGTCTTCAAAGGGATCCGAAATATCTGTTCTCAGATTCCACAGAAATAAGGCTAGCAAAGAGATCCACGAAATACACATGTAACTCTGTGAGATGAATGAACAGAACACTAAGCAGTTTCTCAGAAAGCTTCTTTCCAGATTTCATCTGAGGATATTTCCTTTTTCACCATAGCCCTCTATGGGCTTCCAAATATCACTTTGCCAATTCCACAAGAACTGTCTTAGCGAAAGGCTTCTTGAGGGGAAAGCTGTAACTCTGTGAGATGATTTCACAGAACGCAAAGAAGTTTCTCAGAAAGCTTCCTTCTCTTTGTTATCGGAGGATATTTCCTTTGGCCCTATAGACTTCAAAGGGATCCGAAATATCTGTTCTCAGATTCCACAGAAATCAGGCTAGCAAAGAGATCCACGAAATACTGATATAACTCTGTGAGTGGAAGTCACACATCACAGAGCAGTTTCTCAGAAAGCTTCTTTCCAGATTTCATCTGAGGATATTTCCTTTTTCACCATAGCCCTCTATGGGCTTCCAAATATCACTTTTCCAATTCCACAAGAACTGTCTTTGCGAAAGGCTTCTTGAGGGGAAAGCTGTAACTCTGTGAGATGATTTCACAGAACACAAAGAAGTTTCTCAGAAAGCTTCCTTCTCTTTGTTATCGGAGGATATTTCCTTTGGCCCTATAGTCTTCAAAGGGATCCGAAATATCTGTTCTCAGATTCCACAGAAATAAGGCTAGCAAAGAGATCCACGAAATACACATGTAACTCTGTGAGATGAATGAACAGAACACTAAGCAGTTTCTCACAAAGCTTCTTTCCAGATTTCATCTGAGGATATTTCCTTTTTCACCATAGCCTTCTATGGGCTTCCAAATATCACTTTGCCAATTCCACAAGAACTGTCTTAGCGAAAGGCGTCTGAGGGGAAAGCTGTAACTCTGTGAGATGATTTCACAGAACACAAAGAAGTTTCTCAGAAAGCTTCCTTCTCTTTGTTAGCGGAGGATATTTCCTTTGGCCCTATAGTCTTCAAAGGGATCTGAAATATCTGTTCTCAGATTCCACAGAAATAAGGCTAGCAAAGAGTTCCACGAAATACAGATGTAACTCTGTGAGATGAATGAACAGAACACTAAGCAGTTTCTCAGAAAGCTTCTTTCCAGATTTCACCTGAGAATATTTCCATTTTCACCATAGCCCTCTATGGGCTTCCAAATATCACTTTGCCAATTCCACAAGAACTGTCTTAGCGAAAGGCTTCTTGAGGGGAAAGCTGTAACTCTGTGAGATGATTTCACAGAACACAAAGAAGTTTCTCAGAAAGCTTCCTTCTCTTTGTTATCGGAGGATATTTCCTTTGGCCCTATAGTCTTCAAAGGGATCCGAAATATCTGTTCTCAGATTCCACAGAAATAAGGCTAGCAAAGAGATCCACGAAACAGAGATGTAACTCTGTGAGTGGAAGTCACACATCACAGAGCAGTTTCTCAGAAAGCTTCTTTCCAGATTTCATCTGAGGATATTTCCTTTTTCACCATAGCCCTCTTTGGGCTTCCAAATATCACTTTGCCAATTCCACAAGAACTGTCTTAAAGAAAGGCTTCTTGAGGGGAAAGATGTAACTCTGTGAGATGATTTCACGGAACACAAAGAAGTTTCTCAGAAAGCTTCTTTTCTTTGTTATCGGAGGATAGTTCCTTTAGCCTTATAGCCTTCAAAGGGATCCGAAATATCTGTTCTCAGATTCCACATAAATAAGGCTAGCAAAGAGATCCACGAATTACAGATGTAACTCTGTGAGTGGAAGTCACACATCACGGAGCAGTTTCTCAGAAAGCTTCTTTCCAGATTTCATCTGAGGATATTTCCTTTTTCACCATAGCCCTCTATGGGCTTCCAAATATCACTTTGCCAATTCCACAAGAACTGTCTTAGCGAAAGGCTTCTTGAGGGGAAAGCTGTAACTCTGTGAGATGATTTCACAGAACACAAAGAAGTTTCTCAGAAAGCTTCCTTCTCTTTGTTATCGGAGGATATTTCCTTTGGCCCTATAGTCTTCAAAGGGATCCGAAATATCTGTTCTCAGATTTCACAGAAATAAGGCTAGCAAAGAGATCCACGAAATACAGATGTAACTCTGTGAGTGGAAGTCACACATCATAGAGCAGTTTCTCAGAAAGTTTCTTTCCACATTTCATCTGAGGATATTTCCTTTTTCACCATAGCCCTCTATGGGCTTCCAAATATCACTTTGCCAATTCCACAAGAACTGTCTTTGTGAAAGGCTTCTTGAGGGGAAAGCTGTAACTCTGTGAGATGATTTCACAGAACACAAAGAAGTTTCTCAGAAAGCTTCCTTCTCTTTGTTATCGGAGGATATTTCCTTTGGCCCTATAGTCTTCAAAGGGATCCGATATATCTGTTCTCAGATTCCACAGAAATAAGGCTATCAAAGAGATCCACGAAAGAGAGATGTAACTCTGTGAGTGGAAGCCACACATCACAGAGCAGTTTCTCAGAAAGCTTCTTTCCAGATTTCATCTGAGGATATTTCCTTTTTCACCATAGCCTTCTATGGGCTTCCAAATATCACTTTGCCAATTCCACAAGAAGTGACTTAGCGAAAGTCTTCTTGAGCGGATAGCTGTAACTCTGTGAGATGATTTCACAGAACACAAAGATGTTTCTCAGAAAGCTTCCTTCTCTTTGTTATCGGAGGATATTTCCTTTGGCCCTCTAGTCTTCAAAGAGATCCGAAATATCTGTTCTCAGATTCCACAGAAATAAGGCTAGCAAAGAGATCCACGAAACAGAGATGTAACTCTGTGAGTGGAAGTCACACATCACAGAGCAGTTTCTCAGAAAGCTTCTTTCCAGATTTCATCTGCGGATATTTCCTTTTTCACCATAGTCTTCTATGGGCTCCAAATATCACTTTGCCAATTCCACAAGAACGGTCTTAGCGAAAGGCTTCTTGAGGGGAAAGCTGTAACTCTGTGAGATGATTTCACAGAACACAAAGAAGTTTCTCAGAAAGCTTCTTTCTCTTTGTTATCGGAGGATATTTCCTTTGGCCCTATAGTCTTCAAAGGGATCCGAAATATCTGTTCTCAGATTCCACAGAAATAAGGCTAGCAAAGAGATCCACGAAATACACATGTAACTCTGTGAGATGAATGAACAGAACACTAAGCAGTTTCTCAGAAAGCTTCTTTCCAGATTTCATCTGAGGGTATTTCCTTTTTCACCATAGCCCTCTATGGGCTTCCAAATATCACTTTGCCAATTCCACAGGAACTGTCTTAGCAAAAGGTTTCTTGAGGGGAAAGCTGTAACTCTGTGAGATGATTTCACAGAACGCAAAGAAGTTCCTCAGAAAGCTTCCTTCTCTTTGTTATCGGAGGATATTTCCTTTGGCCCTATGGACTTCAAAGGGATCCGAAATATCTGTTCTCAGATTCCACAGAAATAAGGCTAGCAAAGAGATCCACGAAATACTGATATAACTCTGTGAGTGGAAGTCACACATCACAGAGCAGTTTCTCAGAAAGCTTCTTTCCAGATTTCATCTGAGGATATTTCCTTTTTCACCATAGCCCTCTATGGGCTTCCAAATATCACTTTGCCAATTCCACAAGTACTGTCTTAGCGAAAGGCTTCTTGAGGGGAAAGCTGTAACTCTGTGACATGATTTCACAGAACACAAAGAAGTTTCTCAGAAAGCATCTTTGTCTTTGTTATCGGAGGATATTTCCTTTGGCCCTATTGTCTTCAAAGGGATCCGAAATATCTGTTCTCAGATTCCACAGAAATAAGGCTAGCAAAGAGATCCACGAAACAGAGATGTAACTCTGTGAGTGGATGTCACACATCACAGAGCAGTTTCTCAGAAAGCTTCTTTCCAGATTTCATCTGAGGATATTTCCTTTTTCACCGTAGCCTTCTATGGGCTTCCAAATATCACTTTGCCAATTCCACAAGAACTGTCTTAGCGAAAGGCTTCTTGAGGGGAAAGCTGTAACTCTGTGAGATGATTTCACAGAACACAAAGAAGTTTCTCAGAAAGCTTCCTTCTCTTTGTTATCGGAGGATATTTCCTTTGGCCCTATAGTCTTCAAAGGGATCCGAAATATCTGTTCTCAGATTCCACAGAAATAAGGCTAGCAAAGAGATCCACGAAACAGAGATGTAACTCTGTGAGTGGAAGTCACATATCACAGAGCAGTTTCTCAGAAAGCTTCTTTCCAGATTTCATCTGAGGATATTTCCTTTTTCACCATAGCCCTCTATGGGCTTCCAAATATCACTTTTCCAATTCCACAAGAACTGTCTTTGCGAAAGGCTTCTTGAGGGGAAAGCTGTAACTCTGTGAGATGATTTCACAGAACACAAAGAAGTTTCTCAGAAAGCTTCCTTCTCTTTGTTATCGGAGGATATTTCCTTTGGCCCTATAGTCTTCAAAGGGATCCGAAATATCTGTTCTCAGATTCCACAGAAATAAGGCTAGCAAAGAGATCCACGAAATACACATGTAACTCTGTGAGATGAATGAACAGAACACTAAGCAGTTTCTCACAAAGCTTCTTTCCAGATTTCATCTGAGGATATTTCCTTTTTCACCATAGCCCTCTATGGGCTTCCAAATATCACTTTGCCAATTCCACAAGAACTGTCTTAGCGAAAGGCGTCTGAGGGGAAAGCTGTAACTTTGTGAGATGATTTCACAGAACACAAAGAAGTTTCTCAGAAAGCTTCCTTCTCTTTGTTAGCGGAGGATATTTCCTTTGGCCCTATAGTCTTCAAAGGGATCTGAAATATCTGTTCTCAGATTCCACAGAAATAAGGCTAGCAAAGAGTTCCACGAAATACAGATGTAACTCTGTGAGATGAATGAACAGAACACTAAGCAGTTTCTCAGAAAGCTTCTTTCCAGATTTCACCTGAGAATATTTCCATTTTCACCATAGCCCGCTATGGGCTTCCAAATATCACTTTGCCAATTCCACAAGAACTGTCTTAGCGATAGGCTTCTTGAGGGGAAAGCTGTAACTCTGTGAGATGATTTCACAGAACACAAAGAAGTTTCTCAGAAAGCTTCCTTCTCTTTGTTATCGGAGGATATTTCCTTTGGCCCTATAGTCTTCAAAGGGATCCGAAATATCTGTTCTCAGATTCCACAGAAATAAGGCTAGCAAAGAGATCCACGAAACAGAGATGTAACTCTGTGAGTGGAAGTCACACATCACAGAGCAGTTTCTCAGAAAGCTTCTTTCCAGATTTCATCTGAGGATATTTCCTTTTTCACCATAGCCCTCTTTGGGCTTCCAAATATCACTTTGCCAATTCCACAAGAACTGTCTTAAAGAAAGGCTTCTTGAGGGGAAAGATGTAACTCTGTGAGATGATTTCACGGAACACAAAGAAGTTTCTCAGAAAGCTTCTTTTCTTTGTTATCGGAGGATAGTTCCTTTAGCCTTATAGCCTTCAAAGGGATCCGAAATATCTGTTCTCAGATTCCACATAAATAAGGCTAGCAAAGAGATCCACGAATTACAGATGTAACTCTGTGAGTGGAAGTCACACATCACGGAGCAGTTTCTCAGAAAGCTTCTTTCCAGATTTCATCTGAGGATATTTCCTTTTTCACCATAGCCCTCTATGGGCTTCCAAATATCACTTTGCCAATTCCACAAGAACTGTCTTAGCGAAAGGCTTCTTGAGGGGAAAGCTGTAACTCTGTGAGATGATTTCACAGAACACAAAGAAGTTTCTCAGAAAGCTTCCTTCTCTTTGTTATCGGAGGATATTTCCTTTGGCCCTATAGTCTTCAAAGGGATCCGAAATATCTGTTCTCAGATTTCACAGAAATAAGGCTAGCAAAGAGATCCACGAAATACAGATGTAACTCTGTGAGTGGAAGTCACACATCATAGAGCAGTTTCTCAGAAAGTTTCTTTCCACATTTCATCTGAGGATATTTCCTTTTTCACCATAGCCCTCTATGGGCTTCCAAATATCACTTTGCCAATTCCACAAGAACTGTCTTTGTGAAAGGCTTCTTGAGGGGAAAGCTGTAACTCTGTGAGATGATTTCACAGAACACAAAGAAGTTTCTCAGAAAGCTTCCTTCTCTTTGTTATCGGAGGATATTTCCTTTGGCCCTATAGTCTTCAAAGGGATCCGAAATATCTGTTCTCAGATTCCACAGAAATAAGGCTATCAAAGAGATCCACGAAAGAGAGATGTAACTCTGTGAGTGGAAGCCACACATCACAGAGCAGTTTCTCAGAAAGCTTCTTTCCAGATTTCATCTGAGGATATTTCCTTTTTCACCATAGCCTTCTATGGGCTTCCAAATATCACTTTGCCAATTCCACAAGAAGTGACTTAGCGAAAGTCTTCTTGAGCGGATAGCTGTAACTCTGTGAGATGATTTCACAGAACACAAAGATGTTTCTCAGAAAGCTTCTTTCTCTTTGTTATCGGAGGATATTTCCTTTGGCCCTATAGTCTTCAAAGGGATCCGAAATATCTGTTCTCAGATTCCACAGAAATAAGGCTAGCAAAGAGATCCACGAAATACACATGTAACTCTGTGAGATGAATGAACAGAACACTAAGCAGTTTCTCAGAAAGCTTCTTTCCAGATTTCATCTGAGGATATTTCCTTTTTCACCATAGCCCTCTATGGGCTTCCAAATATCACTTTGCCAATTCCACAAGAACTGTCTTAGCGAAAGGCTTCTTGAGGGGAAAGCTGTAACTCTGTGAGATGATTTCACAGAACGCAAAGAAGTTTCTCAGAAAGCTTCCTTCTCTTTGTTATCGGAGGATATTTCCTTTGGCCCTATAGACTTCAAAGGGATCCGAAATATCTGTTCTCAGATTCCACAGAAATCAGGCTAGCAAAGAGATCCACGAAATACTGATATAACTCTGTGAGTGGAAGTCACACATCACAGAGCAGTTTCTCAGAAAGCTTCTTTCCAGATTTCATCTGAGGATATTTCCTTTTTCACCATAGCCCTCTATGGGCTTCCAAATATCACTTTTCCAATTCCACAAGAACTGTCTTTGCGAAAGGCTTCTTGAGGGGAAAGCTGTAACTCTGTGAGATGATTTCACAGAACACAAAGAAGTTTCTCAGAAAGCTTCCTTCTCTTTGTTATCGGAGGATATTTCCTTTGGCCCTATAGTCTTCAAAGGGATCCGAAATATCTGTTCTCAGATTCCACAGAAATAAGGCTAGCAAAGAGATCCACGAAATACACATGTAACTCTGTGAGATGAATGAACAGAACACTAAGCAGTTTCTCACAAAGCTTCTTTCCAGATTTCATCTGAGGATATTTCCTTTTTCACCATAGCCTTCTATGGGCTTCCAAATATCACTTTGCCAATTCCACAAGAACTGTCTTAGCGAAAGGCGTCTGAGGGGAAAGCTGTAACTCTGTGAGATGATTTCACAGAACACAAAGAAGTTTCTCAGAAAGCTTCCTTCTCTTTGTTAGCGGAGGATATTTCCTTTGGCCCTATAGTCTTCAAAGGGATCTGAAATATCTGTTCTCAGATTCCACAGAAATAAGGCTAGCAAAGAGTTCCACGAAATACAGATGTAACTCTGTGAGATGAATGAACAGAACACTAAGCAGTTTCTCAGAAAGCTTCTTTCCAGATTTCACCTGAGAATATTTCCATTTTCACCATAGCCCTCTATGGGCTTCCAAATATCACTTTGCCAATTCCACAAGAACTGTCTTAGCGAAAGGCTTCTTGAGGGGAAAGCTGTAACTCTGTGAGATGATTTCACAGAACACAAAGAAGTTTCTCAGAAAGCTTCCTTCTCTTTGTTATCGGAGGATATTTCCTTTGGCCCTATAGTCTTCAAAGGGATCCGAAATATCTGTTCTCAGATTCCACAGAAATAAGGCTAGCAAAGAGATCCACGAAACAGAGATGTAACTCTGTGAGTGGAAGTCACACATCACAGAGCAGTTTCTCAGAAAGCTTCTTTCCAGATTTCATCTGAGGATATTTCCTTTTTCACCATAGCCCTCTTTGGGCTTCCAAATATCACTTTGCCAATTCCACAAGAACTGTCTTAAAGAAAGGCTTCTTGAGGGGAAAGATGTAACTCTGTGAGATGATTTCACGGAACACAAAGAAGTTTCTCAGAAAGCTTCTTTTCTTTGTTATCGGAGGATAGTTCCTTTAGCCTTATAGCCTTCAAAGGGATCCGAAATATCTGTTCTCAGATTCCACATAAATAAGGCTAGCAAAGAGATCCACGAATTACAGATGTAACTCTGTGAGTGGAAGTCACACATCACGGAGCAGTTTCTCAGAAAGCTTCTTTCCAGATTTCATCTGAGGATATTTCCTTTTTCACCATAGCCCTCTATGGGCTTCCAAATATCACTTTGCCAATTCCACAAGAACTGTCTTAGCGAAAGGCTTCTTGAGGGGAAAGCTGTAACTCTGTGAGATGATTTCACAGAACACAAAGAAGTTTCTCAGAAAGCTTCCTTCTCTTTGTTATCGGAGGATATTTCCTTTGGCCCTATAGTCTTCAAAGGGATCCGAAATATCTGTTCTCAGATTTCACAGAAATAAGGCTAGCAAAGAGATCCACGAAATACAGATGTAACTCTGTGAGTGGAAGTCACACATCATAGAGCAGTTTCTCAGAAAGTTTCTTTCCACATTTCATCTGAGGATATTTCCTTTTTCACCATAGCCCTCTATGGGCTTCCAAATATCACTTTGCCAATTCCACAAGAACTGTCTTTGTGAAAGGCTTCTTGAGGGGAAAGCTGTAACTCTGTGAGATGATTTCACAGAACACAAAGAAGTTTCTCAGAAAGCTTCCTTCTCTTTGTTATCGGAGGATATTTCCTTTGGCCCTATAGTCTTCAAAGGGATCCGATATATCTGTTCTCAGATTCCACAGAAATAAGGCTATCAAAGAGATCCACGAAAGAGAGATGTAACTCTGTGAGTGGAAGCCACACATCACAGAGCAGTTTCTCAGAAAGCTTCTTTCCAGATTTCATCTGAGGATATTTCCTTTTTCACCATAGCCTTCTATGGGCTTCCAAATATCACTTTGCCAATTCCACAAGAAGTGACTTAGCGAAAGTCTTCTTGAGCGGATAGCTGTAACTCTGTGAGATGATTTCACAGAACACAAAGATGTTTCTCAGAAAGCTTCTTTCTCTTTGTTATCGGAGGATATTTCCTTTGGCCCTCTAGTCTTCAAAGAGATCCGAAATATCTGTTCTCAGATTCCACAGAAATAAGGCTAGCAAAGAGATCCACGAAACAGAGATGTAACTCTGTGAGTGGAAGTCACACATCACAGAGCAGTTTCTCAGAAAGCTTCTTTCCAGATTTCATCTGCGGATATTTCCTTTTTCACCATAGTCTTCTATGGGCTCCAAATATCACTTTGCCAATTCCACAAGAACGGTCTTAGCGAAAGGCTTCTTGAGGGGAAAGCTGTAACTCTGTGAGATGATTTCACAGAACACAAAGAAGTTTCTCAGAAAGCTTCTTTCTCTTTGTTATCGGAGGATATTTCCTTTGGCCCTATAGTCTTCAAAGGGATCCGAAATATCTGTTCTCAGATTCCACAGAAATAAGGCTAGCAAAGAGATCCACGAAATACACATGTAACTCTGTGAGATGAATGAACAGAACACTAAGCAGTTTCTCAGAAAGCTTCTTTCCAGATTTCATCTGAGGGTATTTCCTTTTTCACCATAGCCCTCTATGGGCTTCCAAATATCACTTTGCCAATTCCACAGGAACTGTCTTAGCAAAAGGTTTCTTGAGGGGAAAGCTGTAACTCTGTGAGATGATTTCACAGAACGCAAAGAAGTTCCTCAGAAAGCTTCCTTCTCTTTGTTA
Organism: Macaca nemestrina; assembly: GCF_043159975.1. Lineage (NCBI taxonomy): Eukaryota > Metazoa > Chordata > Mammalia > Primates > Cercopithecidae > Macaca > Macaca nemestrina. Next base: position 100,413,680 of record NC_092132.1, on the reverse strand, counting down.
TCGGAGGATATTTCCTTTGGCCCTATGGACTTCAAAGGGATCCGAAATATCTGTTCTCAGATTCCACAGAAATAAGGCTAGCAAAGAGATCCACGAAATACTGATATAACTCTGTGAGTGGAAGTCACACATCACAGAGCAGTTTCTCAGAAAGCTTCTTTCCAGATTTCATCTGAGGATATTTCCTTTTTCACCATAGCCCTCTATGGGCTTCCAAATATCACTTTGCCAATTCCACAAGTACTGTCTTAGCGAAAGGCTTCTTGAGGGGAAAGCTGTAACTCTGTGACATGATTTCACAGAACACAAAGAAGTTTCTCAGAAAGCATCTTTGTCTTTGTTATCGGAGGATATTTCCTTTGGCCATATTGTCTTCAAAGGGATCCGAAATATCTGCTCTCAGATTCCACAGAAATAAGGCTAGCAAAGAGATCCACGAAACAGAGATGTAACTCTGTGAGTGGATGTCACACATCACAGAGCAGTTTCTCAGAAAGCTTCTTTCCAGATTTCATCTGAGGATATTTCCTTTTTCACCGTAGCCTTCTATGGGCTTCCAAATATCACTTTGCCAATTCCACAAGAACTGTCTTAGCGAAAGGCTTCTTGAGGGGAAAGCTGTAACTCTGTGAGATGATTTCACAGAACACAAAGAAGTTTCTCAGAAAGCTTCCTTCTCTTTGTTATCGGAGGATATTTCCTTTGGCCCTATAGTCTTCAAAGGGATCCGAAATATCTGTTCTCAGATTCCACAGAAATAAGGCTAGCAAAGAGATCCACGAAACAGAGATGTAACTCTGTGAGTGGAAGTCACATATCACAGAGCAGTTTCTCAGAAAGCTTCTTTCCAGATTTCATCTGAGGATATTTCCTTTTTCACCATAGCCCTCTATGGGCTTCCAAATATCACTTTTCCAATTCCACAAGAACTGTCTTTGCGAAAGGCTTCTTGAGGGGAAAGCTGTAACTCTGTGAGATGATTTCACAGAACACAAAGAAGTTTCTCAGAAAGCTTCCTTCTCTTTGTTATCGGAGGATATTTCCTTTGGCCCTATAGTCTTCAAAGGGATCCGAAATATCTGTTCTCAGATTCCACAGAAATAAGGCTAGCAAAGAGATCCACGAATTACAGATGTAACTCTGTGAGTGGAAGTCACACATCACGGAGCAGTTTCTCAGAAAGCTTCTTTCCAGATTTCATCTGAGGATATTTCCTTTTTCACCATAGCCCTCTATGGGCTTCCAAATATCACTTTGCCAATTCCACAAGAACTGTCTTAGCGAAAGGCTTCTTGAGGGGAAAGCTGTAACTCTGTGAGATGATTTCACAGAACACAAAGAAGTTTCTCAGAAAGCTTCCTTCTCTTTGTTATCGGAGGATATTTCCTTTGGCCCTATAGTCTTCAAAGGGATCCGAAATATCTGTTCTCAGATTTCACAGAAATAAGGCTAGCAAAGAGATCCACGAAATACAGATGTAACTCTGTGAGTGGAAGTCACACATCATAGAGCAGTTTCTCAGAAAGTTTCTTTCCACATTTCATCTGAGGATATTTCCTTTTTCACCATAGCCCTCTATGGGCTTCCAAATATCACTTTGCCAATTCCACAAGAACTGTCTTTGTGAAAGGCTTCTTGAGGGGAAAGCTGTAACTCTGTGAGATGATTTCACAGAACACAAAGAAGTTTCTCAGAAAGCTTCCTTCTCTTTGTTATCGGAGGATATTTCCTTTGGCCCTATAGTCTTCAAAGGGATCCGAAATATCTGTTCTCAGATTCCACAGAAATAAGGCTATCAAAGAGATCCACGAAAGAGAGATGTAACTCTGTGAGTGGAAGCCACACATCACAGAGCAGTTTCTCAGAAAGCTTCTTTCCAGATTTCATCTGAGGATATTTCCTTTTTCACCATAGCCTTCTATGGGCTTCCAAATATCACTTTGCCAATTCCACAAGAAGTGACTTAGCGAAAGTCTTCTTGAGCGGATAGCTGTAACTCTGTGAGATGATTTCACAGAACACAAAGATGTTTCTCAGAAAGCTTCTTTCTCTTTGTTATCGGAGGATATTTCCTTTGGCCCTCTAGTCTTCAAAGAGATCCGAAATATCTGTTCTCAGATTCCACAGAAATAAGGCTAGCAAAGAGATCCACGAAACAGAGATGTAACTCTGTGAGTGGAAGTCACACATCACAGAGCAGTTTCTCAGAAAGCTTCTTTCCAGATTTCATCTGCGGATATTTCCTTTTTCACCATAGTCTTCTATGGGCTCCAAATATCACTTTGCCAATTCCACAAGAACGGTCTTAGCGAAAGGCTTCTTGAGGGGAAAGCTGTAACTCTGTGAGATGATTTCACAGAACACAAAGAAGTTTCTCAGAAAGCTTCTTTCTCTTTGTTATCGGAGGATATTTCCTTTGGCCCTATAGTCTTCAAAGGGATCCGAAATATCTGTTCTCAGATTCCACAGAAATAAGGCTAGCAAAGAGATCCACGAAATACACATGTAACTCCGTGAGATGAATGAACAGAACACTAAGCAGTTTCTCAGAAAGCTTCTTTCCAGATTTCATCTGAGGATATTTCCTTTTTCACCATAGCCCTCTATGGGCTTCCAAATATCACTTTGCCAATTCCACAGGAACTGTCTTAGCGAAAGGCTTCTTGAGGGGAAAGCTGTAACTCTGTGAGATGATTTCACAGAACGCAAAGAAGTTTCTCAGAAAGCTTCCTTCTCTTTGTTATCGGAGGATATTTCCTTTGGCCCTATAGACTTCAAAGGGATCCGAAATATCTGTTCTCAGATTCCACAGAAATAAGGCTAGCAAAGAGATCCACGAAATACTGATATAACTCTGTGAGTGGAAGTCACACATCACAGAGCAGTTTCTCAGAAAGCTTCTTTCCAGATTTCATCTGAGGATATTTCCTTTTTCACCATAGCCCTCTATGGGCTTCCAAATATCACTTTGCCAATTCCACAAGTACTGTCTTAGCGAAAGGCTTCTTGAGGGGAAAGCTGTAACTCTGTGAGATGATTTCACAGAACACAAAGAAGTTTCTCAGAAAGCATCTTTGTCTTTGTTATCGGAGGATATTTCCTTTGGCCCTATTGTCTTCAAAGGGATCCGAAATATCTGTTCTCAGATTCCACAGAAATAAGGCTAGCAAAGAGATCCACGAAACAGAGATGTAACTCTGTGAGTGGATGTCACACATCACAGAGCAGTTTCTCAGAAAGCTTCTTTCCAGATTTCATCTGAGGATATTTCCTTTTTCACCGTAGCCTTCTATGGGCTTCCAAATATCACTTTGCCAATTCCACAAGAACTGTCTTAGCGAAAGGCTTCTTGAGGGGAAAGCTGTAACTCTGTGAGATGATTTCACAGAACACAAAGAAGTTTCTCAGAAAGCTTCCTTCTCTTTGTTATCGGAGGATATTTCCTTTGGCCCTATAGTCTTCAAAGGGATCCGAAATATCTGTTCTCAGATTCCACAGAAATAAGGCTAGCAAAGAGATCCACGAAACAGAGATGTAACTCTGTGAGTGGAAGTCACATATCACAGAGCAGTTTCTCAGAAAGCTTCTTTCCAGATTTCATCTGAGGATATTTCCTTTTTCACCATAGCCCTCTATGGGCTTCCAAATATCACTTTGCCAATTCCACAAGAACTGTCTTTGCGAAAGGCTTCTTGAGGGGAAAGCTGTAACTCTGTGAGATGATTTCACAGAACACAAAGAAGTTTCTCAGAAAGCTTCCTTCTCTTTGTTATCGGAGGATATTTCCTTTGGCCCTATAGTCTTCAAAGGGATCCGAAATATCTGTTCTCAGATTCCACAGAAATAAGGCTAGCAAAGAGATCCACGAAATACACATGTAACTCTGTGAGATGAATGAACAGAACACTAAGCAGTTTCTCAGAAAGCTTCTTTCCAGATTTCATCTGAGGATATTTCCTTTTTCACCATAGCCCTCTATGGGCTTCCAAATATCACTTTGCCAATTCCACAAGAACTGTCTTAGCGAAAGGCTTCTTGAGGGGAAAGCTGTAACTCTGTGAGATGATTTCACAGAACACAAAGAAGTTTCTCAGAAAGCTTCCTTCTCTTTGTTATCGGAGGATATTTCCTTTGGCCCTATAGTCTTCAAAGGGATCCGAAATATCTGTTCTCAGATTCCACAGAAATAAGGCTAGCAAAGAGATCCACGAAACAGAGATGTAACTCTGTGAGTGGAAGTCACACATCACAGAGCAATTTCTCAGAAAGCTTCTTTCCAGATTTCATCTGAGGATATTTCCTTTTTCACCATAGCCCTCTTTGGGCTTCCAAATATCACTTTGCCAATTCCACAAGAACTGTCTTAAAGAAAGGCTTCTTGAGGGGAAAGGTGTAACTCTGTGAGATGATTTCACGGAACACAAAGAAGTTTCTCAGAAAGCTTCTTTCTCTTTGTTATCGGAGGATAGTTCCTTTAGCCTTATAGCCTTCAAAGGGATCCGAAATATCTGTTCTCAGATTCCACAGAAATAAGGCTAGCAAAGAGATCCACGAAATACAGATGTAACTCTGTGAGTGGAAGTCACACATCACAGAGCAGTTTCTCAGAAAGCTTCTTTCCAGATTTCCTCTGAGAATATTTCCTTTTTCACCATAGCCCTCTATGGGCTTCCAAATATCACTTTGCCAATTCCACAAGAACTGTCTTAGCGAAAGGCGTCTTGAGGGGAAAGCTGTAACTCTGTGAGATGATTTCACAGAACACAAAGAAGTTTCTCAGAAAGCTTCCTTCTCTTTGTTAGCGGAGGATATTTCCTTTGGCCCTATAGTCTTCAAAGGGATCTGAAATATCTGTTCTCAGATTCCACAGAAATAAGGCTAGCAAAGATATCCACGAAATACAGATGTAACTCTGTGAGATGAATGAACAGAACACTAAGCAGTTTCTCAGAAAGCTTCTTTCCAGATTTCATCAGAGGATATTTCCTTTTTCACCATAGCCCTCTATGGGCTTCCAAATATCACTTTGCCAATTCCACAAGAACTGTCTTAGCCAAAGGCTTCTTGAGGGGAAAGCTGTAACTCTGTGAGATGATTTTACAGAACACAAAGAAGTTTCTCAGAAAGCTTCCTTCTCTTTGTTATCGGAGGATATTCCCTTTGGCCGTAGAGACTTCAAAGGGATCTGAAATATCTGTTCTCAGATTCCACAGAAATAAGGCTAGCAAAGAGATCCACGAAACAGAGATGTAACTCTGTGAGTGGAAGTCACACATCACGGAGCAGTTTCTCAGAAAGCTTCTTTCCAGATTTCATCTGAGGATATTTCCTTTTTCACCATAGCCCTCTATGGGCTTCCAAATATCACTTTGCCAATTCCACAAGAACTGTCTCAGCGAAAGGCTTCTTGAGGGGAAAGCTGTAACTCTGTGAGATGATTTCACAGAACACAAAGAAGTTTCTCAGAAAGCTTCCTTCTCTTTGTTATCGGAGTATGTTTCCTTTGGCCCTACAGTCTTCAAAGGGATCCGAAATATCTGTTCTCAGATTCCACAGAAATAAGGCTAGCAAAGAGATCCACGAAATAGAGATGTAACTCTGTGAGTGGAAGTCACACATCACAGAGCAGTTTCTCAGAAGGCTTCTTTCCAGATTTCATCTGAGGATATTTCCTTTTTCACCATAGCCCTCTATGGGCTTCCAAATATACTTTGCCAATTCCACAAGAACTGTCACAGCGAAAGGCTTCTTGAGGGGAAAGCTGTAACACTGTGAGATGATTTCACAGAACACAAAGAAGTTTCTCAGAAAGCTTCTTTCTCTTTGTTATCGGAGGATATTTCCTTTGGCCCTATAGTCTTCAAAGGGATCCGAAATATCTGTTCTCAGATTCCACAAAAATAAGGCTAGGAAAGATATCCACGAAATACAGATGTAACTCTGTGAGTGGAAGTCACACATCACAGAACAGTTTCTCAGAAAGCTTCTTTCCAGATTTCATCTGAGGATATTTCCTTTTTCACCATAGCCCTCTATGGGCTTCCAAATATCACTTTGCCATTCCACAAGAACTGTCTTAGCGAAAGGCTTCTTGAGGGGAAAGCTGTAACTCTGTGAGATGATTTCACAGAACACAAAGAAGTTTCTCAGAAAGCTTCTTTCTCTTTGTTATCGGAGGATATTTCCTTTGGCCCTATAGTCTTCAAATTCATCCGAAATATCTGTTCTCAGATTACACAGAAATAAGGCTAGCAAAGAGATCCACGAAATACAGATGTAACTCTGTGAGTGGAAGTCACACGTCACAGAGCAGTTTCTCAGAAAGCTTCTTTCCAGAATTCATCTGAGGATATTTCCTTTTTCAACATAGCCCTCTATGGGCTGCCAAATATCACTTTGCCAATTCCACAAGAACTGCCTTAGCGAAACGCTTCTTGAGGGGAAAGCTGTAACTCTGTGAGATGATTTCACAGAACACAAAGAAGTTTCTCAGAAAGCTTCCTTCTCTTTGTTATCGGAGGATATTTACTTTGTCCCTATAGTCTTCAAAGGGATCCTAAATATCTGTTCTCAGATTCCACAGAAATAAGGCTAGCAAAGAGATCCACGAAATACAGATGTAAGTCTGTGAGATGAATGAATAGAACACTTAGCAGTTTCTCAGAAAGCTTCTTTCCAGATTTCATCTGAGGATATTTCCTTTTTCACCATAGACCTCTATGGTCTGCCAAATATCACTTTGCGAATTCCACAAGAACTGTCTTAGCGAAAGGCTTCTTGAGGGGAAAGCTGTAACTCTGTGAGATGATTTCACAGAACACAAAGAGTTTTCTCAGAAATCTTCCTTCTCTTTGTTATCGGAGAATATTTCCTTTGGCCCTATAGTCTTCAAATGGATCCGACATATCTGTTCTCAGATTCCACAGAAATAAGTCTAGCAAAGAGATCCACGAAATACAGATGTAACTCTGTGAGGGGAAGTCACACATCAGAGTAGTTTCTCAGAAAGCTTCTTTCCAGATTTCATCTGAGGATATTTCCTTTTTCACCATAGCCCTCTATGGGCTTCCAAATATCACTTTGCCAATTCCACAAGAACTGTCTTAGCGAAAGGCTTCTTGAGGGGAAAGCTGTAACTCTGTGAGATGATTTCACAGAACACAAAGAAGTTTCTCAGAAAGCTTCTTTCTCTTTGTTATCGGAAGATATTTCCTTTGGCCCTATAGTCTTCAAAGGGATCCGAAATATCTGTTCTCAGATTCCACAGAAATAAGGCTAGCAAAGAGATCCACGAAATACAGATGTAACTCTGTGAGTGGAAGTCACACATCCCATAGCAGTTTCTCAGAAAGTTTCTTTCCAGATTTCATCTGAGGATATTTCCTTTTTCACCATAGCCCTCTATGGGCTTCCAAATATCACATTGCCATCTCCACAAGAACTGTCTTAGCGAAAGGCTTCTTGAGGGGAAAGCTGTAACTCTGTGAGATGATTTCACAGAACACAAAGAAGTTTCTCAGAAAGCTTCTTTCTCTTTGTTATCGGAGGATATTTCCTTTGGCCCTATAGTCTTCAAATGGATCCGAAATATCTGTTCTCAGTTTCCACAGAAATAAGGCTAGCAAAGAGATCCACGAAATACAGATGTAACTCTGTGAGTGGAAGTCACACATCACAGAGCAGTTTCTCAGAAAGCTTCTTTACAGATTTCATCTGAGGATATTTCCTTTTTCACCATAGCCCTCTATGGGCTTCCAAATATCACTTTGCCAATTCCACAAGAACTGACTTAGTGAAAGGCTTCTTGAGGGGAAAGCTGTAACTCTGTGAGGTGATTTCACAGAACACAAAGAAGTTTCTCAGAAAGCTTCCTTCTCTTTGTTATCGGAGGATATTTCCTTTGGCCCTATAGTCTTCAAAGGGATCCGAAATATCTGTTCTCAGATTCCACAGAAATAAGGCTAGCAAAGAGATCCACGAAATACAGATGTAACTCTGTGAGATGAATGAACAGAACACTAAGAAGTTTCTCAGAAAGCTTCTTTCCAGATTTCATCTGAGGATATTTCCTTTTTCACCATAGCCCTCTATGGGCTTCCAAATATCACTTTGCCAACTCCACAAGAACTGTCTTAGCTAAAGGCTTCTTGAGGGGAAAGCTGTAACTCTGTGAGATGATTTCATAGAACACAAAGAAGTTTCTCAGAAAGCTTCTTTCTCTTTGTTATCGGAGGATATTTCCTTTGGACCTATAGTCTTCAAAGGGATCCGAAATATCTGTTCTCAGATTCCACAGAAATAAGGCTAGCAAAGAGATCCACGAAATACAGATGTAACTCTGTGAGGGGAAGTCACACATCAGAGTAGTTTCTCAGAAAGCTTCTTTCCAGATTTCATCTGAGGATATTTCCTTTTTCACCATAGCCCTCTATGGGCTTCCAAATATCACTTTGCCAATTCCACAAGAACTGTCTTAGCGAAAGGCTTCTTGAGGGGAAAGCTGTAACTCTGTGAGATGATTTCACAGAACACAAAGAAGTTTCTCAGAAAGCTTCCTTCTCTTTGTTATCGGAGTATGTTTCCTTTGGCCCTATAGTCTTCAAAGGGATCCGAAATATCTGTTCTCAGATTCCACAGAAATAAGGCTAGCAAAGAGATCCACGAAATAGAGATGTAACTCTGTGAGTGGAAGTCACACATCACAGAGCAGTTTCTCAGAAGGCTTCTTTCCAGATTTCATCTGAGGATATTTCCTTTTTCACCATAGCCCTCTATGGGCTTCCAAATATACTTTGCCAATTCCACAAGAACTGTCACAGCGAAAGGCTTCTTGAGGGGAAAGCTGTAACACTGTGAGATGATTTCACAGAACACAAAGAAGTTTCTCAGAAAGCTTCTTTCTCTTTGTTATCGGAGGATATTTCCTTTGGCCCTATAGTCTTCAAAGGGATCCGAAATATCTGTTCTCAGATTCCACAAAAATAAGGCTAGGAAAGATATCCACGAAATACAGATGTAACTCTGTGAGTGGAAGTCACACATCACAGAATAGTTTCTCAGAAAGCTTCTTTCCAGATTTCATCTGAGGATATTTCGTTTTTCACCATAGCCCTCTATGGGCTTCCAAATATCACTTTGCCATTCCACAAGAACTGTCTTAGCGAAAGGCTTCTTGAGGGGAAAGCTGTAACTCTGTGAAATGATTTCACAGAACACAAAGAAGTTTCTCAGAAAGCTTCTTTCTCTTTGTTATCGGAGGATATTTCCTTTGGCCCTAGAGTCTTCAAAGGGATCCGAAATATCTGTTCTCAGATTCCACAGAAATAAGGCTAGCAAAGAGATCCACGAAATACAGATGTAACTCTGTGAGACGAATGAACAGAACACTAAGCAGTTTCTCTGAAAGCTTCTTTCCAGATTTCATCTGAGGATATTTCCTTTTTCACCATAGCCCTCTATGGGCTTCCAAATATCACTTTGCCAATTCCACAAGAACTGTCTTAGCGAAAGGCGTCTTGAGGGGAAAGCTGTAACTCTATTAGATGATTTCACAGAACACAAAGAAGTTTCTCAGAAAGCTTCCTTCTCTTTGTTATCGGAGGATATTTCCTTTGGCCCTATAGTCTTCAAAGGGATCCGAAATATCTGTTATCAGATTCCACAGAAATAAGGCTCGCAAAGAGATCCACGAAATACACATGTAACTCTGTGAAATGAATGAACAGAACACTAAGCAGTTTCTCAGAAAGCTTCTTTCCAGATTTCATCTGAGGATATTTCCTTTTTCACCTTAGCCCTCTATGGGCCGCCAAATATCACTTTGCCAATTCCACAAGAACTGTCTTAGCGAAAGGCTTCTTGAGGGGAAAGCTGTAATTCTGTGAGATGATTTCACAGAACACAAAGAAGTTTCTCAGAAAGCTTCCTTCTCTTTGTTTTCGGAGGATATTTCCTTTGGCCCTATAGTCTTCAAAGGGATCCGAAATATCTGTTCTCAGATTCCACAGAAATAAGGCTAGCAAAGAGATCCACGAAATACAGATGTAACTCTGTGAGTGGAAGTCACACATCACAGAGCAGTTTCTCAGAAAGCTTCTTTCCAGAATTCATCTGAGGATATTTCCTTTTTCAACATAGCCCTCTATGGGCTGCCAAATATCACTTTGCCAATTCCACAAGAACTGTCTTAGCGAAAGGCTTCTTGAGGGGAAAGCTGTAACTCTGTGAGATGATTTCACAGAACACAAAGAAGTTTCTCAGAAAGCTTCCTTCTCTTTGTTATCGGAGGATATTTCCTTTGTCCCTATAGTCTTCAAAGGGATCCTAAATATCTGTTCTCAGATTCCACAGAAATAGGGCTATCAAAGAGATCCACGAAATACAGATGTAACTCTGTGAGACGAATGAACATAACACTAAGAAGTTTCTCAGAAAGCTTCTTTCCAGATTTCATCTGAGGATATTTCCTTTTTCACCATAGCCCTCTATGGGCTTCCAAATATCACTTTGCCAATTCCACAAGAACTGTCTTAGCGAAAGGCGTCTTGAGGGGAAACTGTAACTCTATTAGATGATTTCACAGAACACAAAGAAGTTTCTCAGAAAGCTTCCTTCTCTTTGTTATCGGAGGATATTTCCTTTGGCCCTATAGTCTTCAAAGGGATCCGAAGTATCTGTTCTCAGATTCCACAGAAATAAGCCTCGCAAAGAGATCAACGAAATACAGATGTAACTCTGTGAGATGAATGAACAGAACACTAAGCAGTTTCTCAGAAAGCTTCTTTCCAGATTTCATCTGAGGATATTTCCTTTTTCACCATAGCCCTCTATGGGCTGCCAAATATCACTTTGCCAATTCCACAAGAACTGTCTTAGCGAAAGGCTTCTTGAGGGGAAAGCTGTAACTCTGTGAGATGATTTCACAGAACACAAAGAAGTTTCTCAGAAAGCTTCCTTCTCTTTGTTATCGGAGGATATTTCCTTTGGCCCTATAGTCTTCAAAGGCATCCGAAATATCTGTTCTCAGATTCCACAGAAATAAGGCTAGCAAAGAGATCCACGAAATACAGATGTAACTCTGTTAGTGGAAGTCACACATCACAGAGCAGTTTCTCAGAAAGCTTCTTTCCACAATTCATCTGAGGATATTTCCTTTTTCAACATAGCCCTCTATGGGCTGACAAATATCACTTTGCCAATTCCACAAGAACTGTCTTAGCGAAAGGCTTCTTGAGGGGAAAGCTGTAACTCTGTGAGATGATTTCACAGAACACAAAGAAGTTTCTCAGAAAGCTTCCTTCTCTTTGTTATCGGAGGATATTTCCTTTGTCCCTATAGTCTTCAAAGGGATCCGAAATATCTGTTCTCAGATTCCACAGAAATAAGGCTAGCAAAGATATCCACGAAATACAGATGTAACTCTGTGAGATGAATGAACAGAACACTAAGAAGTTTCTCAGAAAGCTTCTTTCCAGATTTCATCTGAGGATATTTCCTTTTTCACCATAGCCCTCTATGGGCTTCCAAATATCACTTTGCCAACTCCACAAGAACTGTCTTAGCGAAAGGCTTCTTGAGGGGAAAGCTGTAACTCTGTGAGATGGTTTCACAGAACACAAAGAAGTTTCTCAGAAAGCTTCTTTCTCTTTGTTATCGGAGGATATTTCCTTTGGACCTATAGTCTTCAAAGGGATCCGAAATATCTGTTCTCAGATTCCACAGAAATAAGGCTAGCAAAGAGATCCACGAAATACAGATGTAACTCTGTGAGGGGAAGTCACACATCAGAGTAGTTTCTCAGAAGGCTTCTTTCCAGATTTCATCTGAGGATATTTCCTTTTTCACCATAGCCCTCTATGGGCTTCCAAATATCACTTTGCCAATTCCACAAGAACTGTCTTAGCGAAAGGCTTCTTGAGGGGAAAGCTGTAACTCTGTGAGATGATTTCACAGAACACAAAGAAGTTTCTCAGAAAGCTTCCTTCTCTTTGTTATCGGAGTATGTTTCCTTTGGCCCTATAGTCTTCAAAGGGATCCGAAATATCTGTTCTCAGATTCCACAGAAATAAGGCTAGCAAAGAGATCCACGAAATAGAGATGTAACTCTGTGAGTGGAAGTCACACATCACAGAGCAGTTTCTCAGAAGGCTTCTTTCCAGATTTCATCTGAGGATATTTCCTTTTTCACCATAGCCCTCTATGGGCTTCCAAATATACTTTGCCAATTCCACAAGAACTGTCACAGCGAAAGGCTTCTTGAGGGGAAAGCTGTAACACTGTGAGATGATTTCACAGAACACAAAGAAGTTTCTCAGAAAGCTTCTTTCTCTTTGTTATCGGAGGATATTTCCTTTGGCCCTATAGTCTTCAAAGGGATCCGAAATATCTGTTCTCAGATTCCACAAAAATAAGGCTAGGAAAGATATCCACGAAATACAGATGTAACTCTGTGAGTGGAAGTCACACATCACAGAACAGTTTCTCAGAAAGCTTCTTTCCAGATTTCATCTGAGGATATTTCCTTTTTCACCATAGCCCTCTATGGGCTTCCAAATATCACTTTGCCATTCCACAAGAACTGTCTTAGCGAAAGGCTTCTTGAGGGGAAAGCTGTAACTCTGTGAAATGATTTCACAGAACACAAAGAAGTTTCTCAGAAAGCTTCTTTCTCTTTGTTATCGGAGGATATTTCCTTTGGCCCTATAGTCTTCAAAGGGATCCGAAATATCTGTTCTCAGATTCCACAGAAATAAGGCTAGCAAAGAGATCCACGAAATACAGATGTAACTCTGTGAGACGAATGAACAGAACACTAAGCAGTTTCTCTGAAAGCTTCTTTCCAGATTTCATCTGAGGATATTTCCTTTTTCACCATAGCCCTCTATGGGCCGCCAAATATCACTTTGCCAATTCCACAAGAACTGTCTTAGCGAAAGGCTTCTTGAGGGGAAAGCTGTAACTCTGTGAGATGATTTCACAGAACACAAAGAAGTTTCTCAGAAAGCTTCCTTCTCTTTGTTTTCGGAGGATATTTCCTTTGGCCCTATAGTCTTCAAAGGGATCCGAAATATCTGTTCTCAGATTCCACAGAATTAAGACTAGCAAACAGATCCAAGAAATACAGATGTAACTCTGTGAGTGGAAGTCACACATCTCAGAGCAGTTTTCAGAAAGCTTCTTTCCAGATTTCATCTGAGGATATTTCCTTTTTCACCATAGCCCTCTCTGGGCTTCCAAATATCACTTTGCCAATTCCACAAGAACTGTCTTAGCGAAAGGCTTCTAAAGGGGAAAGCTGTAACTCTGTGAGATGATTTCACTGAACACAAAGAAGTTTCTCAGAAAGCTTCTTTCTCTTTGTTATCGGAGGATATTTCCTTTGGCCCTATAGTCTTCAAAAGGATCCGAAATATCTGTTCTCAGATTCCACAGAAATAAGGCTAGCAAAGAGATCCACGAAATACAGATGTAACTCTGTGAGATGAATGAACAGAACACTAAGCAGTTTCTCAGAAAGCTTCTTTCCAGATTTCATCTGAGGATATTTCCTTTTTCACCATAGCCCTCTATGGGCTGCCAAATATCACTTTGCCAATTCCACAAGAACTGTCTTAGCGAAAGGCTTCTTGAGGGGAAAGCTGTAACTCTGTGAGATGATTTCACAGAACACAAAGAAGTTTCTCAGAAAGCTTCCTTCTCTTTGTTATCGGAGTATATTTCCTTTGTCCCTATAGTCTTCAAAGGCATCCGAAATATCTGTTCTCAGATTCCACAGAAATAAGGCTAGCAAAGAGATCCACGAAATACAGATGTAACTCTGTGATTGGAAGTCACACATCACAGAGCAGTTTCTCAGAAAGCTTCTTTCCAGAATTCATCTGAGGATATTTCCTTTTTCAACATAGCCCTCTATGGGCTGCCAAATATCACTTTGCCAATTCCACAAGAACTGTCTTAGCGAAAGGCTTCTTGAGGGGAAAGCTGTAACTCTGTGAGATGATTTCACAGAACACAAAGAAGTTTCTCAGAAAGCTTCCTTCTCTTTGTTATCGGAGGATATTTCCTTTGTCCCTATAGTCTTCAAAGGGATCCTAAATATCTGTTCTCAGATTCCACAGAAATAGGGCTATCAAAGAGATCCACGAAATACAGATGTAACTCTGTGAGACGAATGAACATAACACTAAGAAGTTTCTCAGAAAGCTTCTTTCCAGATTTCATCTGAGGATATTTCCTTTTTCACCATAGCCCTCTATGGGCTTCCAAATATCACTTTGCCAATTCCACAAGAACTGTCTTAGCGAAAGGCGTCTTGAGGGGAAACTGTAACTCTATTAGATGATTTCACAGAACACAAAGAAGTTTCTCAGAAAGCTTCCTTCTCTTTGTTATCGGAGGATATTTCCTTTGGCCCTATAGTCTTCAAAGGGATCCGAAATATCTGTTCTCAGATTCCACAGAAATAAGGCTCGCAAAGAGATCAACGAAATACAGATGTAACTCTGTGAGATGAATGAACAGAACACTAAGCAGTTTCTCAGAAAGCTTCTTTCCAGATTTCATCTGAGGATATTTCCTTTTTCACCATAGCCCTCTATGGGCTGCCAAATATCACTTTGCCAATTCCACAAGAACTGTCTTAGCGAAAGGCTTCTTGAGGGGAAAGCTGTAACTCTGTGAGATGATTTCACAGAACACAAAGAAGTTTCTCAGAAAGCTTCCTTCTCTTTGTTATCGGAGGATATTTCCTTTGGCCCTATAGTCTTCAAAGGCATCCGAAATATCTGTTCTCAGATTCCACAGAAATAAGGCTAGCAAAGAGATCCACGAAATACAGATGTAACTCTGTGAGTGGAAGTCACACATCACAGAGCAGTTTCTCAGAAAGCTTCTTTCCACAATTCATCTGAGGATATTTCCTTTTTCAACATAGCCCTCTATGGGCTGCCAAATATCACTTTGCCAATTCCACAAGAACTGTCTTAGCGAAAGGCTTCTTGAGGGGAAAGCTGTAACTCTGTGAGATGATTTCACAGAACACAAAGAAGTTTCTCAGAAAGCTTCCTTCTCTTTGTTATCGGAGGATATTTCCTTTGTCCCTATAGTCTTCAAAGGGATCCTAAATATCTGTTCTCAGATTCCTCAGAAATAAGGCTATCAAAGAGATCCACGAAATACAGATGTAACTCTGTGAGATGAATGAACAGAACACTAAGAAGTTTCTCAGAAAGCTTCTTTCCAGATTTCATCGGAGGATATTTCCTTTTTCACCATAGCCCTCTATGGGCTTCCAAATATCACTTTGCCAATTCCACAAGAACTGTCTTAGCGAAAGGCTTATTGAGGGGAAAGCTGTAACTCTGTGAGATGATTTCACAGAACACAAAGAAGTTTCTCAGAAAGCTTCCTTCTCTTTGTTATCGGAGTATATTTCCTTTGGCCCTATAGTCTTCAAAGGGATCCGAAATATCTGTTCTCAGATTCCACAGAAATAAGGCTAGCAAAGAGATCCACGAAATACAGATGTAACTTTGTGAGACGAATGAACAGAACACTAAGCAGTTTCTCAGAAAGCTTCTTTCCAGATTTCATCTGAGGATATTTCCTTTTTCACCATAGCCTTCTATGGGCTTCCAAATATCACTTTGCCAATTCCACAAGAACTGTCTTAGCGAAAGGCTTCTTGAGGGGAAAGCTGTAACTCTGTGAGATGATTTCCCAGAACACAAAGATGTTTCTCAGAAAGCTTCTTTCTCTTTGTTATCGGAGGATATTTCCTTTGGCCCTATAGTCTTCAAAGGGATCCGAAATATCTGTTCTCAGATTCCACAGAAATAAAGGTAGCAAAGAGATCCCGAAACACAGATGTAACTCTGTGAGTGGAAGTCACACATCATAGAGCAGTTTCTCAGAAAGCTTCTTTCCAGATTTCATCTGAGGATATTTCCTTTTTCACCATAGCCCTCTATGGGCTTTCAAATATCACTTTGCCAATTCCACAAGAACTGTCTTAGCGAAAGGCTTCTTGAGGGGAAAGCTGTAACTCTGTGAGATGATTTCACAGAACACAAAGAAGTTTCTCAGAAAGCTTCTTTCTCTTTGTTATCGGAAGATTTTTCCTTTGGCCCTATAGTCTTCAAAGGGATCCGAAATATCTGTTCTCAGATTCCACAGAAATAAGGCTAGAAAAGAGATCCACGAAATACAGATGTAACTCTGTGAGGGGAAGTCACACATCCCATAGCAGTTTCTCAGAAAGTTTCTTTCCAGATTTCATCTGAGGATATTTCCTTTTTCACCATAGCCCTCTATGGGCTTCCAAATATCACATTGCCATCTCCACAAGAACTGTCTTAGCGAAAGGCTTCTTGAGGGGAAAGCTGTAACTCTGTGAGATTATTTCACAGAACACAAAGAAGTATCTCAGAAAGCTTCTTTCTCTTTGTTATCGGAGGATATTTCCTTTGGCCCTATAGTCTTCAAAGGGATCCGAAATATCTGTTCTCAGATTCCACAGAAATAAGGCTAGCAAAGAGATCCACGAAATACAGATGTAACTCTGTGAGTGGAAGTCACACATCACAGAGCAGTTTCTCAGAAAGCTTCTTTCCAGATTTCATCTGAGGATATTTCCTTTTTCACAATAGCCCTCTATGGGCTTCCAAATATCACTTTGCCAATTCCACAAGAACTGTCTTAAAGAAAGGTTTCCTGAGGGGAAAGCTGTAATTCTGTGAGATGATTTCACAGAACACAAAGAAGTTTCTCAGAAAGTTTCTTTCTCTTTGTTATCGGAGGATATTGCCTTTGGCCCTATAGTCTTCAAAGGGATCCGAAATATCTGTTCTCAGATTCCACAGAAATAAGGCTAGCAAAGAGATCCACGAAATACAGATGTAACTCTGTGAGATGAATGAACAGAACACTAAGCAGTTTCTCAGAAAGCTTCTTTCCAGATTTCATCTGAGGATATTTCCTTTTTCACCATAGCCCTCTATGGGATTCCAAATATCACTTTGCCAATTCCACAAGAACTGTCTTAGCGAAAGGCTTCTTGAGGGGAAAGCTGTAACTCTGTGCGATGATTTCACAGAACACAAAGAAGTTTCTCAGAAAGCTTGCTTCTCTTTCTTATCGGAGGATATTTCCCTTGGCCCTATAGTCTTCAAAGGGATCCGAAATATCTGTTCTCAGATTCCACAGAAATAAGGCTAGCAAAGAGATCCACGAAATACAGATGTAACTCTGTGAGACGAATGAACAGAACACTAAGCAGTTTCTCAGAAAGCTTCTTTCCAGATTTCATCTGAGGATATTTCCTTTTTCACCATAGCCTTCTATGGGCTTCCAAATATCACTTTGCCAATTCCACAAGAACTGTCTTAGCGAAAGGCTTCTTGAGGGGAAAGCTGTAACTCTGTGAGACGATTTCCCAGAACACAAAGAAGTTTCTCAGAAAGCATCTTTCTTTTTGTTATCGGAGGATATTTCCTTTGGCCCTATAGTCTTCAAAGGGATCCGAAATATCTGTTCTCAGATTCCACAGAAATAAGGCTAGCAAAGAGATCCACGAAATACACATGTAACTCTGTGAGATGAATGAACAGAACACTAAGCAGTTTCTCAGAAAGCTTCTTTCCAGATTTCATCTGAGGATATTTCCTTTTTCACCTTAGCCCTCTATGGGCTGCCAAATATCACTTTGCCAATTCCACAAGAACTGTCTTAGCGAAAGGCTTCTTGAGGGGAAAGCTGTAACTCTGTGAGATGATTTCACAGAACACAATGAAGTTTCTCAGAAAGCTTCCTTCTATTTGTTGTCGGAGGATATTTCCTTTGGCCCTATAGTCTTCAAAGGGATCCGAAATATCTGTTCTCAGATTCCACAGAAATAAGACTAGCAAACAGATCCAAGAAATACAGATGTAACTCTGTGAGTGGAAGTCACACATCTCAGAGCAGTTTCTCAGAAAGCTTCTTTCCAGATTTCATCTGAGGATATTTCCTTTTTCACCCTAGCCCTCTATGGGCTTCCAAATATCACTTTGCCAATTCCACAAGAACTGTCTTATCGAAAGGCTTCTAGAGGGGAAAGCTGTAACTCTGTGAGATGATTTCACTGAACACAAAGAAGTTTCTCAGAAAGCTTCTTTCTCTTTGTTATCGGAGGATATTTCCTTTGGCCCTATATTCTTCAAAAGGATCCGAAATATCTGTTCTCAGATTCCACAGAAATAAGGCAAGCAAAGAGATCCACGAAATACAGATGTAACTGTGTGAGATGAATGAACAGAACACTAAGCAGTTTCTCAGAAAGCTTCTTTCCAGATTTCATCTGAGGATATTTCCTTTTTCACCATAGCCCTCTATGGGCTGCCAAATATCACTTTGCCAATTCCACAAGAACTGTCTTAGCGAAAGGCTTCTTGAGGGGAAAGCTGTAACTCTGTGAGATGATTTCACAGAACACAAAGAAGTTTCTCAGAAAGCTTCCTTCTCTTTGTTATCGGAGGATATTTCCTTTGGCCCTATAGTCTTCAAAGGCATCCGAAATATCTGTTCTCAGATTCCACAGAAATAAGGCTAGCAAAGAGATCCACGAAATACACATGTAACTCTGTGAGTGGAAGTCACACATCACAGAGCAGTTTCTCAGAAAGCTTCTTTCCAGAATTCATCTGAGGATATTTCCTTTTTCAACATAGCCCTCTATGGGCTGCCAAATATCACTTTTCCAATTCCACAAGAACTGTCTTAGCGAAAGGCTTCTTGAGGGGAAAGCTGTACTCTGTGAGATGATTTCACAGAACACAAAGAAGTTTCTCAGAAATCTTCCTTCTCTTTGTTATCGGAGGATATTTCCTTTGGCCCTATAGTCTTCAAATGGATCCGACATATCTGTTCTCAGATTCCACAGAAATAAGGCTAGAAAAGAGATCCACGTAATACAGATGTAACTCTGTGAGTGGAAGTCACACATCACAGAGCAGTTTCTCAGAAAGCTTCTTTCCAGATTTCATCTGAGGA
The DNA here is from genome assembly GCF_043159975.1 of Macaca nemestrina. Lineage (NCBI taxonomy): Eukaryota > Metazoa > Chordata > Mammalia > Primates > Cercopithecidae > Macaca > Macaca nemestrina. The sequence goes on along the minus strand of NC_092132.1, from coordinate 100,394,654 downwards.
TATTTCCTTTTTCACCATAGCCCTCTATGGGCTTCCAAATATCACTTTGCCAATTCCACAAGAACTGTCTTAGTGAAAGGCTTCTTGAGGGGAAAGCTGTAACTCTGTGAGATGATTTCACAGAACACAAAGAAGTTTCTCAGAAAGCTTCCTTCTCTTTGTTATCGGAGGATATTTCCTTTGGCCCTATAGTCTTCAAAGGGATCCGAAATATCTGTTCTCAGATTCCACAGAAATAAGGCTAGCAAAGAGATCCACGAAATACAGATGTAACTCTGTGAGATGAATGAACAGAACACTAAGAAGTTTCTCAGAAAGCTTCTTTCCAGATTTCATCTGAGGATATTTCCTTTTTCACCATAGCCCTCTATGGGCTTCCAAATATCACTTTGCCAACTCCACAAGAACTGTCTTAGCGAAAGGCTTCTTGAGGGGAAAGCTGTAACTCTGTGAGATGATTTCACAGAACACAAAGAAGTTTCTCAGAAAGCTTCTTTCTCTTTGTTATCGGAGGATATTTCCTTTGGACCTATAGTCTTCAAAGGGATCCGAAATATCTGTTCTCAGATTCCACAGAAATAAGGCTAGCAAAGAGATCCACGAAATACGGATGTAACTCTGTGAGGGGAAGTCACACATCAGAGTAGTTTCTCAGAAAGCTTCTTTCCAGATTTCATCTGAGGATATTTCCTTTTTCACCATAGCCCTCTATGGGCTTCCAAATATCACTTTGCCAATTCCACAAGAACTGTCTTAGCGAAAGGCTTCTTGAGGGGAAAGCTGTAACTCTGCGAGATGATTTCACAGAACACAAAGAAGTTTCTCAGAAAGCTTCCTTCTCTTTGTTATCGGAGTATGTTTCATTTGGCCCTACAGTCTTCAAAGGGATCCGAAATATCTGTTCTCAGATTCCACAGAAATAAGGCTAGCAAAGAGATCCACGAAATAGAGATGTAACTCTGTGAGTGGAAGTCACACATCACAGAGCAGTTTCTCAGAAGGCTTCTTTCCAGATTTCATCTGAGGATATTTCCTTTTTCACCATAGCCCTCTCTGGGCTTCCAAATATACTTTGCCAATTCCACAAGAACTGTCACAGCGAAAGGCTTCTTGAGGGGAAAGCTGTAACACTGTGAGATGATTTCACAGAACACAAAGAAGTTTCTCAGAAAGCTTCTTTCTCTTTGTTATCGGAGGATATTTCCTTTGGCCCTATAGTCTTCAAAGGGATCCGAAATATCTGTTCTCAGATTCCACAAAAATAAGGCTAGGAAAGATATCCACGAAATACAGATGTAACTCTGTGAGTGGAAGTCACACATCACAGAACAGTTTCTCAGAAAGCTTCTTTCCAGATTTCATCTGAGGATATTTCCTTTTTCACCATAGCCCTCTATGGGCTTCCAAATATCACTTTGCCATTCCACAAGAACTGTCTTAGCGAAAGGCTTCTTGAGGGGAAAGCTGTAACTCTGTGAGATGATTTCACAGAACACAAAGAAGTTTCTCAGAAAGCTTCTTTCTCTTTGTTATCGGAGGATATTTCCTTTGGCCCTATAGTCTTCAAATTCATGCGAAATATCTGTTCTCAGATTCCACAGAAATAAGGCTAGCAAAGAGATCCACGAAATACAGATGTAACTCTGTGAGTGGAAGTCACACGTCACAGAGCAGTTTCTCAGAAAGCTTCTTTCCAGAATTCATCTGAGGATATTTCCTTTTTCAACATAGCCCTCTATGGGCTGCCAAATATCACTTTGCCAATTCCACAAGAACTGTCTTAGCGAAACGCTTCTTGAGGGGAAAGCTGTAACTCTGTGAGATGATTTCACAGAACACAAAGAAGTTTCTCAGAAAGCTTCCTTCTCTTTGTTATCGGAGGATATTTCCTTTGTCCCTATAGTCTTCAAAGGGATCCTAAATATCTGTTCTCAGATTCCACAGAAATAAGGCTAGCAAAGAGATCCACGAAATACAGATGTAAGTCTGTGAGATGAATGAATAGAACATTTAGCAGTTTCTCAGAAAGCTTCTTTCCAGATTTCATCTGAGGATATTTCCTTTTTCACCATAGACCTCTATGGTCTGCCAAATATCACTTTGCGAATTCCACAAGAACTGTCTTAGCGAAAGGCTTCTTGAGGGGAAAGCTGTAACTCTGTGAGATGATTTCAGAGAACACAAAGAGTTTTCTCAGAAATCTTCCTTCTCTTTGTTATCGGAGAATATTTCCTTTGGCCCTATAGTCTTCAAATGGATCCGACATATCTGTTCTCAGATTCCACAGAAATAAGGCTAGCAAAGAGATCCACGAAATACAGATGTAACTCTGTGAGGGGAAGTCACACATCAGAGTAGTTTCTCAGAAAGCTTCTTTCCAGATTTCATCTGAGGATATTTCCTTTTTCACCATAGCCCTCTATGGGCTTCCAAATATCACTTTGCCAATTCCACAAGAACTGTCTTAGCGAAAGGCTTCTTGAGGGGAAAGCTGTAACTCTGTGAGATGATTTCACAGAACACAAAGAAGTTTCTCAGAAAGCTTCCTTCTCTTTGTTATCGGAGGATGTTTCCTTTGGCCCTATAGTCTTCAAAGGGATCCGAAATATCTGTTCTCAGATTCCACAGAAATAAGGCTAGCAAAGAGATCCACGAAATACAGATGTAACTCTGTGAGTGGAAGTCACACATCACAGAGCAGTTTCTCAGAAGGCTTCTTTCCAGATTTCATCTGAGGATATTTCCTTTTTCACCATAGCCCTCTATGGGCTTCCAAATATACTTTGCCAATTCCACAAGAACTGTCACAGCGAAAGGCTTCTTGAGGGGAAAGCTGTAACACTGTGAGATGATTTCACAGAACACAAAGAAGTTTCTCAGAAAGCTTCCTTCTCTTTGTTATCGGAGGATATTTCCTTTGGCCCTATAGTCTTCACAGGGATCCGAAATATCTGTTCTCAGATTCCACAGAAATAAGGCTAGCAAAGAGATCCACGAAATACAGATGTAACTCTGTGAGATGAATGAAAAGAACACTAAGCAGTTTCTCAGAAAGCTTCTTTCCAGATTTCATCTGAGGATATTTCCTTTTTCACCATAGCCTTCTATGGGCTTCCAAATATCACTTTGCCAATTCCACAAGAACTGTCTTAGCGAAAGGCTTCTAGAGTGGAAAGCTGTAACTCTGTGAGATGATTTCCCAGAACACAAAGAAGTTTCTCAGAAAGCCTCTTTCTCTTTGTTATCGGAGGATATTTCCTTTGGCCCTATAGTCTTCAAAGGGATCCGAAATATCTGTTCTCAGATTCCACAGAAATAAAGCTAGCAAAGTGATCCCGAAACACAGATGTAACTCTGTGAGTGGAAGTCACACATCATAGAGCAGTTTCTCAGAAAGCTTCTTTCCAGATTTCATCTGAGGATATTTCCTTTTTCACCATAGCCCTCTATGGGCTTCCAAATATCACTTTGCCAATTCCACAAGAACTGTCATAGCGAAAGGCTTCTTGAGGGGAAAGCTGTAACTCTGTGAGATGATTTCACAGAACACAAAGAAGTTTCTCAGAAAGCTTCTTTCTCTTTGTTATCGGAAGATATTTCCTTTGGCCCTATAGTCTTCAAAGGGATCCGAAATATCTGTTCTCAGATTCCACAGAAATAAGGCTAGCAAAGAGATCCACGAAATACAGATGTAACTCTGTGAGTGGAAGTCACACATCCCATAGCAGTTTCTCAGAAAGTTTCTTTCCAGATTTCATCTGAGGATATTTCCTTTTTCACCATAGCCCTCTATGGGCTTCCAAATATCACATTGCCATCTCCACAAGAACTGTCTTAGCGAAAGGCTTCTTGAGGGGAAAGCTGTAACTCTGTGAGATGATTTCACAGAACACAAAGAAGTTTCTCAGAAAGCTTCTTTCTCTTTGTTATCGGAGGATATTTCCTTTGGCCCTATAGTCTTCAAAGGGATCCGAAATATCTGTTCTCAGTTTCCACAGAAATAAGGCTGGCAAAGAGATCCACGAAATACAGATGTAACTCTGTGAGTGGAAGTCACACATCACAGAGCAGTTTCTCAGAAAGCTTCTTTCCAGATTTCATCTGAGGATATTTCCTTTTTCACAATAGCCCTCTATGGGCTTCCAAATATCACTTTGCCAATTCCACAAGAACTGTCTTAAAGAAAGGTTTCTTGACGGAAAGCTGTAATTCTGTGAGATGATTTCACAGAACACAAAGAAGTTTCTCAGAAAGTTTCTTTCTCTTTGTTATCGGAGGATATTGCCTTTGGCCCTATAGTCTTCAAAGGGATCCGAAATATCTGTTCTCAGATTCCACAGAAAAAAGGCTAGCAAAGAGATCCACGAAATACAGATGTAACTCTGTGAGATGAATGAACAGAACACTAAGCATTTTCTCAGAAAGCTTCTTTCCAGATTTCATCTGAGGATATTTCCTTTTTCACCATAGCCCTCTATGGGATTCCAAATATCACATTGCCAATTCCACAAGAACTGTCTTAGCGAAAGGCTTCTTGAGGGGAAAGCTGTAACTCTGTGCGATGATTTCACAGAACACAAAGAAGTTTCTCAGAAAGCTTCCTTCTCTTTCTTATCGGAGGATATTTACTTTGGCCCTATAGTCTTCAAAGGGATCCGAAATATCTGTTCTCAGATTCCACAGAAATAAGGCTAGCAAAGAGATCCACGAAATACAGATGTAACTGTGTGAGACGAATGAACAGAACACTAAGCAGTTTCTCAGAAAGCTTCTTTCCAGATTTCATCTGAGGATATTTCCTTTTTCACCATAGCCTTCTATGGGCTTCCAAATATCACTTTGCCAATTCCACAAGAACTGTCTTAGCGAAAGGCTTCTTGAGGGGAAAGCTGTAACTCTGTGAGATGATTTCCCAGAACACAAAGAAGTTTCTCAGAAAGCATCTTTCTCTTTGTTATCGGAGGATATTTCCTTTGGCCCTATAGTCTTCAAAGGGATCCGAAATATCTGTTCTCAGATTCCACAGAAATAAGGCTAGCAAAGAGATCCCGAAACACAGATGTATCTCTGTGAGTGGAAGTCACACATCATAGAGCAGTTTCTCAGAAAGCTTCTTTCCAGATTTCATATGAGGATATTTCCTTTTTCACCATAGCCCTCTATGGGCTTCCAAATATCACTTTGCCAATTCCACAAGAACTGTCTTAGCGAAAGGCTTCTTGAGGAGAAAGCTGTAACTCTGTGAGATGATTTCACAGAACACAAAGAAGTTTCTCAGAAAGCTTCTTTCTCTTTGTTATCGGAGGATATTTCCTTTGGCCCTATAGTCTTCAAAGGGATCCGAAATATCTGTTCTCAGATTCCACAGAAATAAGGCTAGCAAAGAGATCCACGAAATACAGATGTAACTCTGTGAGACGAATGAACAGAACACTAAGCAGTTTCTCAGAAAGCTTCTTTCCAGATTTCATCTGAGGATATTTCCTTTTTCACCCTAGCCCTCTATGGGCTTCCAAATATCACTTTGCCAATTCCACAAGAACTGTCTTAGCGAAAGGCGTCTTGAGGGGAAAGCTGTAACTCTATTAGATGATTTCACAGAACACAAAGAAGTTTCTCAGAAAGCTTCCTTCCCTTTCTTATCGGAGGATATTTCCTTTGGCCCTATACTCTTCAAAGGGATCCGAATTATCTGTTCTCAGATTCCACAGAAATAAGGCTCGCAAAGAGATCCACGAAATACACATGTAACTCTGTGAGATGAATGAACAGAACACTAAGCAGTTTCTCAGAAAGCTTCTTTCCAGATTTCATCTGAGGATATTTCCTTTTTCACCATAGCCCTCTATGGGCTTCCAAATATACTTTGCCAATTCCACAGGAACTGTCACAGCGAAAGGCTTCTTGAGGGGAAAGCTGTAACACTGTGAGATGATTTCACAGAACACAAAGAAGTTTCTCAGAAAGCTTCTTTCTCTTTGTTATCGGAGGATATTTCCTTTGGCCCTATAGTCTTCAAAGGGATCCGAAATATCTGTTCTCAGATTCCACAGAAATAAGGCTAGGAAAGAGATCCACGAAATACAGATGTAACTCTGTGAGTGGAAGTCACACATCACAGAGCAGTTTCTCAGAAAGCTTCTTTCCAGATTTCATCTGAGGATATTTCCTTTTTCACCATAGCCCTCTATGGGCTTCCAAATATCACTTTGCCATTCCACAAGAACTGTCTTAGCGAAAGGCTTCTTGAGGGGAAAGCTGTAACTCTGTGAGATGATTTCACAGAACACAAAGAAGTTTCTCAGAAAGCTTCTTTCTCTTTGTTATCGGAGGATATTTCCTTTGGCCCTATAGTCTTCAAATTCATCCGAAATATCTGTTCTCAGATTCCACAGAAATAAGGCTAGCAAAGAGATCCACGAAATACAGATGTAACTCTGTGAGTGGAAGTCACACATCACAGAGCAGTTTCTCAGAAAGCTTCTTTCCAGAATTCATCTGAGGATATTTCCTTTTTCAACATAGCCCTGTATGGGCTGCCAAATACCACTTTGCCAATTCCACAAGAACTGTCTTAGCGAAACGCTTCTTGAGGGGAAAGCTGTAACTCTGTGAGATGATTTCACAGAACACAAAGAAGATTCTCAGAAAGCTTCCTTCTCTTTGTTATCGGAGGATATTTCCTTTGGCCCTATAGTCTTCAAAGGGATCCTAAATATCTGTTCTCAGATTCCACAGAAATAAGGCTAGCAAAGAGATCCACGAAATACAGATGTAAGTCTGTGAGATGAATGAATAGAACATTAAGCAGTTTCTCAGAAAGCTTCTTTCCAGATTTCATCTGAGGATATTTCCTTTTTCACCATAGCCCTCTATGGGCTGCAAAATATCACTTTGCGAATTCCACAAGAACTGTCTTAGCGAAAGGCTTCTTGAGGGGAAAGCTGTAACTCTGTGAGATGATTTCACAGAACACAAAGAAGTTTCTCAGAAAGCTTCTTTCTCTTTGTTGTCGGAGGATATTTCCTTTGGCCCTATAGTCTTCAAAGGGATCCGAAATATCTGTTCTCAGATTCCACAGAAATAAGGCTAGCAAAGAGATCCACGAAATACAGATGTAACTCTGTGAGGGGAAGTCACACATCAGAGTAGTTTCTCAGAAAGCTTCTTTCCAGATTTCATCTGAGGATATTTCCTTTTTCACCATAGCCCTCTATGGGCTTCCAAATATCACTTTGCCAATTCCACAAGAACTGTCTTAGCGAAAGGCTTCTTGAGGGGAAAGCTGTAACTCTGTGAGATGATTTCCCAGAACACAAAGAAGTTTCTCAGAAAGCTTCCTTCTCTTTGTTATCGGAGGATGTTTCCTTTGGCCCTATAGTCTTCAAAGGGATCCGAAATATCTGTTCTCAGATTCCACAGAAATAAGGCTAGCAAAGAGATCCACGAAATACAGATGTAACTCTGTGAGTGGAAGTCACACATCACAGAGCAGTTTCTCAGAAGGCTTCTTTCCAGATTTCACCTGAGGATATTTCCTTTTTCACCATAGCCCTCTATGGGCTTCCAAATATACTTTACCAATTCCACAAGAACTGTCAAAGCGAAAGGCTTCTTGAGGGGAAAGCTGTAACACTGTGAGATGATTTCACAGAACACAAAGAAGTTTCTCAGAAAGCTTCTTTCTCTTTGTTATCGGAGGATATTTCCTTTGGCCCTATAGTCTTCAAAGGGATCCGAAATATCTGTTCTCAGATTCCACAGAAATAAGGCTCGCAAAGAGATCCACGAAATACAGATGTAACTCTGTGAGTGGAAGTCACACATCACAGAGCAGTTTCTCAGAAAGCTTCTTTCCAGATTTCATCTGAGGATATTTCCTTTTTCACCATAGCCCTCTATGGGCTTCCAAATATCACTTTGCCAATTCCACAAGAACTGTCTTAGCGAAAGGCTTCTTGAGGGGAAAGCTGTAACTCTGTGAGATGATTTCACAGAACACAAAGAAGTTTCTCAGAAAGCTTCTTTCTCTTTGTTATCGGAGGATATTTCCTTTGGCCCTATAGTCTTCAAAGGGATCCTAAATATCTGTTCTCAGATTCCACAGAAATAAGGCTAGCAAGGAGATCCACGAAATACAGATGTAACTCTGTGAGTGGAAGTCACACATCACAGAGCAGTTTCTCAGAAAGCTTCTTTCCAGATTTCATCTGAGGATATTTCCTTTTTCACCATAGCCCTCTATGGGCTTCCAAATATCACTTTGCCAATTCCACAAAAACTGTCTTAGCGAAAGGCTTCTTGAGGGGAAAGCTCTAACTCTGTGAGATGATTTCACAGAACACAAAGAAGTTTCTCAGAAAGCTTCTTGCTCTTTGTTATCGGACGATATTCCTTTGGCCCTATAGTCTTCAAAGGGATCCGAAATATCTGTTCTCAGTTTCCACAGAAATAAGGCTAGCAAAGAGATCCACGAAATACAGATGTAACTCTGTGAGTGGAAGTCACACATCACAGAGCAGTTTCTCAGAAAGCTTCTTTCCAGATTTCATCTGAGGATATTTCCTTTTTCACCATAGCCCTCTATGGGCTTCCAAATATCACTTTGCCAATTCCACAAGATCTGTCTTAGCGAAAGGCTTCTTGAGGGGAAAACTGTAACTCTGTGAGATAATTTCACAGAACACAAAGAAGTTTCTCAGAAAGCTTCTTTCTCTCTGTTATCGGAGGATATTTCCTTTAGCCTTATAGTCTTCAAAGGGATCCGAAATATCTGTTCTCAGATTCCACAGAAATAAGGCTAGCAAAGAGATCCACGAAATACAGATGTAACTCTGTGAGTGGAAGTCACACATCACAGAGCAGTTTCTCAGAAAGCTTCTTTCCAGATTTCATCTGAGGATATTTCCTTTTTCACCATAGCCATCTACGGGCTTCCAAATATCACTTTGGCAATTCCACAAGAACTGTCTTAGCGAAAGGCTTCTTGAGGGGAAAGCTGTAACTCTGTGAGATGATTTCACAGAACACAAAGAAGTTTCTCAGAAAGCTTCTTTCTCTTTGTTATCGGAGGATATTTCCTTTGGCCCTATAGTCTTCAAAGGTATCCGAAATATCTGTTCTCAGATTCCACAGAAATAAGGCTAGCAAAGAGATCCACGAAATACAGATGTAACTCAGTGAGATGAATGAACAAAACACTAAGCAGTTTCTCAGAAAGCTTCTTTCCAGATTTCATCTGAGGATATTTCCTTTTTCACCGTAGCCCTCTATGGGCTTCCAAATATCACTTTGCCAATTCCACAAGAACTGTCTTAGCGAAAGGCTTCTTGAGGGGAAAGCTGTAACTCTGTGAGATGATTTCACAGAACACAAAGAAGTTTCTCAGAAAGCTTCCTTCTCTTTGTTATCGGGGGATATTTCCTTTGGCCCCATAGTCTTCAAAGGGATCCGAAATATCTGTTCTCAGATTCCACAGAAATAAGGCTAGCAAAGAGATCCACGAAATACAGATGTAACTCTGTGAGATGAATGAACAGAACACTAAGCAGTTTCTTAGAAAGCTTCTTTCCAGATTTCATCGGAGGATATTTCCTTTTTCACCATAGCCCTCTATGGGCTTCCAAATATCACTTTGCCAATTCCACAAGAAATGTCTTTGCGAGAGGCTTCTTGAGGGGAAAGCTCTAACTCTGTGAGATGATTTCACAGAACACAAAGAAGTTTCTCAGAAAGCTTCCTTCTCTTTGTTATTGGAGGATATTTCCTTTGGCCCTATAGTCTTCAAAGGGATCCGAAATATCTGTTCTCAGATTCCACAGAAATAAGGCTAGCAAAGAGATCCACGAAATACAGATGTAACTCTGTGAGTGGAAGTCACACATCACAGAGCAGTTTCTCAGAAAGCTTCTTTCCAGATTTCATCTGAGGATAGTTCCTTTTTCACCCTAGCCCTCTATGGGCTTCCAAATATCACTTTGCCAATTCCACAAGAACTGTCTTAGCGAAAGATTTCTTGAGGGAAAGTTGTAACTCTGTGAGATGATTTCACAGAACACAAAGAAGTTTCTCAGAAAGTTTCTTTCTCTTTGTTATCGGAGGATATTGCCTTTAGTCCTATAATCTTCAAAGGAATCCGAAATATCTGTTCTCAGATTCCACAGAAATAAGGCTAGCAAAGAGATCCACGAAATACAGATGTAACTCTGTAAGTGGAAGTCACACATCAGAGAGCAGTTTCTCAGAAAGCTTCTTTCCGGATTTCATCTGAGGATATTTCCTTTTTCACCGTAGCCCTCTATGGGCTTCCAAATATCACTTTGCCAATTCCACAAGAACTGTCTTAGCGAAAGGCTTCTTGAGGGGAAAGCTGTAACTCTGTGAGATGATTTCACAGAACACAAAGAAGTTTCTCAGAAAGCTTCCTTCTCTTTGTTACCGGGGGATACTTCCTTTGGCCCTATAGTCTTCAAAGGGATCCGAAATATCTGTTCTCAGATTCCACAGAAATAAGGCTAGCAAAGAGATCCACGAAATACAGATGTAACTCTGTGAGATGAATGAACAGAACACTAAGCAGTTTCTTAGAAAGCTTCTTTCCAGATTTCATCGGAGGATATTTCCTTTTTCACCATAGCCCTCTATGGGCTTCCAAATATCACTTTGCCAATTCCACAAGAAATGTCTTTGCGAGAGGCTTCTTGAGGGGAAAGCTGTAACTCTGTGAGATGATTTCACAGAACACAAAGAAGTTTCTCAGAAAGCTTCCTTCTCTTTGTTATCGGAGGATATTTCCTTTGGCCCTATAGTCTTCAAAGGGATCCGAAATATCTGTTCTCAGATTCCTCAGAAATAAGGCTAGCAAAGAGATCCACGAAATACAGATGTAACTCTGTGAGTGGAAGTCACACATCACAGAGCAGTTTCTCAGAAAGCTTCTTTCCGGATTTCATCTGAGGATATTTCCTTTTTCACCATAGCCCTCTATGGGCTTCCAAATATCACTTTGCCAATTCCACAAGAACTGTCTTAGCGAAAGGCTTCTTGAGGGGAAAGCTGTAACTCTGTGAGATGATTTCACAGAACACAAAGAAGTTTCTCAGAAAGCTTCCTTCTCTTTGTTATCGGAGGATATTTCCTTTGGCCCTAGAGACTTCAAAGGGATCCGAAATATCTGTTCTCAGATTCCACAGAAATAAGGGTGGCAAAGAGATCCACGAAATGCTGATGTAACTCTGTGAGTGGAAGTCACACATCACAGAGCAGTTTCTCAGAAAGATTCTTTACAGATTTCATCTGAGGATATTTCCTTTTTCACCATAGCCCTCTATGGCTACCAAATATCACTTTGCCAATTCCACAAGAACTGTCTTAGCGAAAGACTTCTTGAGGGGAAAGCTGTAACTCTGTGAGATGATTTCACAGAACACAAAGAAGTTTCTCAGAAAGCTTCCTTCTCTTTGTTATCGGAGGATATTTCCTTTGGCCCTATAGTCTTCAAAGGGATCCGAAAAATCTGTTCTCAGATTCCACAGAAATAAGGCTAGCAAAGAGATCCACGAAATACAGATGTAACTCTGTGAGATGAATGAACAGAACACTAAGCAGTTTCTCAGAAAACTTCTTTCCAGATTTCATCTGAGAATATTTCCTTTTTCACCATAGCCCTCTATGGGCTTCCAAATATCACTTTGCCAATTCCACAAGAACTGTCTTAGCGAAAGGCTTCTTGAGGGGAAAGCTGTAACTCTGTGAGATGATTTTACAGAACACAAAGAAGTTTCTCAGAAAGCTTCCTTCTCTTTGTTATAGGAGGATATTTCCTTTGGCCCTATAGTCTTCAAAGGGATCCGAAATATCTGTTCTGAGATTCCACAGAAATAAGGCTAGCAAAGAGATCCACGAAACAGACATGTAACTCTGGAGGAGAAGTCACACATCACAGTGCAGTTTCTCAGAAAGCTTCTTTCCAGATTTCATCTGAGGATATTTCATTTTTCACCATAGCTTTCTAAGGGCTTCCAAATATCACTTTGCCAATTCCACAAGAACTGTCTTAGCGAAAGGCTTCTTGAGGGGAAAGCTGTAACTCTGTGACGTGATTTCACAGAACACAAAGAAGTTTCTCAGAAAGCTTCTTTCTCTTTGTTATCTGAGGATATTTCCTTTGGCCCTATAGTCTTCAAAGGGATCCGAAATATCTGTTCTCAGATTCCACAGAAATAAGGCTAGCAAAGTGATCCACGAAATACAGATTTAACTCTGTGAGTGGAAGTCACACATCACAGAGCAGTTTCTCAGAAAGCTTCTTTCCAGATTTCATCTGAGGATATTTCCTTTTTCACCATAGCCATCTACGGGCTTCCAAATATCACTTTGGCAATTCCACAAGAACTGTCTTAGCGAAAGGCTTCTTGAGGGGAAAGCTGTAACTCTGTGAGATGATTTCACAGAACACAAAGAAGTTTCTCAGAAAGCTTCTTTCTCTTTGTTATCGGAGGATATTTCCTTTGGCCCTATAGTCTTCAAAGGTATCCGAAATATCTGTTCTCAGATTCCACAGAAATAAGGCTAGCAAAGAGATCCACGAAATACAGATGTAACTCTGTGAGATGAATGAACAGAACACTAAGCAGTTTCTCAGAAAGCTTCTTTCCAGATTTCATCTGAGGATATTTCCTTTTTCACCGTAGCCCTCTATGGGCTTCCAAATATCACTTTGCCAATTCCACAAGAACTGTCTTAGCGAAAGGCTTCTTGAGGGGAAAGCTGTAACTCTGTGAGATGATTTCACAGAACACAAAGAAGTTTCTCAGAAAGCTTCCTTCTCTTTGTTACCGGGGGATATTTCCTTTGGCCCTATAGTCTTCAAAGGGATCCGAAATATCTGTTCTCAGATTCCACAGAAATAAGGCTAGCAAAGAGATCCACGAAATACAGATGTAACTCTGTGAGATGAATGAACAGAACACTAAGCAGTTTCTTAGAAAGCTTCTTTCCAGATTTCATCGGAGGATATTTCCTTTTTCACCATAGCCCTCTATGGGCTTCCAAATATCACTTTGCCAATTCCACAAGAAATGTCTTTGCGAGAGGCTTCTTGAGGGGAAAGCTGTAACTCTGTGAGATGATTTCACAGAACACAAAGAAGTTTCTCAGAAAGCTTCCTTCTCTTTGTTATCGGAGGATATTTCCTTTGGCCCTATAGTCTTCAAAGGGATCCGAAATATCTGTTCTCAGATTCCACAGAAATAAGGCTAGCAAAGAGATCCACGAAATACAGATGTAACTCTGTGAGTGGAAGTCACACATCACAGAGCAGTTTCTCAGAAAACTTCTTTCCGGATTTCATCTGAGGATATTTCCTTTTTCACCATAGCCCTCTATGGGCTTCCAAATATCACTTTGCCAATTCCACAAGAACTGTCTTAGCGAAAGACTTCTTGAGGGGAAAGCTGTAACTCTGTGAGATGATTTCACAGAACACAAAGAAGTTTCTCAGAAAGCTTCCTTCTCTTTGTTATCGGAGGATATTTCCTTTGGCCCTATAGTCTTCAAAGGGATCCGAAAAATCTGTTCTCAGATTCCACAGAAATAAGGCTAGCAAAGAGATCCACGAAATACAGATGTAAATGTGTGAGATGAATGAACAGAACACTAAGCAGTTTCTCAGAAAGCTTCTTTCCAGATTTCATCTGAGAATATTTCCTTTTTCACCATAGCCCTCTATGGGCTTCCAAATATCACTTTGCCAATTCCACAAGAACTGTCTTAGCGAAAGGCTTCTTGAGGGGAAAGCTGTAACTCTGTGAGATGATTTTACAGAACACAAAGAAGTTTCTCAGAAAGCTTCCTTCTCTTTGTTATCGGAGGATATTTCCTTTGGCCCTATAGTCTTCAAAGGGATCCGAAATATCTGTTCTGAGATTCCACAGAAATAAGGCTAGCAAAGAGATCCACGAAACAGACATGTAACTCTGGAGGAGAAGTCACACATCACAGTGCAGTTTCTCGGAAAGCTTCTTTCCAGATTTCATCTGAGGATATTTCCTTTTTCACCATAGCCTTCTAAGGGCTTCCAAATATCACTTTGCCAATTCCACAAGAACTGTCTTAGCGAAAGGCTTCTTGAGGGGAAAGCTGTAACTCTGTGACGTGATTTCACAGAACACAAAGAAGTTTCTCAGAAAGCTTCTTTCTCTTTGTTATCGGAGGATATTTCCTTTGGCCCTATAGTCTTCAAAGGGATCCGAAATATCTGTTCTCAGATTCCACAGAAATAAGGCTAGCAAAGAGATCCACGAAATACAGATGTAACTCTGTGAGTGGAAGTCACACATCATAGAGCAGTTTCTCAGAAAGCTTCTTTCCAGATTTCATCTTAGGATATTTCCTTTTTCACCATAGCCTTTTATGGGCTTCCAAATATCACTTTGCCAATTCCACAAGAACTGTGTTAGCGAAAGGCTTCTTGAGGGGAAAGCTGTAACTCTGTGAGATGATTTCACAGAACACAAAGAATTTTCTCAGAAAGCTTCTTTCTCTTTGTTATCTGAGGATATTTCTTTTGGCCCTATAGTCTTCAAAGGGATCCGAAATATCTGTTCTCAGATTCCACAGAAATAAGGCTAGCAAAGAGATCCACGAAATACAGATGTAACTCTGTGAGATGAATGAACAGAACACTAAGCAGTTTCTCAGAAAGCTTCTTTCCAGATTTCATCTGAGGATATTTCCTTTTCCACCATAGCCCTCTGTTGGCTTCCAATTATCACTTTGCCAATTCCACAAGAACTGTCTTAGTGAAAGGCTTCTTGAGGGGAAACCTGTAACTCTGTGAGATGATTTCACAGAACGCAAAGAAGTTTCTCAGAAAGCTTCTTTCTCTCTGTTATCGCAGGATATTTCCTTTAGCCTTATAGTCTTCAAAGGGATCCGAAATATCTGTTCTCAGATTCCACAGAAATAAGGCTAGCAAAGAGATCCACGAAATACAGATGTAACTCTGTGAGTGGAAGTCACACATCACAGAGGAGTTTCTCAGAAAGCTTCTTTCCAGATTTCATCTGAGGATATTTCCTTTTTCACCATAGCCCTCTATGGGCTTCCAAATATCACTTTGCCAATTCCACAAGAACTGTCTTAGCGAAAGGCTTCTTGAGGGGAAAGCTGTAACTCTGTGAGATGATTTCACAGAACACAAAGAAGTTTCTCAGAAAGCTTCTTTCTCTTTGTTATCGGAGGATATTTCCTTTGGCCCTATAGTCTTCAAAGGGATCCGAAATATCTGTTCTCAGATTCCACAGAAATAAGGCTAGCAAAGAGATCCACGAAATACAGATGTAACTCTGTGAGATGAATGAACAGAACACTAAGAAGTTTCTCAGAAAGCTTCTTTCCAGAATTCATCTGAGGATATTTCCTTTTTCACCATAGCCCTCTATGGGCTTCCAAATATCACTTTGCCAATTCCAGAAGAACTGTCTTAGCGAAAGGATTCTTGAGGGGAAAGCTGTAACTCTGTGAGATGATTTCACAGAACACAAAGAAGTTTCTCAGAAAGCTTCTTGCTCTTTGTTATCGGACGATATTCCTTTGGCCCTATAGTCTTCAAAGGGATCCGAAATATCTGTTCTCAGATTCCACAGAAATAAGGCTAGCAAAGAGATCCACGAAATACAGATGTAACTCTGTGAGTTGAAGTCACACATCACAGAGCAGTTTCTCAGAAAGCTTCTTTCCAGATTTCATCTGAGGATATTTCCTTTTTCACCATAGCCATCTACAGGCTTCCAAATATCACTTTGGCAATTCCACAAGAACTGTCTTAGCGAAAGGCTTCTTGAGGGGAAAGCTGTAACTCTGTGAGATGATTTCACAGAACACCAAGAAGTTTCTCAGAAAGCTTCTTTCTCTTTGTTATCGGAGGATATTTCCTTTGGCCCTATAGTCTTCAAAGGTATCCGAAATATCTGTTCTCAGATTCCACAGAAATAAGGCTAGCAAAGAGATCCACGAAATACAGATGTAACTCAGTGAGATGAATGAACAGAACACTAAGCAGTTTCTCAGAAAGCTTCTTTCCAGATTTCATCTGAGGATATTTCCTTTTTCACCGTAGCCCTCTATGGGCTTCCAAATATCACTTTGCCAATTCCACAAGAACTGTCTTAGCGAAAGGATTCTTGAGGGGAAAGCTGTAACTCTGTGAGATGATTTCACAGAACACAAAGAAGTTTCTCAGAAATCTTCCTTCTCTTTGTTATCGGGGGATATTTCCTTTGGCCCTATAGTCTTCAAAGGGATCCGAAATATCTGTTCTCAGATTCCACAGAAATAAGGCTAGCGAAGAGATCCACGAAATACAGATGTAACTCTGTGAGATGAATGAACAGAACACTAAGCAGTTTCTTAGAAAGCTTCTTTCCAGATTTCATCGGAGGATATTTCCTTTTTCACCATAGCCCTCTATGGGCTTCCAAATATCACTTTGCCAATTCCACAAGAAATGTCTTTGCGAGAGGCTTCTTGAGGGGAAAGCTCTAACTCTGTGAGATGACTTCACAGAACACAAAGAAGTTTCTCAGAAAGCTTCCTTCTCTTTGTTATTGGAGGATATTTCCTTTGGCCCTATAGTCTTCAAAGGGATCCGAAATATCTGTTCTCAGATTCCACAGAAATAAGGCTAGCAAAGAGATCCACGAAATACAGATGTAACTCTGTGAGAGGAAGTCACACATCACAGAGCAGTTTCTCAGAAAGCTTCTTTCCAGATTTCATCTGAGGATAGTTCCTTTTTCACCCTAGCCCTCTATGGGCTTCCAAATATCACTTTGCCAATTCCACAAGAACTGTCTTAGCGAAAGATTTCTTGAGGGAAAGTTGTAACTCTGTGAGATGATTTCACAGAACACAAAGAAGTTTCTCAGAAAGTTTCTTTCTCTTTGTTATCGGAGGATATTGCCTTTAGTCCTATAGTCTTCAAAGGAATCCGAAATATCTGTTCTCAGATTCCACAGAAATAAGGCTAGCAAAGAGATCCACGAAATACAGATGTAACTCTGTAAGTGGAAGTCACACATCAGAGAGCAGTTTCTCAGAAAGCTTCTTTCCGGATTTCATCTGAGGATATTTCCTTTTTCACCATAGCCCTCTATGGGCTTCCAAATATCACTTTGCCAATTCCACAAGAACTGTCTTAGCGAAAGGCTTCTTGAGGGGAAAGCTGTAACTCTGTGAGATGATTTCACAGAACACAAAGAAGTTTCTCAGAAAGCTTCCTTCTCTTTGTTATCGGAGGATATTTCCTTTGGCCCTAGTGACTTCAAAGGGATCCGAAATATCTGTTCTCAGATTCCACAGAAATAAGGCTGGCAAAGAGATCCACGAAATGCTGATGTAACTCTGTGAGTGGAAGTCACACATCACAGAGCAGTTTCTCAGAAAGATTCTTTACAGATTTCATCTGAGGATATTTCCTTTTTCACCATAGCCCTCTATGGCTACCAAATATCACTTTGCCAATTCCACAAGAACTGTCTTAGCGAAAGACTTCTTGAGGGGAAACCTGTAACTCTGTGAGATGATTTCACAGAACACAAAGAAGTTTCTCAGAAAGCTTCCTTCTCTTTGTTATCGGAGGATATTTCCTTTGGCCCTATAGTCTTCAAAGGGATCCGAAAAATCTGTTCTCAGATTCCTCAGAAATAAGGCTAGCAAAGAGATCCACGAAATACAGATGTAAATCTGTGAGATGAATGAACAGAACACTAAGCAGTTTCTCAGAAAGCTTCTTTCCAGATTTCATCTGAGAATATTTCCTTTTTCACCATAGCCCTCTATGGGCTTCCAAATATCACTTTGCCAATTCCACAAGAACTGTCTTAGCGAAAGGCTTCTTGAGGGGAAAGCTGTAACTCTGTGAGATGATTTTACAGAACACAAAGAAGTTTCTCAGAAAGCTTTCTTCTCTTTGTTATCGGAGGATATTTCCGTTGGCCCTATAGTCTTCAAAGGGATCCGAAATATCTGTTCTCAGATTCCACAGAAATAAGGCTAGCAAAGAGATCCACGAAACAGACATGTAACTCTGGAGGAGAAGTCACACATCACAGTGCAGTTTCTCAGAAAGCCTCTTTCCAGATTTCATCTGAGGATATTTCCTTTTTCACCATAGCCTTCTAAGGGCTTCCAAATATCACTTTGCCAATTCCACAAGAACTGTCTTAGCGAAAGGCTTCTTGAGGGGAAAGCTGTAACTCTGTGACGTGATTTCACAGAACACAAAGAAGTTTCTCAGAAAGCATCTTTCTCTTTGTTATCGGAGGATATTTCCTTTGTCCCTATAGTCTTCAAAGGGATCCGAAATATCTGTTCTCAGATTCCACAGAAATAAGGCTAGCAAAGAGATCCCGAAACACAGATGTATCTCTGTGAGTGGAAGTCACACATCATAGAGCAGTTTCTCAGAAAGCTTCTTTCCAGATTTCATCTGAGGATATTTCCTTTTTCACCATAGCCCTCTATGGGCTTCCAAATATCACTTTGCCAATTCCACAAGAACTGTCTTAGCGAAAGGCTTCTTGAGGGGAAAGCTGTAACTCTGTGAGATGATTTCACAGAACACAAAGAAGTTTCTCAGAAAGCTTCTTTCTCTTTGTTATCGGAGGATATTTCCTTTGGCCCTATAGTCTTCAAAGGGATCCGAAATATCTGTTCTCAGATTCCACAGAAATAAGGCTAGCAAAGAGATCCACGAAATACAGATGTAACTCTGTGAGACGAATGAACAGAACACTAAGAACTTTCTCAGAAAGCTTCTTTCCAGATTTCATCTGAGGATATATCCTTTTTCACCATAGCCCTCTAAGGGCTTCCAAATATCACTTTGCCAATTCCACAAGAACTGTCTTAGCGAAAGGCGTCTTGAGGGGAAAGCTGTAACTCTATTAGATGATTTCACAGAACACAAAGAAGTTTCTCAGAAAGCTTCTTTCTCTTTGTTATCGGAGGATATTTCCTTTGGCCCTATAGTCTTCAAAGGGATCCGAAATATCTGTTCTCAGATTCCAGAGAAATAAGGCTAGCAAAGAGATCCACGAAATACACATGTAACTCTGTGAGAAGAATGAACAGAACACTAAGCAGTTTCTCAGAAAGCTTCTTTCCAGATTTCATCTGAGGATATTTCCTTTTTCACCTTAGCCCTCTTTGGGGTGCCAAATATCACTTTGCCAATTCCACAAGAACTGTCTTAGCGAAAGGCTTCTTGAGGGGAAAGCTGTAACTCTGTGAGATGATTTCACAGAACACAAAGAAGTTACTCAGAAAGCTTCCTTCTCTTTGTTATCGGAGGATATTTCCTTTGTCCCTACAGTCTTCAAAGGGATCCTAAATATCTGTTCTCAGATTCCACAGAAATAAGGCTAGCAAAGAGATCCACGAAATACAGATGTAAGTCTGTGAGATGAATGAATAGAACATTAAGCAGTTTCTCAGAAAGCTTCTTTCCAGATTTCATCTGAGGATATTTCCTTTTTCACCATAGCCCTCTATGGGCTTCCAAATATCACTTTGCCAATTCCACAAGAACTGTCTTAGCGAAAGGCTTCTAGAGGGGAAAGCTGTAACTCTGTGAGATGATTTCACAGAACACAAAGAAGTTTCTCAGAAATCTTCCTTCTCTTTGTTATCGGAGGATATTTCCTTTGGCCCTATAGTCTTCAAATGGATCCGACATATCTGTTCTCAGATTCCACAGAAATAAGGCTAGAAAAGAGATCCACGTAATACAGATGTAACTCTGTGAGTGGAAGTCACACATCACAGAGCAGTTTCTCAGAAAGCTTCTTTCCAGATTTCATCTGAGGATATTTCCTTTTTCACCATAGCCCTCTATGGGCTTCCAAATATCACTTTGCCAATTCCACAAGAACTGTCTTAGTGAAAGGCTTCTTGAGGGGAAAGCTGTAACTCTGTGAGATGATTTCACAGAACACAAAGAAGTTTCTCAGAAAGCTTCCTTCTCTTTGTTATCGGAGGATATTTCCTTTGGCCCTATAGTCTTCAAAGGGATCCGAAATATCTGTTCTCAGATTCCACAGAAATAAGGCTAGCAAAGAGATCCAGGAAATACATATGTAACTCTGTGAGATGAATGAACAGAACACTAAGAAGTTTCTCAGAAAGCTTCTTTCCAGATTTCATCTGAGGATATTTCCTCCTTCCCCATAGCCCTCTATGGGCTTCCAAATATCACTTTGCCAACTCCACAAGAACTGTCTTAGCGAAAGGCTTCTTGAGGGGAAAGCTGTAACTCTGTGAGATGATTTCACAGAACACAAAGAAGTTTCTCAGAAAGCTTCTTTCTCTTTGTTATCGGAGGATATTTCCTTTGGCTCTATAGTCTTCAAAGGGATCCGAAATATCTGTTCTCAGATTCCACAGAAATAAGGCTAGCAAAGAGATCCACGAAATACAGATGTAACTCTGTGAGGGGAAGTCACACATCAGAGTAGTTTCTCAGAAAGCTTTTTTCCAGATTTCATCTGAGGATATTTCCTTTTTCACCATAGCCCTCTATGGGCTTCCAAATATACTTTGCCAATTCCACAAGAACTGTCACAGCGAAAGGCTTCTTGAGGGGAAAGCTGTAACACTGTGAGATGATTTCACAGAACACAAAGAAGTTTCTCAGAAAGCTTCTTTCTCTTTGTTATCGGAGGATATTTCCTTTGGCCCTATAGTCTTCAAAGGGATCCGAAATATCTGTTCTCAGATTCCACAGAAATAAGGCTAGCAAAGAGATCCACGAAATACAGATGTAACTCTGTGAGTGGAAGTCACACATCACAGAGCAGTCTCTCAGAAAGCTTCTTTCCAGAATTCATCTGAGGATATTTCCATTTTCAACATAGCCCTCTATGGGCTGCCAAATATCACTTTGCCAATTCCACAAGAACTGTCTTAGCGAAAGGCTTCTTGAGGGGAAAGCTGTAACTCTGTGAGATGATTTCACAGAACACAAAGAAGTTTCTCAGAAAGCTTCCTTCTCTTTGTTATCGGAGGATATTTCCTTTGTCCATATAGTCTTCAAAGGGATCCTAAATATCTGTTCTCAGATTCCACAGAAATAAGGCTAGCAAAGAGATCCACGAAATACAGATGTAAGTCTGTGAGATGAATGAATAGAACATTAAGCAGTTTCTCAGAAAGCTTCTTTCCAGATTTCATCTGAGGATATTTCCTTTTTCACCATAGCCCTCTATGGGCTTCCAAATATCACTTTGCCAATTCCACAAGAACTGTCTTAGCGAAAGGCTTCTTGAGGGGAAAGCTGTAACTCTGTGAGATGATTTCATAGAACACAAAGAAGTTTCTCAGAAATCTTCCTTCTCTTTGTTATCGGAGGATATTTCCTTTGGCCCTATAGTCTTCAAATGGATCCGACATATCTGTTCTCAGATTCCACAGAAATAAGGCTAGAAAAGAGATCCACGTAATACAGATGTAACTCTGTGAGTGGAAGTCAAACATCACAGAGCAGTTTCTCAGAAAGCTTCTTTCCAGATTTCATCTGAGGATATTTCCTTTTTCACCATAGCCCTCTATGGGCTTCCAAATATCACTTTGCCAATTCCACAAGAAGTGTCTTAGTGAAAGGTTTCTTGAGGGGAAAGCTGTAAATCTGTGAGATGATTTCACAGAAGACAAAGAAGTTTCCCAGAAAGCTTCCTTCTCTTTGTTATCGGAGGATATTTCCTTTGGCCCTATAGTCTTCAAAGGGATCCGAAATATCTGTTCTCAGATTCCACAGAAATAAGGCTAGCAAAGAGATCCACGAAATACAGATGTAACTCTTTGAGATAAATGAACAGAACACTAAGAAGTTTCTCAGAAAGTTTCTTTCCAGATTTCATCTGAGGATATTTCCTTTTTCACCATAGCCCTCTATGGGCTTCCAAATATCACTTTGCCAATTCCACAAGAACTGTCTTAGCGAAAGGCTTCTTGAGGGGAAAGCTGTAACTCTGTGAGATGATTTTACAGAACACAAAGAAGTTTCTCAGAAAGCTTCCTTCTCTTTGTTATCGGAGGATATTTCCTTTGGCCCTATAGTCTTCAAAGGGATCCGAAATATCTGTTCTCAGATTCCACAGAAATAAGGCTAGCAAAGAGATCCACGAAACAGACATGTAACTCTGGAGGAGAAGTCACACATCACAGTGCAGTTTCTCAGAAAGCCTCTTTCCAGATTTCATCTGAGGATATTTCCTTTTTCACCATAGCCTTCTAAGGGCTTCCAAATATCACTTTGCCAATTCCACAAGAACTGTCTTAGCGAAAGGCTTCTTGAGGGGAAAGCTGTAACTCTGTGACGTGATTTCACAGAACACAAAGAAGTTTCTCAGAAAGCATCTTTCTCTTTGTTATCGGAGGATATTTCCTTTGTCCCTATAGTCTTCAAAGGGATCCGAAATATCTGTTCTCAGATTCCACAGAAATAAGGCTAGCAAAGAGATCCCGAAACACAGATGTATCTCTGTGAGTGGAAGTCACACATCATAGAGCAGTTTCTCAGAAAGCTTCTTTCCAGATTTCATCTGAGGATATTTCCTTTTTCACCATAGCCCTCTATGGGCTTCCAAATATCACTTTGCCAATTCCACAAGAACTGTCTTAGCGAAAGGCTTCTTGAGGGGAAAGCTGTAACTCTGTGAGATGATTTCACAGAACACAAAGAAGTTTCTCAGAAAGCTTCTTTCTCTTTGTTATCGGAGGATATTTCCTTTGGCCCTATAGTCTTCAAAGGGATCCGAAATATCTGTTCTCAGATTCCACAGAAATAAGGCTAGCAAAGAGATCCACGAAATACAGATGTAACTCTGTGAGACGAATGAACAGAACACTAAGAACTTTCTCAGAAAGCTTCTTTCCAGATTTCATCTGAGGATATATCCTTTTTCACCATAGCCCTCTAAGGGCTTCCAAATATCACTTTGCCAATTCCACAAGAACTGTCTTAGCGAAAGGCGTCTTGAGGGGAAAGCTGTAACTCTATTAGATGATTTCACAGAACACAAAGAAGTTTCTCAGAAAGCTTCTTTCTCTTTGTTATCGGAGGATATTTCCTTTGGCCCTATAGTCTTCAAAGGGATCCGAAATATCTGTTCTCAGATTCCACAGAAATAAGGCTAGCAAAGAGATCCACGAAATACACATGTAACTCTGTGAGAAGAATGAACAGAACACTAAGCAGTTTCTCAGAAAGCTTCTTTCCAGATTTCATCTGAGGATATTTCCTTTTTCACCTTAGCCCTCTATGGGCTGCCAAATATCACTTTGCCAATTCCACAAGAACTGTCTTAGCGAAAGGCTTCTTGAGGGGAAAGCTGTAACTCTGTGAGATGATTTCACAGAACACAAAGAAGTTACTCAGAAAGCTTCCTTCTCTTTGTTATCGGAGGATATTTCCTTTGTCCCTATAGTCTTCAAAGGGATCCTAAATATCTGTTCTCAGATTCCACAGAAATAAGGCTAGCAAAGAGATCCACGAAATACAGATGTAAGTCTGTGAGATGAATGAATAGAACATTAAGCAGTTTCTCAGAAAGCTTCTTTCCAGATTTCATCTGAGGATATTTCCTTTTTCACCATAGCCCTCTATGGGCTTCCAAATATCACTTTGCCAATTCCACAAGAACTGTCTTAGCGAAAGGCTTCTAGAGGGGAAAGCTGTAACTCTGTGAGATGATTTCACAGAACACAAAGAAGTTTCTCAGAAATCTTCCTTCTCTTTGTTATCGGAGGATATTTCCTTTGGCCCTATAGTCTTCAAATGGATCCGACATATCTGTTCTCAGATTCCACAGAAATAAGGCTAGAAAAGAGATCCACGTAATACAGATGTAACTCTGTGAGGGGAAGTCACACATCAGAGTAGTTTCTCAGAAAGCTTTTTTCCAGATTTCATCTGAGGATATTTCCTTTTTCACCA
This sequence comes from Macaca nemestrina, assembly GCF_043159975.1. Classification (NCBI taxonomy): domain Eukaryota; kingdom Metazoa; phylum Chordata; class Mammalia; order Primates; family Cercopithecidae; genus Macaca; species Macaca nemestrina. The sequence goes on along the minus strand of NC_092132.1, from coordinate 100,370,659 downwards.
TAGCCCTCTATGGGCTTCCAAATATCACTTTGCCAATTCCACAAGAACTGTCTTAGCGAAAGGCTTCTTGAGGGGAAAGCTGTAACTCTGTGAGATGATTTCACAGAACACAAAGAAGTTTCTCAGAAAGCTTCCTTCTCTTTGTTATCGGAGGATGTTTCCTTTGGCCCTATAGTCTTCAAAGGGATCCGAAATATCTGTTCTCAGATTCCACAGAAATAAGGCTAGCAAAGAGATCCACGAAATACAGATGTAACTCTGTGAGTGGAAGTCACACATCACAGAGCAGTTTCTCAGAAGGCTTCTTTCCAGATTTCATCTGAGGATATTTCCTTTTTCACCATAGCCCTCTATGGGCTTCCAAATATACTTTGCCAATTCCACAAGAACTGTCACAGCGAAAGGCTTCTTGAGGGGAAAGCTGTAACACTGTGAGATGATTTCACAGAACACAAAGAAGTTTCTCAGAAAGCTTCTTTCTCTTTGTTATCGGAGGATATTTCCTTTGGCCCTATAGTCTTCAAAGGGATCCGAAATATCTGTTCTCAGATTCCACAGAAATAAAGCTAGCAAAGAGATCCACGAAATACAGATGTAACTCTGTGAGTGGAAGTCACACATCACAGAGCAGTTTCTCAGAAAGCTTCTTTCCAGAATTCATCTGAGGATATTTCCTTTTTCAACATAGCCCTCTATGGGCTGCCAAATATCACTTTGCCAATTCCACAAGAACTGTCTTAGCGAATGGCTTCTTGAGGGGAAAGCTGTAACTCTGTGAGATGATTTCACAGAACACAAAGAAGTTTCTCAGAAAGCTTCCTTCTCTTTGTTATCGGAGGATATTTCCTTTGTCCATATAGTCTTCAAAGGGATCCTAAATATCTGTTCTCAGATTCCACAGAAATAAGGCTAGCAAAGAGATCCACGAAATACAGATGTAAGTCTGTGAGATGAATGAATAGAACATTAAGCAGTTTCTCAGAAAGCTTCTTTCCAGATTTCATCTGAGGATATTTCCTTTTTCACCATAGCCCTCTATGGGCTTCCAAATATCACTTTGCCAATTCCACAAGAACTGTCTTAGCGAAAGGCTTCTTGAGGGGAAAGCTGTAACTCTGTGAGATGATTTCATAGAACACAAAGAAGTTTCTCAGAAATCTTCCTTCTCTTTGTTATCGGAGGATATTTCCTTTGGCCCTATAGTCTTCAAATGGATCCGACATATCTGTTCTCAGATTCCACAGAAATAAGGCTAGAAAAGAGATCCACGTAATACAGATGTAACTCTGTGAGTGGAAGTCAAACATCACAGAGCAGTTTCTCAGAAAGCTTCTTTCCAGATTTCATCTGAGGATATTTCCTTTTTCACCATAGCCCTCTATGGGCTTCCAAATATCACTTTGCCAATTCCACAAGAAGTGTCTTAGTGAAAGGTTTCTTGAGGGGAAAGCTGTAAATCTGTGAGATGATTTCACAGAAGACAAAGAAGTTTCCCAGAAAGCTTCCTTCTGTTTGTTATCGGAGGATATTTCCTTTGGCCCTATAGTCTTCAAAGGGATCCGAAATATCTGTTCTCAGATTCCACAGAAATAAGGCTAGCAAAGAGATCCACGAAATACAGATGTAACTCTTTGAGATAAATGAACAGAACACTAAGAAGTTTCTCAGAAAGTTTCTTTCCAGATTTCATCTGAGGATATTTCCTTTTTCACCATAGCACTCTATGGGCTTCCAAATATCACTTTGCCAATTCCACAAGAACTGTCTTAGCGAAAGGCTTCTTGAGGGGAAAGCTGTAACTCTGTGAGATGATTTCACAGAACACAAAGAAGTTTCTCAGAAAGCTTCCTTCTCTTTGTTATCGGAGGATATTTCCTTTGTCCCTATAGTCTTCAAAGGGATCCTAAATATCTGTTCTCAGATTCCACAGAAATAAGGCTAGCAAAGAGATCCACGAAATACAGATGTAAGTCTGTGAGATGAATGAATAGAACATTAAGCAGTTTCTCAGAAAGCTTCTTTCCAGATTTCATCTGAGGATATTTCCTTTTTCACCATAGCCCTCTATGGGCTTCCAAATATCACTTTGCCAATTCCACAAGAACTGTCTTAGCGAAAGGCTTCTAGAGGGGAAAGCTGTAACTCTGTGAGATGATTTCACAGAACACAAAGAAGTTTCTCAGAAATCTTCCTTCTCTTTGTTATCGGAGGATATTTCCTTTGGCCCTATAGTCTTCAAATGGATCCGACATATCTGTTCTCAGATTCCACAGAAATAAGGCTAGAAAAGAGATCCACGTAATACAGATGTAACTCTGTGAGTGGAAGTCACACATCACAGAGCAGTTTCTCAGAAAGTTTCTTTCCAGATTTCATCTGAGGATATTTCCTTTTTCACCATAGCACTCTATGGGCTTCCAAATATCACTTTGCCAATTCCACAAGAACTGTCTTAGCGAAAGGCTTCTTGAGGGGAAAGCTGTAACTCTGTGAGATGATTTCACAGAACACAAAGAAGTTTCTCAGAAAGCTTCTTTCTCTTTGTTATCGGACGATATTCCTTTGGCCCTATAGTCTTCAAAGGGATCCGAAATATCTGTTCTCAGATTCCACAGAAATAAGGCTAGCAAAGAGATCCACGAAATACAGATGTAACTCTTTGAGATAAATGAACAGAACACTAAGAAGTTTCTCAGAAAGTTTCTTTCCAGATTTCATCTGAGGATATTTCCTTTTTCACCATAGCACTCTATGGGCTTCCAAATATCACTTTGCCAATTCCACAAGAACTGTCTTAGCGAAAGGCTTCTTGAGGGGAAAGCTGTAACTCTGTGAGATGATTTCACAGAACACAAAGAAGTTTCTCAGAAAGCTTCCTTCTCTTTGTTATCGGAGGATATTTCCTTTGTCCCTATAGTCTTCAAAGGGATCCTAAATATCTGTTCTCAGATTCCACAGAAATAAGGCTAGCAAAGAGATCCACGAAATACAGATGTAAGTCTGTGAGATGAATGAATAGAACATTAAGCAGTTTCTCAGAAAGCTTCTTTCCAGATTTCATCTGAGGATATTTCCTTTTTCACCATAGCCCTCTATGGGCTTCCAAATATCACTTTGCCAATTCCACAAGAACTGTCTTAGCGAAAGGCTTCTAGAGGGGAAAGCTGTAACTCTGTGAGATGATTTCACAGAACACAAAGAAGTTTCTCAGAAATCTTCCTTCTCTTTGTTATCGGAGGATATTTCCTTTGGCCCTATAGTCTTCAAATGGATCCGACATATCTGTTCTCAGATTCCACAGAAATAAGGCTAGAAAAGAGATCCACGTAATACAGATGTAACTCTGTGAGTGGAAGTCACACATCACAGAGCAGTTTCTCAGAAAGTTTCTTTCCAGATTTCATCTGAGGATATTTCCTTTTTCACCATAGCACTCTATGGGCTTCCAAATATCACTTTGCCAATTCCACAAGAACTGTCTTAGCGAAAGGCTTCTTGAGGGGAAAGCTGTAACTCTGTGAGATGATTTCACAGAACACAAAGAAGTTTCTCAGAAAGCTTCTTTCTCTTTGTTATCGGACGATATTCCTTTGGCCCTATAGTCTTCAAATGGATCCGAAATATCTGTTCTCAGATTCCACAGAAATAAGGCTAGCAAAGAGATCCACGAAATACAGATGTAACTCTGTGAGTGGAAGTCACACATCACAGAGTAGTTTCTCAGAAAGCTTCTTTCCAGATTTCATCTGAGGATATTTCCTTTTTCACCATAGCCCACTATGGGCTTCCAAATATCACTTTGCCAATTCCACAAGATCTGTCTTAGCGAAAGGCTTCTTGAGGGGAAAACTGTAACTCTGTGAGATAATTTCACAGAACACAAAGAAGTTTCTCAGAAAGCTTCTTTCTCTCTGTTATCGGAGGATATTTCCTTTAGCCTTATAGTCTTCAAAGGGATCCGAAATATCTGTTCTCAGATTCCACAGAAATAAGGCTAGCAAAGAGATCCACGAAATACAGATGTAACTCTGTGAATGGAAGTCACACATCACAGAGCAGTTTCTCAGAAAGCTTCTTTCCAGATTTCATCGGAGGATATTTCCTTTTTCACCATAGCCATCTACGGGCTTCCAAATATCACTTTGCCAATTCCACAAGAACTGTCTTAGCGAAAGGCTTCTTGAGGGGAAAGCTGTAACTATGTGAGATGATTTCACAGAACACAAAGAAGTTTCTCAGAAAGCTTCTTTCTCTTTGTTATCGGAGGATATTTCCTTTGGCCCTATAGTCTTCAAAGTATCCGAAATATCTGTTCTCAGATTCCACAGAAATAAGGCTAGCAAAGAGATCCACGAAATACATATGTAACTCTGTGAGATGAATGAACAGAACACTAAGCAGTTTCTCAGAAAGCTTCTTTCCAGATTTCATCGGAGGATATTTCCTTTTTCACCATAGCCCTCTATGGGCTTCCAAATATCACTTTGCCAATTCCACAAGAAATGTCTTTGCGAGAGGCTTCTTGAGGGGAAAGCTTTAACTCTGTGAGATGATTTCACAGAACACAAAGAAGTTTCTCAGAAAGCTTCCTTCTCTTTGTTATCGGAGGATATTTCCTTTGGCCCTATAGTCTTCAAAGGGATCCGAAATATCTGTTCTCAGATTCCACAGAAATAAGGCTAGCAAAGAGATCCACGAAATACAGATGTAACTCTGTGAGTGGAAGTCACACATCACAGAGCAGTTTCTCAGAACGCTTCTTTCCAGATTTCATCTGAGGATAGTTCCTTTTTCACCATAGCCCTCTATGGGCTTCAAAATATACTTTGCCAATTCCACAAGAACTGTCACAGCGAAAGGCTTCTTGAGGGGAAAGCTGTAACACTGTGAGATGATTTCACAGAACACAAAGAAGTTTCTCAGAAAGCTTCTTTCTCTTTGTTATCGGAGGATATTTCCTTTGGCCCTATAGTCTTCAAAGGGATCCGAAATATCTGTTCTCAGATTCCACAGAAATAAGGCTAGGAAAGAGATCCACGAAATACAGATGTAACTCTGTGAGTGGAAGTCACACATCACAGAGCAGTTTCTCAGAAAGCTTCTTTCCAGATTTCATCTGAGGATATTTCCTTTTTCACCATAGCCCTCTATGGGCTTCCAAATATCACTTTGCCAATTCCACAAGAACTGTCTTAGCGAAAGGCTTCTTCAGGGGAAAGCTGTAACTCTGTGAGATGATTTCACAGAACACAAAGAAGTTTCTCAGAAAGCTTCTTTCTCTTTGTTATCGGAGGATATTTCCTTTGGCCCTATAGTCTTCAAAGGGATCCGAAATATCTGTTCTCAGATTCCACAGAAATAAGGCTAGCAAAGAGATCCACGAAATACAGATGTAACTCTGTGAGTGGAAGTCACACATCACAGAGCAGTTTCTCAGAACGCTTCTTTCCAGATTTCATCTGAGGATAGTTCCTTTTTCACCATAGCCCTCTATGGGCTTCAAAATATACTTTGCCAATTCCACAAGAACTGTCACAGCGAAAGGCTTCTTGAGGGGAAAGCTGTAACACTGTGAGATGATTTCACAGAACACAAAGAAGTTTCTCAGAAAGCTTCTTTCTCCTTGTTATCGGAGGATATTTCCTTTGGCCCTATAGTCTTCAAAGGGATCCGAAATATCTGTTCTCAGATTCCACAGAAATAAGGCTAGGAAAGAGATCCACGAAATACAGATGTAACTCTGTGAGTGGAAGTGACACATCACAGAGCAGTTTCTCAGAAAGCTTCTTTCCAGATTTCTTCTGAGGATATTTCCTTTTTCACCATAGCCCTCTATGGGCTTCCAAATATCACTTTTCCAATTCCACAAGAACTGTCTTAGCGAAAGGCTTCTTCAGGGGAAAGCTGTAACTCTGTGAGATGATTTCACAGAACACAAAGAAGTTTCTCAGAAAGCTTCTTTCTCTTTGTTATCGGAGGATATTTCCTTTGGCCCTATAGTCTTCAAAGGCATCCGAAATATCTGTTCTCAGATTCCACAGAAATAAGGCTAGCAAAGAGATCCACGAAATACAGATGTAACTCTGTGAGTGGAAGTCACACATCACAGAGCAGTTTCTCAGAAAGCTTCTTTCCAGATTTCATCTGAGGATATTTCCTTTTTCACCATAGCCCTCTATGGGCTTCCAAATATCACTTTGCCAATTCCACAAGAACTGTCTTAGCGAAAGGCTTCTTCAGGGGAAAGCTGTAACTCTGTGAGATGATTTCACAGAACACAAAGAAATTTCTCAGAAAGCTTCCTTCTCTTTGTTATCGGAGGATATTTCCTTTGGCCCTATAGTCTTCAAAGGCATCCGAAATATCTGTTCTCAGATTCCACAGAAATAAGGCTAGCAAAGAGATCCACGAAATACAGATGTAACTCTGTGAGTGGAAGTCACACATCACAGAGCAGTTTCTCAGAAAGCTTCTTTCCAGAATTCATCTGAGGATATTTCCTTTTTCAACCTAGCCCTCTATGGGCCGCCAAATATCACTTTGCCAATTCCACAAGAACTGTCTTAGCGAAAGGCTTCTTGAGGGGAAAGCTGTAACTCTGTGAGATGATTTCACAGAACACAAAGAAGTTTCCCAGAAAGCTTCCTTCTCTTTGTTATCGGAGGATATTTCCTTTGTCCATATAGTCTTCAAAGGGATCCTAAATATCTGTTCTCAGATTCCACAGAAATAAGACTAGCAAAGAGATCCACGAAATACAGATGTATATCTGTGAGATGAATGAACAGAACACTAAGAAGTTTCTCAGAAAGCTTCTTTCCAGATTTCATCTGAGGATATTTCCTTTTTCACCATAGCCCTCTATGGGCTTCCAAATATCACTTTGCCAATTCCACAAGAACTGTCTTAGCGAAAGGCTTCTTGAGGGGAAAGCTGTAACTCTGTGAGATGATTTCACAGAACACAAAGAAGTTTCTCAGAAAGCTTCTTTCTCTTTGTTATCGGAGGATATTTCCTTTGGCCCTATAGTCTTCAAAGGGATCCGAAATATCTGTTCTCAGATTCCACAGAAATAAGGCTAGCAAAGAGATCCACGAAATACAGATGTAACTCTGTGAGGGGAAGTCACACATCAGAGTAGTTTCTCAGAAAGCTTCTTTCCAGATTTCATCTGAGGATATTTCCTTTTTCACCATAGCCCTCTATGGGCTTCCAAATATCACTTTGACAATTCCACAAGAACTGTCTTAGCGAAAGGCTTCTTGAGGGGAAAGCTGTAACTCTGTGAGATGATTTCACAGAACACAAAGAAGTTTCTCAGAAAGCTTCCTTCTCTTTGTTATAGGAGGATGTTTCCTTTGGCCCTATAGTCTTCAAAGGGATCCGAAATATCTGTTCTCAGATTCCACAGAAATAAGGCTAGCAAAGAGATCCACGAAATACAGATGTAACTCTGTGAGTGGAAGTCACACATCACAGAGCAGTTTCTCAGAAGGCTTCTTTCCAGATTTCATCTGAGGATATTTCCTTTTTCACCATAGCCCTCTATGGGCTTCCAAATATACTTTTCCAATTCCACAAGAACTGTCACAGCGAAAGGCTTCTTGAGGGGAAAGCTGTAACACTGTGAGATGATTTCACAGAACACAAAGAAGTTTCTCAGAAAGCTTCTTTCTCTTTGTTATCGGAGGATATTTCCTTTGGCCCTATAGTCTTCAAAGGGATGCGAAATATCTGTTCTCAGATTCCACAGAAATAAGGCTAGCAAAGAGATCCACGAAATACAGATGTAACTCTGTGAGTGGAAGTCACACATCACAGAGCAGTTTCTCAGAAAGCTTCTTTCCAGATTTCATCTGAGGATATTTCCTTTTTCACCATAGCCCTCTATGGGCTTCCAAATATACTTTGCCAATTCCACAAGAACTGTCACAGCGAAAGGCTTCTTGAGGGGAAAGCTGTAACACTGTGAGATGATTTCAGAGAACACAAAGAAGTTTCTCAGAAAGCTTCTTTCTCTTTGTTATCGGAGGATATTTCCTTTGGCCCTATAGTCTTCAAAGGCATCCGAAATATCTGTTCTCAGATTCCACAGAAATAAGGCTAGGAAAGAGATCCACGAAATACAGATGTAACTCTGTGAGTGGAAGTCACACATCACAGAGCAGTTTCTCAGAAAGCTTCTTTCCAGATTTCATCTGAGGATATTTCCTTTTTCACCATAGCCCTCTATGGGCTTCCAAATATCACTTTGTCAATTCCACAAGAACTGTCTTAGCGAAAGGCTTCTTGAGGGGAAAGCTGTAACTCTGTGAGATGATTTCACAGAACACAAAGAAGTTTCTCAGAAAGCTTCTTTCTCTTTGTTATCGGAGGATATTTCCTTTGGCCCTATAGTCTTCAAAGGCATCCGAAATATCTGTTCTCAGATTCCACAGAAATAAGGCTAGCAAAGAGATCCACGAAATACAGATGTAACTCTGTGAGTGGAAGTCACACATCACAGAGCAGTTTCTCAGAAAGCTTCTTTCCAGAATTCATCTGAGGATATTTCCTTTTTCAACATAGCCCTCTATGGGCTGCCAAATATCACTTTGCCAATTCCACAAGAACTGTCTTAGCGAAAGGCTTCTTGAGGGGAAAGCTGTAACTCTGTGAGATGATTTCACAGAACACAAAGAAGTTTCTCAGAAAGCTTCCTTCTCTTTGTTATCGGAGGATATTTCCTTTGTCCATATAGTCTTCAAAGGGATCCTAAATATCTGTTCTCAGATTCCACAGAAATAAGGCTAGCAAAGAGATCCACGAAATACAGATGTAAGTCTGTGAGATGAATGAATAGAACATTAAGCAGTTTCTCAGAAAGCTTCTTTCCAGATTTCATCTGAGGATATTTCCTTTTTCACCATAGCCCTCTATGGGCTTCCAAATATCACTTTGCCAATTCCACAAGAACTGTCTTAGCGAAAGGCTTCTTGAGGGGAAAGCTGTAACTCTGTGAGATGATTTCATAGAACACAAAGAAGTTTCTAAGAAATCTTCCTTCTCTTTGTTATCGGAGGATATTTCCTTTGGCCCTATAGTCTTCAAATGGATCCGACATATCTGTTCTCAGATTCCACAGAAATAAGGCTAGCAAAGAGATCCACGTAATACAGATGTAACACTGTGAGTGGAAGTCAAACATCACAGAGCAGTTTCTCAGAAAGCTTCTTTCCAGATTTCATCTGAGGATATTTCCTTTTTCACCATAGCCCTCTATGGGCTTCCAAATATCACTTTGCCAATTCCACAAGAACTGTCTTAGTGAAAGGCTTCTTGAAGGGAAAGCTGTAACTCTGTGAGATGATTTCACAGAAGACAAAGAAGTTTCTCAGAAAGCTTCCTTCTCTTTGTTATCGGAGGATATTTCCTTTGGCCCTATAGTCTTCAAAGGGATCCGAAATATCTGTTCTCAGATTCCACAGAAATAAGGCTAGCAAAGAGATCCACGAAATACAGATGTAACTCTGTGAGATAAATGAACAGAACACTAAGAAGTTTCTCAGAAAGTTTCTTTCCAGATTTCATCTGAGGATATTTCCTTTTTCACCATAGCACTATATGGGCTTCCAAATATCACTTTGCCAATTCCACAAGAACTGTCTTAGCGAAAGGCTTCTTGAGGGGAAAGCTGTAACTCTGTGAGATGATTTCACAGAACACAAAGAAGTTTCTCAGAAAGCTTCTTTCTCTTTGTTATCGGAGGATATTTCCTTTGGCCCTATAGTCTTCAAAGGGATCCGAAATATCTGTTCTCAGATTCCACAGAAATAAGGCTAGCAAAGAGATCCACGAAATACAGATGTAACTCTGTGAGGGGAAGTCACATATCAGAGTAGTTTCTCAGAAAGCTTCTTTCCAGATTTCATCTGAGGATATATCCTTTTTCACCATAGCCCTCTAAGGGCTTCCAAATATCACTTTGCCAATTCCACAAGAACTGTCTTAGCGAAAGGCGTCTTGAGGGGAAAGCTGTAACTCTATTACATGATTTCACAGAACACAAAGAAGTTTCTCAGAAAGCTTCTTTCTCTTTGTTATCGGAGGATATTTCCTTTGGCCCTATAGTCTTCAAAGGGATCCGACATATCTGTTCTCAGATTCCACAGAAATAAGGCTAGCAAAGAGATCCACGAAATACACATTTAACTCTGTGAGATGAATGAACAGAACACTAAGCAGTTTCTCAGAAAGCTTCTTTCCAGATTTCATCTGAGGATATTTCCTTTTTCACCTTAGCCCTCTATGGGCTGCCAAATATCACTTTGCCAATTCCACAAGAACTGTCTTAGCGAAAGGCTTCTGGAGGGGAAAGCTGTAACTCTGTGGGATGATTTCACAGAACACAAAGAAGTTTCTCAGAAAGCTTCCTTCTCTTTGTTGTCGGAGGATATTTCCTTTGGCCCTATAGTCTTCAAAGGGATCCTAAATATCTGTTCTCAGATTCCACAGAAATAAGGCTAGCAAAGAGATCCACGAAATACAGATGTAAGTCTGTGAGATGAATGAATAGAACATTAAGCAGTTTCTCAGAAAGCTTCTTTCCAGATTTCATCTGAGGATATTTACTTTTTCACCATAGCCCTCTATGGGCTTCCAAATATCACTTTGCCAATTCCACAAGAACTGTCTTAGCGAAAGGCTTCTAGAGGGGAAAGCTGTAACTCTGTGAGATGATTTCACAGAACACAAAGAAGTTTCTCAGAAATCTTCCTTCTCTTTTGTATCGGAGGATATTTCCTTTGGCCCTATAGTCTTCAAATGGATCCGACATATCTGTTCTCAGATTCCACAGAAATAAGGCTAGAAAAGAGATCCACGTAATACAGATGTAACTCTGTGAGTGGAAGTCACACATCACAGAGCAGTTTCTCAGAAAGCTTCTTTCCAGATTTCATCTGAGGATATTTCCTTTTTCACCATAGCACTCTATGGGCTTCCAAATATCACTTTGCCAATTCCACAAGAACTGTCTTAGTGAAAGGCTTCTTGAGGGGAAAGCTGTAACTCTGTGAGATGATTTCACAGAACACAAAGAAGTTTCTCAGAAAGCTTCCTTCTCTTTGTTATCGGAGGATATTTCCTTTGGCCCTATAGTCTTCAAAGGGATCCGAAATATCTGTTCTCAGATTCCACAGAAATAAGGCTAGCAAAGAGATCCACGAAATACAGATGTAACTCTGTGAGATAAATGAACAGAACACTAAGAAGTTTCTCAGAAAGTTTCTTTCCAGATTTCATCTGAGGATATTTCCTTTTTCACCATAGCACTATATGGGCTTCCAAATATCACTTTGCCAATTCCACAAGAACTGTCTTAGCGAAAGGCTTCTTGAGGGGAAAGCTGTAACTCTGTGAGATGATTTCACAGAACACAAAGAAGTTTCTCAGAAAGCTTCTTTCTCTTTGTTATCGGAGGATATTTCCTTTGGCCCTATAGTCTTCAAAGGGATCCGAAATATCTGTTCTCAGATTCCACAGAAATAAGGCTAGCAAAGAGATCCACGAAATACAGATGTAACTCTGTGAGGGGAAGTCACATATCAGAGTAGTTTCTCAGAAAGCTTCTTTCCAGATTTCATCTGAGGATATATCCTTTTTCACCATAGCCCTCTAAGGGCTTCCAAATATCACTTTGCCAATTCCACAAGAACTGTCTTAGCGAAAGGCGTCTTGAGGGGAAAGCTGTAACTCTATTACATGATTTCACAGAACACAAAGAAGTTTCTCAGAAAGCTTCTTTCTCTTTGTTATCGGAGGATATTTCCTTTGGCCCTATAGTCTTCAAAGGGATCCGACATATCTGTTCTCAGATTCCACAGAAATAAGGCTAGCAAAGAGATCCACGAAATACACATTTAACTCTGTGAGATGAATGAACAGAACACTAAGCAGTTTCTCAGAAAGCTTCTTTCCAGATTTCATCTGAGGATATTTCCTTTTTCACCTTAGCCCTCTATGGGCTGCCAAATATCACTTTGCCAATTCCACAAGAACTGTCTTAGCGAAAGGCTTCTGGAGGGGAAAGCTGTAACTCTGTGGGATGATTTCACAGAACACAAAGAAGTTTCTCAGAAAGCTTCCTTCTCTTTGTTGTCGGAGGATATTTCCTTTGGCCCTATAGTCTTCAAAGGGATCCTAAATATCTGTTCTCAGATTCCACAGAAATAAGGCTAGCAAAGAGATCCACGAAATACAGATGTAAGTCTGTGAGATGAATGAATAGAACATTAAGCAGTTTCTCAGAAAGCTTCTTTCCAGATTTCATCTGAGGATATTTACTTTTTCACCATAGCCCTCTATGGGCTTCCAAATATCACTTTGCCAATTCCACAAGAACTGTCTTAGCGAAAGGCTTCTAGAGGGGAAAGCTGTAACTCTGTGAGATGATTTCACAGAACACAAAGAAGTTTCTCAGAAATCTTCCTTCTCTTTTGTATCGGAGGATATTTCCTTTGGCCCTATAGTCTTCAAATGGATCCGACATATCTGTTCTCAGATTCCACAGAAATAAGGCTAGAAAAGAGATCCACGTAATACAGATGTAACTCTGTGAGTGGAAGTCACACATCACAGAGCAGTTTCTCAGAAAGCTTCTTTCCAGATTTCATCTGAGGATATTTCCTTTTTCACCATAGCACTCTATGGGCTTCCAAATATCACTTTGCCAATTCCACAAGAACTGTCTTAGTGAAAGGCTTCTTGAGGGGAAAGCTGTAACTCTGTGAGATGATTTCACAGAACACAAAGAAGTTTCTCAGAAAGCTTCCTTCTCTTTGTTATCGGAGGATATTTCCTTTGGCCCTATAGTCTTCAAAGGGATCCGAAATATCTGTTCTCAGATTCCACAGAAATAAGGCTAGCAAAGAGATCCACGAAATACAGATGTAACTCTGTGAGATGAATGAACAGAACACTAAGAAGTTTCTCAGAAAGCTTCTTTCCAGATTTCATCTGAGGATATTTCCTTTTTCACCATAGCCCTCTATGGGCTTCCAAATATCACTTTGCCAACTCCACAAGAACTGTCTTAGCGAAAGGCTTCTTGAGGGGAAAGCTGTAACTCTGTGAGATGATTTCACAGAACACAAAGAAGTTTCTCAGAAAGCTTCTTTCTCTTTGTTATCGGAGGATATTTCCTTTGGCCCTATAGTCTTCAAAGGAATCCGAAATATCTGTTCTCAGATTCCACAGAAATAAGGCTAGCAAAGAGATCCACGAAATACAGATGTAACTCTGTGAGGGGAAGTCACACATCAGAGTAGTTTCTCAGAAAGCTTTTTTCCAGATTTCATCTGAGGATATTTCCTTTTTCACCATAGCCCTCTATGGGCTTCCAAATATCACTTTGCCAATTCCACAAGAACTGTCTTAGCGAAAGGCTTCTTGAGGGGAAAGCTGTAACTCTGTGAGATGATTTCACAGAACACAAAGAAGTTTCTCAGAAAGCTTCTTTCTCTTTGTTATCGGAGGATATTTCCTTTGGCCCTATAGTCTTCAAAGGCATCCGAAATATCTGTTCTCAGATTCCACAGAAATAAGGCTAGCAAAGAGATCCACGAAATACAGATGTAACTCTGTGAGTGGAAGTCACACATCACAGAGCAGTTTCTCAGAAAGCTTCTTTCCAGAATTCATCTGAGGATATTTCCTTTTTCAACATAGCCCTCTATGGGCTGCCAAATATCACTTTGCCAATTCCACAAGAACTGTCTTAGCGAATGGCTTCTTGAGGGGAAAGCTGTAACTCTGTGAGATGATTTCACAGAACACAAAGAAGTTTCTCAGAAAGCTTCCTTCTCTTTGTTATCGGAGGATATTTCCTTTGTCCATATAGTCTTCAAAGGGATCCTAAATATCTGTTCTCAGATTCCACAGAAATAAGGCTAGCAAAGAGATCCACGAAATACAGATGTAAGTCTGTGAGATGAATGAATAGAACATTAAGCAGTTTCTCAGAAAGCTTCTTTCCAGATTTCATCTGAGGATATTTCCTTTTTCACCATAGCCCTCTATGGGCTTCCAAATATCACTTTGCCAATTCCACAAGAACTGTCTTAGCGAAAGGCTTCTTGAGGGGAAAGCTGTAACTCTGTGAGATGATTTCACAGAACACAAAGAAGTTTCTCAGAAAGCTTCCTTCTCTTTGTTATCGGAGGATGTTTCCTTTGGACCTATAGTCTTCAAAGGGATCCGAAATATCTGATCTCAGATTCCACAGAAATAAGGCTAGCAAAGAGATCCACGAAATACAGATGTAACTCTGTGAGTGGAAGTCACACATCACAGAGCAGTTTCTCAGAAAGCTTCTTTCCAGATTTCATCTGAGGATATTTCCTTTTTCACCATAGCCCTCTATTGGCTTCCAAATATACCTTTCCAATTCCACAAGAACTGTCACAGCGAAAGGCTTCTTGAGGGGAAAGCTGTAACACTGTGAGATGATTTCACAGAACACAAAGAAGTTTCTCAGAAAGCTTCTTTCTCTTTGTTATCGGAGGATGTTTCCTTTGGCCCTATAGTCTTCAAAGGCATCCGAAATATCTGTTCTCAGATTCCACAGAAATAAGGCTAGCAAAGAGATCCACGAAATACAGATTTAACTCTGTGAGTGGAAGTCACACATCACAGAGCAGTTTCTCAGAAGGCTTCTTTCCAGATTTCATCTGAGGATATTTCCTTTTTCACCATAGCCCTCTATGGGCTTCCAAATATACTTTGCCAATTAAACAAGAACTGTCACAGCGAAAGGCTTCTTGAGGGGAAAGCTGTAACACTGTGAGATGATTTCACAGAACACAAAGAAGTTTCTCAGAAAGCTTCTTTCTCTTTGTTATTGGAGGATATTTCCTTTGGCCCTATAGTCTTCAAAGGGATCCGAAATATCTGGTCTCAGATTCCACAGAAATAAGGCTAGGAAAGAGATCCACGAAATACAGATGTAACTCTGTGAGTGGAAGTCACACATCACAGAGCAGTTTCTCAGAAAGCTTCTTTCCAGATTTCATCTGAGGATATTTCCTTTTTCACCATAGCCCTCTATGGGCTTCCAAATATCACTTTGCCAATTCCACAAGAACTGTCTTAGCGAAAGGCTTCTTGAGGGGAAAGCTGTAACTCTGTGAGATGATTTCACAGAACACAAAGAAGTTTCTCAGAAAGCTTCTTTCTCTTTGTTATCGGAGGATATTTCCTTTGGCCCTATAGTCTTCAAAGGGATCCGAAATATCTGTTCTCAGATTCCACAGAAATAAGGCTAGCAAGGAGATCCACGAAATACAGATGTAACTCTGTGAGTGGAAGTCACACATCACAGAGCAGTTTCTCAGAAAGCTTCTTTCCAGATTTCATCTGAGGATATTTCCTTTTTCACCATAGCCCTCTATTGGCTTCCAAATATACCTTTCCAATTCCACAAGAACTGTCACAGCGAAAGGCTTCTTGAGGGGAAAGCTGTAACACTGTGAGATGATTTCATAGAACACAAAGAAGTTTCTCAGAAATCTTCCTTCTCTTTGTTATCGGAGGATATTTCCTTTGGCCCTATAGTCTTCAAAGGGATCCTAAATATCTGTTCTCAGATTCCACAGAAATAAGGCTAGCAAAGAGATCCACGAAATACAGATGTAACTCTGTGAGGGGAAGTCACATATCAGAGTAGTTTCTCAGAAAGCTTCTTTCCAGATTTCATCTGAGGATATATCCTTTTTCACCATAGCCCTCTAAGGGCTTCCAAATATCACTTTGCCAATTCCACAAGAACTGTCTTAGCGAAAGGCGTCTTGAGGGGAAAGCTGTAACTCTATTACATGATTTCACAGAACACAAAGAAGTTTCTCAGAAAGCTTCTTTCTCTTTGTTATCGGAGGATATTTCCTTTGGCCCTATAGTCTTCAAAGGGATCCGAAATATCTGTTCTCAGATTCCACAGAAATAAGGCTAGCAAAGAGATCCACGAAATACACATGTAACTCTGTGAGATGAATGAACAGAACACTAAGCAGTTTCTCAGAAAGCTTCTTTCCAGATTTCATCTGAGGATATTTCCTTTTTCACCTTAGCCCTCTATGGGCTGCCAAATATCACTTTGCCAATTCCACAAGAACTGTCTTAGCGAAAGGCTTCTGGAGGGGAAAGCTGTAACTCTGTGGGATGATTTCACAGAACACAAAGAAGTTTCTCAGAAAGCTTCCTTCTCTTTGTTGTCGGAGGATATTTCCTTTGGCCCTATAGTCTTCAAAGGGATCCTAAATATCTGTTCTCAGATTCCACAGAAATAAGGCTAGCAAAGAGATCCACGAAATACAGATGTAAGTCTGTGAGATGAATGAATAGAACATTAAGCAGTTTCTCAGAAAGCTTCTTTCCAGATTTCATCTGAGGATATTTACTTTTTCACCATAGCCCTCTATGGGCTTCCAAATATCACTTTGCCAATTCCACAAGAACTGTCTTAGCGAAAGGCTTCTAGAGGGGAAAGCTGTAACTCTGTGAGATGATTTCACAGAACACAAAGAAGTTTCTCAGAAATCTTCCTTCTCTTTTGTATCGGAGGATATTTCCTTTGGCCCTATAGTCTTCAAATGGATCCGACATATCTGTTCTCAGATTCCACAGAAATAAGGCTAGAAAAGAGATCCACGTAATACAGATGTAACTCTTTGAGTGGAAGTCACACATCACAGAGCAGTTTCTCAGAAAGCTTCTTTCCAGATTTCATCTGAGGATATTTCCTTTTTCACCATAGCCCTCTATGGGCTTCCAAATATCACTTTGCCAATTCCACAAGAACTGTCTTAGTGAAAGGCTTCTTGAGGGGAAAGCTGTAACTCTGTGAGATGATTTCACAGAACACAAAGAAGTTTCTCAGAAAGCTTCCTTCTCTTTGTTATCGGAGGATATTTCCTTTGGCCCTATAGTCTTCAAAGGGATCCGAAATATCTGTTCTCAGATTCCACAGAAATAAGGCTAGCAAAGAGATCCACGAAATACAGATGTAACTCTGTGAGATGAATGAACAGAACACTAAGAAGTTTCTCAGAAAGCTTCTTTCCAGATTTCATCTGAGGATATTTCCTTTTTCACCATAGCCCTCTATGGGCTTCCAAATATCACTTTGCCAACTCCACAAGAACTGTCTTAGCGAAAGGCTTCTTGAGGGGAAAGCTGTAACTCTGTGAGATGATTTCACAGAACACAAAGAAGTTTCTCAGAAAGCTTCTTTCTCTTTGTTATCGGAGGATATTTCCTTTGGCCCTATAGTCTTCAAAGGAATCCGAAATATCTGTTCTCAGATTCCACAGAAATAAGTCTAGCAAAGAGAACCACGAAATACAGATGTAACTCTGTGAGGGGAAGTCACACATCAGAGTAGTTTCTCAGAAAGCTTTTTTCCAGATTTCATCTGAGGATATTTCCTTTCTCACCATAGCCCTCTATGGGCTTCCAAATATCACTTTGCCAATTCCACAAGAACTGTCTTAGCGAAAGGCTTCTTGAGGGGAAAGCTGTAACTCTGTGAGATGATTTCACAGAACACAAAGAAGTTTCTCAGAAAGCTTCTTTCTCTTTGTTATCGGAGGATATTTCCTTTGGCCCTATAGTCTTCAAAGGCATCCGAAATATCTGTTCTCAGATTCCACAGAAATAAGGCTAGCAAAGAGATCCACGAAATACAGATGTAACTCTGTGAGGGGAAGTCACATATCAGAGTAGTTTCTCAGAAAGCTTCTTTCCAGATTTCATCTGAGGATATATCCTTTTTCACCATAGCCCTCTAAGGGCTTCCAAATATCACTTTGCCAATTCCACAAGAACTGTCTTAGCGAAAGGCGTCTTGAGGGGAAAGCTGTAACTCTATTACATGATTTCACAGAACACAAAGAAGTTTCTCAGAAAGCTTCTTTCTCTTTGTTATCGGAGGATATTTCCTTTGGCCCTATAGTCTTCAAAGGGATCCGAAATATCTGTTCTCAGATTCCACAGAAATAAGGCTAGCAAAGAGATCCACGAAATACACATGTAACTCTGTGAGATGAATGAACAGAACACTAAGCAGTTTCTCAGAAAGCTTCTTTCCAGATTTCATCTGAGGATATTTCCTTTTTCACCTTAGCCCTCTATGGGCTGCCAAATATCACTTTGCCAATTCCACAAGAACTGTCTTAGCGAAAGGCTTCTGGAGGGGAAAGCTGTAACTCTGTGGGATGATTTCACAGAACACAAAGAAGTTTCTCAGAAAGCTTCCTTCTCTTTGTTGTCGGAGGATATTTCCTTTGGCCCTATAGTCTTCAAAGGGATCCTAAATATCTGTTCTCAGATTCCACAGAAATAAGGCTAGCAAAGAGATCCACGAAATACAGATGTAAGTCTGTGAGATGAATGAATAGAACATTAAGCAGTTTCTCAGAAAGCTTCTTTCCAGATTTCATCTGAGGATATTTACTTTTTCACCATAGCCCTCTATGGGCTTCCAAATATCACTTTGCCAATTCCACAAGAACTGTCTTAGCGAAAGGCTTCTAGAGGGGAAAGCTGTAACTCTGTGAGATGATTTCACAGAACACAAAGAAGTTTCTCAGAAATCTTCCTTCTCTTTTGTATCGGAGGATATTTCCTTTGGCCCTATAGTCTTCAAATGGATCCGACATATCTGTTCTCAGATTCCACAGAAATAAGGCTAGAAAAGAGATCCACGTAATACAGATGTAACTCTTTGAGTGGAAGTCACACATCACAGAGCAGTTTCTCAGAAAGCTTCTTTCCAGATTTCATCTGAGGATATTTCCTTTTTCACCATAGCACTCTATGGGCTTCCAAATATCACTTTGCCAATTCCACAAGAACTGTCTTAGCGAAAGGCTTCTTGAGGGGAAAGCTGTAACTCTGTGAGATGATTTCACAGAACACAAAGAAGTTTCTCAGAAAGCTTCTTTCTCTTTGTTATCGGAGGATATTTCCTTTGGCCCTATAGTCTTCAAAGGGATCCGAAATATCTGTTCTCAGATTCCACAGAAATAAGGCTAGCAAAGAGATCCACGAAATGCAGATGTAACTCTGTGAGGGGAAGTCACACATCAGAGTAGTTTCTCAGAAAGCTTCTTTCCAGATTTCATCTGAGGATATTTCCTTTTTCACCATAGCCCTCTATGGGCTTCCAAATATCACTTTGCCAATTCCACAAGAACTGTCTTAGCGAAAGGCTTCTTGAGGGGAAAGCTGTAACTCTGTGAGATGATTTCACAGAACACAAAGAAGTTTCTCAGAAAGCTTCTTTCTCTTTGTTATCGGAGGATGTTTCCTTTGGACCTATAGTCTTCAAAGGGATCCGAAATATCTGATCTCAGATTCCACAGAAATAAGGCTAGCAAAGAGATCCACGAAATACAGATGTAACTCTGTGAGTGGAAGTCACACATCACAGAGCAGTTTCTCAGAAAGCTTCTTTCCAGATTTCATCTGAGGATATTTCCTTTTTCACCATAGCCCTCTATTGGCTTCCAAATATACCTTTCCAATTCCACAAGAACTGTCACAGCGAAAGGCTTCTTGAGGGGAAAGCTGTAACACTGTGAGATGATTTCACAGAACACAAAGAAGTTTCTCAGAAAGCTTCTTTCTCTTTGTTATCGGAGGATGTTTCCTTTGGCCCTATAGTCTTCAAAGGGATCCGAAATATCTGTTCTCAGATTCCACAGAAATAAGGCTAGCAAAGAGATCCACGAAATACAGATGTAACTCTGTGAGTGGAAGTCACACATCACAGAGCAGTTTCTCAGAAGGCTTCTTTCCAGATTTCATCTGAGGATATTTCCTTTTTCACCATAGCCCTCTATGGGCTTCCAAATATACTTTGCCAATTAAACAAGAACTGTCACAGCGAAAGGCTTCTTGAGGGGAAAGCTGTAACACTGTGAGATGATTTCACAGAACACAAAGAAGTTTCTCAGAAAGCTTCTTTCTCTTTGTTATCGGAGGATATTTCCTTTGGCCCTATAGTCTTCAAAGGGATCCGAAATATCTGGTCTCAGATTCCACAGAAATAAGGCTAGGAAAGAGATCCACGAAATACAGATGTAACTCTGTGAGTGGAAGTCACACATCACAGAGCAGTTTCTCAGAAAGCTTCTTTCCAGATTTCATCTGAGGATATTTCCTTTTTCACCATAGCCCTCTATGGGCTTCCAAATATCACTTTGCCAATTCCACAAGAACTGTCTTAGCGAAAGGCTTCTTGAGGGGAAAGCTGTAACTCTGTGAGATGATTTCACAGAACACAAAGAAGTTTCTCAGAAAGCTTCTTTCTCTTTGTTATCGGAGGATATTTCCTTTGGCCCTATAGTCTTCAAAGGGATCCTAAATATCTGTTCTCAGATTCCACAGAAATAAGGCTAGCAAAGAGATCCACGAAATACAGATGTAAGTCTGTGAGATGAATGAATAGAACATTAAGCAGTTTCTCAGAAAGCTTCTTTCCAGATTTCATCTGAGGATATTTCCTTTTTCACCATAGCCCTCTATGGGCTTCCAAATATCACTTTGCCAATTCCACAAGAACTGTCTTAGCGAAAGGCTTCTTGAGGGGAAAGCTGTAACTCTGTGAGATGATTTCATAGAACACAAAGAAGTTTCTCAGAAATCTTCCTTCTCTTTGTTATCGGAGGATATTTCCTTTGGCCCTATAGTCTTCAAATGGATCCGACATATCTGTTCTGAGATTCCACAGAAATAAGGCTAGAAAAGAGATCCATGTAATACAGATGTAACTCTGTGAGTGGAAGTCAAACATCACAGAGCAGTTTCTCAGAAAGCTTCTTTCCAGATTTCATCTGAGGATATTTCCTTTTTCACCATAGCCCTCTATGGGCTTCCAAATATCACTTTGCCAATTCCACAAGAACTGTCTTAGTGAAAGTCTTCTTGAGGGGAAAGCTGTAACTCTGTGAGATGATTTCACAGAAGACAAAGAAGTTTCTCAGAAAGCTTCCTTCTCTTTGTTATCGGAGGATATTTCCTTTGGCCCTATAGTCTTCAAAGGGATCCGAAATATCTGTTCTCAGATTCCACAGAAATAAGGCTAGCAAAGAGATCCACGAAATACAGATGTAACTCTGTGAGATAAATGAACAGAACACTAAGAAGTTTCTCAGAAAGTTTCTTTCCAGATTTCATCTGAGGATATTTCCTTTTTCACCATAGCACTCTATGGGCTTCCAAATATCACTTTGCCAATTCCACAAGAACTGTCTTAGCGAAAGGCTTCTTGAGGGGAAAGCTGTAACTCTGTGAGATGATTTCACAGAACACAAAGAAGTTTCTCAGAAAGCTTCTTTCTCTTTGTTATCGGAGGATATTTCCTTTGGCCCTATAGTCTTCAAAGGGATCCGAAATATCTGCTCTCAGATTCCACAGAAATAAGGCTAGCAAAGAGATCCACGAAATACAGATGTAACTCTGTGAGGGGAAGTCACACATCAGAGTAGTTTTTCAGAAAGCTTCTTTCCAGATTTCATCTGAGGATATTTCCTTTTTCACCATAGCCCTCTATGGGCTTCCAAATATCACTTTGCCAATTCCACAAGAACTGTCTTATCGAAAGGCTTCTTGAGGGGAAAGCTGTAACTCTGTGAGATGATTTCACAGAACACAAAGAAGTTTCTCAGAAAGCTTCCTTCTCTTTGTTATCGGAGGATGTTTCCTTTGGACCTATAGTCTTCAAAGGGATCCGAAATATCTGATCTCAGATTCCACAGAAATAAGGCTAGCAAAGAGATCCACGAAATACAGATGTAACTCTGTGAGTGGAAGTCACACATCACAGAGCAGTTTCTCAGAAAGCTTCTTTCCAGATTTCATCTGAGGATATTTCCTTTTTCACCATAGCCCTCTATTGGCTTCCAAATATACCTTTCCAATTCCACAAGAACTGTCACAGCGAAAGGCTTCTTGAGGGGAAAGCTGTAACACTGTGAGATGATTTCACAGAACACAAAGAAGTTTCTCAGAAAGCTTCTTTCTCTTTGTTATCGGAGGATATTTCCTTTGGCCTTATAGTCTTCAAAGGCATCCGAAATATCTGTTCTCAGATTCCACAGAAATAAGGCTAGGAAAGAGATCCACGAAATACAGATGTAACTCTGTGAGTGGAAGTCACACATCACAGAGCAGTTTCTCAGAAAGCTTCTTTCCAGATTTCATCTGAGGATATTTCCTTTTTCACCATAGCCCTCTATGGGCTTCCAAATATCACTTTGCCAATTCCACAAGAACTGTCTTAGCGAAAGGCTTCTGAGGGGAAAGCTGTAACTCTGTGAGATGATTTCACAGAACACAAAGAAGTTTCTCAGAAAGCTTCTTTCTCTTTGTTATCGGAGGATATTTCCTTTGGCCCTATAGTCTTCAAAGGAATCCGAAATATCTGTTCTCAGATTCCACAGAAATAAGGCTAGGAAAGAGATCCACAAAATACAGATGTAACTCTGTGAGTGGAAGTCACACATCACAGAGCAGTTTCTCAGAAAGCTTCTTTCCAGATTTCATCTGAGGATATTTCCTTTTTCACCATAGCCCTCTATGGGCTTCCAAATATCACTTTGCCAATTCCACAAGAACTGTCTTAGCGAAAGGCTTCTTGAGGGGAAAGCTGTAACTCTGTGAGATGATTTCACAGAACACAAAGAAGTTTCTCAGAAAGCTTCTTGCTCTTTGTTATCGGACAATATTCCTTTGGCCCTATAGTCTTCAAAGGGATCCGAAATATCTGTTCTCAGATTCCACAGAAATAAGGCTAGCAAAGAGATCCACGAAATACAGATGTAACTCTGTGAGTGGAAGTCACACATCACAGAGCAGTTTCTCAGAAAGCTTCTTTCCAGATTTCATCTGAGGATATTTCCTTTTTCACCATAGCCCTCTATGGGCTTCCAAATATCACTTTGCCAATTCAACAAGATCTGTCTTAGCGAAAGGCTTCTTGAGGGGAAAACTGTAACTCTGTGAGATAATTTCACAGAACACAAAGAAGTTTCTCAGAAAGCTTCTTTCTCTCTGTTATCGGAGGATATTTCCTTTAGCCTTATAGTCTTCAAAGGGATCCGAAATATCTGTTCTCAGATTCCACAGAAATAAGGCTAGCAAAGAGATCCACGAAATACAGATGTAACTCTGTGAGTGGAAGTCACACATCACAGAGCAGTTTCTCAGAAAGCTTCTTTCCAGATTTCATATGAGGATATTTCCTTTTTCACCATAGCCATCTACGGGCTTCCAAATATCACTTTGGCAATTCCACAAGAACTGTCTTAGCGAAAGGCTTCTTGAGGGGAAAGCTGTAACTATGTGAGATGATTTCACAGAACACAAAGAAGTTTCTCAGAAAGCTTCTTTCTCTTTGTTATCGGAGGATATTTCCTTTGGCCCTATAGTCTTCAAAGTATCCGAAATATCTGTTCTCAGATTCCACAGAAATAAGGCTAGCAAAGAGATCCACGAAATACATACGTAACTCTGTGAGATGAATGAACAGAACACTAAGCAGTTTCTCAGAAAGCTTCTTTCCAGATTTCATCGGAGGATATTTCCTTTTTCACCATAGCCCTCTATGGGCTTCCAAATATCACTTTGCCAATTCCACAAGAAATGTCTTTGCGAGAGGCTTCTTGAGGGGAAAGCTGTAACTCTGTAAGATGATTTCACAGAACACAAAGAAGTTTCTCAGAAAGCTTCCTTCTCTTTGTTATCGGAGGATATTTCCTTTGGCCCTATAGTCTTCAAAGGGATCCGAAATATCTGTTCTCAGATTCCACAGAAATAAGGCTAGCAAAGAGATCCACGAAATACAGATGTAAGTCTGTGAGATGAATGAATAGAACATTAAGCAGTTTCTCAGAAAGCTTCTTTCCAGATTTCATCTGAGGATATTTCCTTTTTCACCATAGCCCTCTATGGGCTTCCAAATATCACTTTGCCAATTCCACAAGAACTGTCTTAGCGAAAGGCTTCTTGAGGGGAAAGCTGTAACTCTGTGAGATGATTTCATAGAACACAAAGAAGTTTCTCAGAAATCTTCCTTCTCTTTGTTATCGGAGGATATTTCCTTTGGCCCTATAGTCTTCAAATGGATCCGACATATCTGTTCTGAGATTCCACAGAAATAAGGCTAGAAAAGAGATCCATGTAATACAGATGTAACTCTGTGAGTGGAAGTCAAACATCACAGAGCAGTTTCTCAGAAAGCTTCTTTCCAGATTTCATCTGAGGATATTTCCTTTTTCACCATAGCCCTCTATGGGCTTCCAAATATCACTTTGCCAATTCCACAAGAACTGTCTTAGTGAAAGTCTTCTTGAGGGGAAAGCTGTAACTCTGTGAGATGATTTCACAGAAGACAAAGAAGTTTCTCAGAAAGCTTCCTTCTCTTTGTTATCGGAGGATATTTCCTTTGGCCCTATAGTCTTCAAAGGGATCCGAAATATCTGTTCTCAGATTCCACAGAAATAAGGCTAGCAAAGAGATCCACGAAATACAGATGTAACTCTGTGAGATAAATGAACAGAACACTAAGAAGTTTCTCAGAAAGTTTCTTTCCAGATTTCATCTGAGGATATTTCCTTTTTCACCATAGCACTCTATGGGCTTCCAAATATCACTTTGCCAATTCCACAAGAACTGTCTTAGCGAAAGGCTTCTTGAGGGGAAAGCTGTAACTCTGTGAGATGATTTCACAGAACACAAAGAAGTTTCTCAGAAAGCTTCTTTCTCTTTGTTATCGGAGGATATTTCCTTTGGCCCTATAGTCTTCAAAGGGATCCGAAATATCTGTTCTCAGATTCCACAGAAATAAGGCTAGCAAAGAGATCCACGAAATACAGATGTAACTCTGTGAGGGGAAGTCACACATCAGAGTAGTTTCTCAGAAAGCTTCTTTCCAGATTTCATCTGAGGATATTTCCTTTTTCACCATAGCCCTCAATGGGCTTCCAAATATCACTTTGCCAATTCCACAAGAACTGTCTTAGCGAAAGGCTTCTTGAGGGGAAAGCTGTAACTCTGTGAGATGATTTCACAGAACACAAAGAAGTTTCTCAGAAAGCTTCCTTCTCTTTGTTATCGGAGGATGTTTCCTTTGGACCTATAGTCTTCAAAGGGATCCGAAATATCTGATCTCAGATTCCACAGAAATAAGGCTAGCAAAGAGATCCACGAAATACAGATGTAACTCTGTGAGTGGAAGTCACACATCACAGAGCAGTTTCTCAGAAAGCTTCTTTCCAGATTTCATCTGAGGATATTTCCTTTTTCACCATAGCCCTCTATTGGCTTCCAAATATACCTTTCCAATTCCACAAGAACTGTCACAGCGAAAGGCTTCTTGAGGGGAAAGCTGTAACACTGTGAGATGATTTCACAGAACACAAAGAAGTTTCTCAGAAAGCTTCTTTCTCTTTGTTATCGGAGGATATTTCCTTTGGCCTTATAGTCTTCAAAGGCATCCGAAATATCTGTTCTCAGATTCCACAGAAATAAGGCTAGGAAAGAGATCCACGAAATACAGATGTAACTCTGTGAGTGGAAGTCACACATCACAGAGCAGTTTCTCAGAAAGCTTCTTTCCAGATTTCATCTGAGGATATTTCCTTTTTCACCATAGCCCTCTATGGGCTTCCAAATATCACTTTGCCAATTCCACAAGAACTGTCTTAGCGAAAGGCTTCTGAGGGGAAAGCTGTAACTCTGTGAGATGATTTCACAGAACACAAAGAAATTTCTCAGAAAGCTTCTTTCTCTTTTTTATCGGAGGATATTTCCTTTCGCCCTATAGTCTTCAAAGGAATCCGAAATATCTGTTCTCAGATTCCACAGAAATAAGGCTAGGAAAGAGATCCACAAAATACAGATGTAACTCTGTGAGTGGAAGTCACACATCACAGAGCAGTTTCTCAGAAAGCTTCTTTCCAGATTTCATCTGAGGATATTTCCTTTTTCACCATAGCCCTCTATGGGCTTCCAAATATCACTTTGCCAATTCCACAAGAACTGTCTTAGCGAAAGGCTTCTTGAGGGGAAAGCTGTAACTCTGTGAGATGATTTCACAGAACACAAAGAAGTTTCTCAGAAAGCTTCTTGCTCTTTGTTATCGGACAATATTCCTTTGGCCCTATAGTCTTCAAAGGGATCCGAAATATCTGTTCTCAGATTCCACAGAAATAAGGCTAGCAAAGAGATCCACGAAATACAGATGTAACTCTGTGAGTGGAAGTCACACATCACAGAGCAGTTTCTCAGAAAGCTTCTTTCCAGATTTCATCTGAGGATATTTCCTTTTTCACCATAGCCCTCTATGGGCTTCCAAATATCACTTTGCCAATTCCACAAGATCTGTCTTAGCGAAAGGCTTCTTGAGGGGAAAACTGTAACTCTGTGAGATAATTTCACAGAACACAAAGAAGTTTCTCAGAAAGCTTCTTTCTCTCTGTTATCGGAGGATATTTCCTTTAGCCTTATAGTCTTCAAAGGGATCCGAAATATCTGTTCTCAGATTCCACAGAAATAAGGCTAGCAAAGAGATCCACGAAACACAGATGTAACTCTGTGAGTGGAAGTCACACATCACAGAGCAGTTTCTCAGAAAGCTTCTTTCCAGATTTCATATGAGGATATTTCCTTTTTCACCATAGCCATCTACGGGCTTCCAAATATCACTTTGGCAATTCCACAAGAACTGTCTTAGCGAAAGGCTTCTTGAGGGGAAAGCTGTAACTATGTGAGATGATTTCACAGAACACAAAGAAGTTTCTCAGAAAGCTTCTTTCTCTTTGTTATCGGAGGATATTTCCTTTGGCCCTATAGTCTTCAAAGTATCCGAAATATCTGTTCTCAGATTCCACAGAAATAAGGCTAGCAAAGAGATCCACGAAATACATACGTAACTCTGTGAGATGAATGAACAGAACACTAAGCAGTTTCTCAGAAAGCTTCTTTCCAGATTTCATCGGAGGATATTTCCTTTTTCACCATAGCCCTCTATGGGCTTCCAAATATCACTTTGCCAATTCCACAAGAAATGTCTTTGCGAGAGGCTTCTTGAGGGGAAAGCTGTAACTCTGTGAGATGATTTCACAGAACACAAAGAAGTTTCTCAGAAAGCTTCCTTCTCTTTGTTATCGGAGGATATTTCCTTTGGCCCTATAGTCTTCAAAGGGATCCGAAATATCTGTTCTCAGATTCCACAGAAATAAGGCTAGCAAAGAGATCCACGAAATACAGATGTAACTCTGTGAGTGGAAGTCACACATCACAGAGCAGTTTCTCAGAAAGCTTCTTTCCAGATTTCATCTGAGGATAGTTCCTTTTTCACCATAGCCCTCTATGGGCTTCCAAATATACTTTGCCAATTCCACAAGAACTGTCACAGCGAAAGGCTTCTTGAGGGGAAAGCTGTAACAGTGTGAGATGATTTCACAGAACACAAAGAAGTTTCTCAGAAAGCTTCTTTCTCTTTGTTATCGGAGGATATTTCCTTTGGCCCTATAGTCTTCAAAGGGATCCGAAATATCTGTTCTCAGATTCCACAGAAATAAGGCTAGGAAAGAGATCCACGAAATACAGATGTCACTCTGTGAGTGGAAGTCACACATCACAGAGCAGTTTCTCAGAAAGCTTCTTTCCAGATTTCATCTGAGGATATTTCCTTTTTCACCATAGCCCTCTATGGGCTTCCAAATATCACTTTGCCAATTCCACAAGAACTGTCTTAGCGAAAGGCTTCTTCAGGGGAAAGCTGTAACTCTGTGAGATGATTTCACAGAACACAAAGAAGTTTCTCATAAAGCTTCTTTCTCTTTGTTATCGGAGGATATTTCCTTTGGCCCTATAGTCTTCAAAGGCATCCGAAATATCTGTTCTCGTATTCCACAGAAATAAGGCTAGCAAAGAGATCCACGAAATACAGATGTAACTCTGTGAGTGGAAGTCACACATCACAGAGCAGTTTCTCAGAAAGCTTCTTTCCAGAATTCATCTGAGGATATTTCCTTTTTCAACATAGCCCTCTATGGGCTGCCAAATATCACTTTGCCAATTCCACAAGAACTGTCTTAGCGAAAGGCTTCTTGAGGGGAAAGCTGTAACTCTGTGAGTTGATTTCACAGAACACAAAGAAGTTTCTCAGAAAGCTTCCTTCTCTTTGTTATCGGAGGATATTTCCTTTGTCCATATAGTCTTCAAAGGGATCCTAAATATCTGTTCTCAGATTCCACAGAAATAAGGCTAGCAAAGAGATCCACGAAATACAGATGTAAGTCTGTGAGATGAATGAATAGAACATTAAGCAGTTTCTCAGAAAGCTTCTTTCCAGATTTCATCTGAGGATATTTCCTTTTTCACCATAGCCCTCTATGGGCTTCCAAATATCACTTTGCCAATTCCCCAAGAACTGTCTTAGCGAAAGGCTTCTTGAGGGGAAAGCTGTAACTCTGTGAGATGATTTCATAGAACACAAAGAAGTTTCTCAGAAATCTTCCTTCTCTTTGTTATCGGAGGATATTTCCTTTGGCCCTATAGTCTTCAAATGGATCCGACATATCTGTTCTCAGATTCCACAGAAATAAGGCTAGAAAAGAGATCCACGTAATACAGATGTAACTCTGTGAGTGGAAGTCAAACATCACAGAGCAGTTTCTCAGAAAGCTTCTTTCCAGATTTCATCTGAGGATATTTCCTTTTCCACCATAGCCCTCTATGGGCTTCCAAATATCACTTTGCCAATTCCACAAGAACTGTCTTAGTGAAAGGCTTCTTGAGGGGAAAGCTGTAACTCTGTGAGATGATTTCACAGAAGACAAAGAAGTTTCTCAGAAAGCTTCCTTCTCTTTGTTATCGGAGGATATTTCCTTTGGCCCTATAGTCTTCAAAGGTATCCGAAATATCTGTTCTCAGATTCCACAGAAATAAGGCTAGCAAAGAGATCCACGAAATACAGATGTAACTCTGTGAGATGAATGAACAGAACACTAAGAAGTTTCTCAGAAAGCTTCTTTCCAGATTTCATCTGAGGATATTTCCTTTTTCATCATAGCCCTCTATGGGCTTCCAAATATCACTTTGCCAATTCCACAAGAACTGTCTTAGCGAAAGGCTTCTTGAGGGGAAAGCTGTAACTCTGTGAGATGATTTCACAGAACACAAAGAAGTTTCTCAGAAAGCTTCTTTCTCTTTGTTATCGGAGGATATTTCCTTTGGCCCTATAGTCTTCAAAGGGATCCGAAATATCTGTTCTCAGATTCCACAGAAATAAGGCTAGCAAAGAGATCCACGAAATACAGATGTAACTCTGTGAGGGGAAGTCACACATCAGAGTAGTTTCTCAGAACGCTTCTTTCCAGATTTCATCTGAGGATATTTCCTTTTTCACCATAGCCCTCTATGGGCTTCCAAATATCACTTTGCCAATTCCACAAGAACTGTCTTAGCGAAAGGCTTCTTGAGGGGAAAGCTGTAACTCTGTGAGATGATTTCACAGAACACAAAGAAGTTTCTCAGAAAGCTTCCTTCTCTTTGTTATCGGAGGATGTTTCCTTTGACCCTATAGTCTTCAAAGGGATCCGAAATATCTGTTCTCAGATTCCACAGAAATAAGGCTAGCAAAGAGATCCACGAAATACAGATGTAACTCCGTGAGTGGAAGTCACACATCACAGAGCAGTTTCTCAGAAGGCTTCTTCCCAGATTTCATCTGAGGATATTTCCTTTTTCACCATAGCCCTCTATGGGCTTCCAAATATACTTTGCCAATTCTACAAGAACTGTCACAGCGAAAGGCTTCTTGAGGGGAAAGCTGTAACACTGTGAGATGATTTCACAGAACACAAAGAAGTTTCTCAGAAAGCTTCTTTCTCTTTGTTATCGGAGGATATTTCCTTTGGCCCTATAGTCTTCAAAGGGATCCGAAATATCTGTTCTCAGATTCCACAGAAATAAGTCTAGGAAAGAGATCCACGAAATACAGATGTAACTCTGTGAGTGGAAGTCACACATCACAGAGCAGTTTCACAGAAAGCTTCTTTCCAGATTTCATCTGAGGATATTTCCTTTTTCACCATAGCCCTCTATGGGCTTCCAAATATACTTTGCCAATTCCACAAGAACTGTCACAGCGAAAGGCTTCTTGAGGGGAAAGCTGTAACACTGTGAGATGATTTCACAGAACACAAAGAAGTTTCTCAGAAAGCTTCTTTCTCTTTGTTATCGGAGGATATTTCCTTTGGCCCTATAGTCTTCAAAGGGATCCGAAATATCTGTTCTCAGATTCCACAGTAATAAGGCTAGGAAAGAGATCCACGACATACAGATGTAACTCTGTGAGTGGAAGTCACACATCACAGAGCAGTTTCTCAGAAAGCTTCTTTCCAGATTTCATCTGAGGATATTTCCTTTTTCACCATAGCCCTCTATGGGCTTCCAAATATCACTTTGCCAATTCCACAAGAACTGTCTTAGCGAAAGGCTTCTTGAGCGGAAAACTGTAACTCTGTGAGATGATTTCACAGAACACAAAGAATTTTCTCAGAAAGCTTCTTTCTCTTTGTTATCGGAGGATATTTCCTTTGGCCCTATAGTCTTCAAAGGCATCCGAAATATCTGTTCTCAGATTCCACAGAAATAAGGCTAGCAAAGAGATCCACGAAATACAGATGTAACTCTATGAGTGGAAGTCACACATCACAGAGCAGTTTCTCAGAAAGCTTCTTTCCAGAATTCATCTGAGGATATTTCCTTTTTCAACATAGCCCTCTATGGGCTGCCAAATATCACTTTGCCAATTCCACAAGAACTGTCTTAGCGAAAGGCTTCTTGAGGGGAAAGCTGTAACTCTGTGAGATGATTTCACAGAACACAAAGAAGTTTCTCAGAAAGCTTCCTTCTCTTTGTTATCGGAGGATATTTCCTTTGTCCATATAGTCTTCAAAGGGATCCTAAATATCTGTTCTCAGATTCCACAGAAATAAGGCTAGCAAAGAGATCCACGAAATACAGATGTAAGTCTGTGAGATGAATGAATAGAACATTAAGCAGTTTCTCAGAAAGCTTCTTTCCAGATTTCATCTGAGGATATTTCCTTTTTCACCATAGCCCTCTATGGGCTTCCAAATATCACTTTGCCAATTCCCCAAGAACTGTCTTAGTGAAAGGCTTCTTGAGGGGAAAGCTGTAACTCTGTGAGATGATTTCACAGAAGACAAAGAAGTTTCTCAGAAAGCTTCCTTCTCTTTGTTATCGGAGGATATTTCCTTTGGCCCTATAGTCTTCAAAGGGATCCGAAATATCTGTTCTCAGATTCCACAGAAATAAGGCTAGCAAAGAGATCCACGAAATACAGATGTAACTCTGTGAGATGAATGAACAGAACACTAAGAAGTTTCTCAGAAAGCTTCTTTCCAGATTTCATCTGAGGATATTTCCTTTTTCACCATAGCCCTCTTTGGGCTTCCAAATATCACTTTGCCAATTCCACAAGAACTGTCTTAGCGAAAGGCTTCTTGAGGGGAAAGCTGTAACTCTGTGAGATGATTTCACAGAACACAAAGAAGTTTCTCAGAAAGCTTCCTTCTCTTTGTTATCGGAGGATATTTCCTTTGGCCCTATAGTCTTCAAAGGGATCCGAAATATCTGTTCTCAGATTCCACAGAAATAAGGCTAGCAAAGAGATCCACGAAATACACATGTAACTCTGTGAGGGGAAGTCACACATCAGAGTAGTTTCTCAGAAAGCTTCTTTCCAGATTTCATCTGAGGATATTTCCTTTTTCACCATAGCCCTCTATGGGCTTCCAAATATCACTTTGCCAATTCCACAAGAACTGTCTTAGCGAAAGGCTTCTTGAGGGGAAAGCTGTAACTCTGTGAGATGATTTCACAGAACACAAAGAAGTTTCTCAGAAAGCTTCCTTCTCTTTGTTATCGGAGGATGTTTCCTTTGGCCCTATAGTCTTCAAAGGGATCCGAAATATCTGTTCTCAGATTCCACAGAAATAAGGCTAGCAAAGAGATCCACGAAATACAGATGTAACTCTGTGAGTGGAAGTCACACATCACAGAGCAGTTTCTCAGAAGGCTTCTTTCCAGATTTCATCTGAGGATATTTCCTTTTTCACCATAGCCCTCTATGGGCTTCCAAATATACTTTGCCAATTCCACAAGAACTGTCACAGCGAAAGGCTTCTTGAGGGGAAAGCTGTAACACTGTGAGATGATTTCACAGAACACAAAGAAGTTTCTCAGAAAGCTTCTTTCTCTTTGTTATCGGAGGATATTTCCTTTGGCCCTATAGTCTTCAAAGGGATCCGAAATATCTGTTCTCAGATTCCACAGAAATGAGGCTAGGAAAGAGATCCACGAAATACAGATGTAACTCTGTGAGTGGAAGTCACACATCACAGAGCAGTTTCTCAGAAAGCTTCTTTCCAGATTTCATCTGAGGATATTTCCTTTTTCACCATAGCCCTCTATGGGCTTCCAAATATACTTTGCCAATTCCACAAGAACTGTCACAGCGAAAGGCTTCTTGAGGGGAAAGCTGTAACACTGTGAGATGATTTCACAGAACACAAAGAAGTTTCTCAGAAAGCTTCTTTCTCTTTGTTATCGGAGGATATTTCCTTTCGCCCTATAGTCTTCAAAGGGATCCGAAATATCTGTTCTCAGATTCCACAGCAATAAGGCTAGCAAAGAGATCCACGAAATACAGATGTAACTCTGTGAGTGGAAGTCACACATCACAGAGCAGTTTCTCAGAAAGCTTCTTTCCAGATTTCATCTGAGGATATTTCCTTTTTCACCATAGCCATCTACGGGCTTCCAAATATCACTTTGGCAATTCCACAAGAACTCTCTTAGCGAAAGGCTTCTTGAGGGGAAAGCTGTAACTATGTGAGATGATTTCACAGAACACAAAGAAGTTTCTCAGAAAGCTTCTTTCTCTTTGTTATCGGAGGATATTTCCTTTGGCCCTATAGTCTTCAAAGTATCCGAAATATCTGTTCTCAGATTCCACAGAAATAAGGCTAGCAAAGAGATCCACGAAATACATATGTAACTCTGTGAGATGAATGAACAGAACACTAAGCAGTTTCTCAGAAAGCTTCTTTCCAGATTTCATCGGAGGATATTTCCTTTTTCACCATAGCCCTCTATGGGCTTCCAAATATCACTTTGCCAATTCCACAAGAAATGTCTTTGCGAGAGGCTTCTTGAGGGGAAAGCTGTAACTCTGTGAGATGATTTCACAGAACACAAAGAAGTTTCTCAGAAAGCTTCCTTCTCTTTGTCATCGCAGGATATTTCCTTTGGCCCTATAGTCTTCAAAGGGATCCGAAATATCTGTTCTCAGATTCCACAGAAATAAGGCTAGCAAAGAGATCCACGAAATACAGATGTAACTCTGTGAGTGGAAGTCACACATCACAGAGCAGTTTCTCAGAATGCTTCTTTCCAGATTTCATCTGAGGATAGTTCCTTTTTCACCATAGCCCTCTGTGGGCTTCCAAATATACTTTGCCAATTCCACAAGAACTGTCACAGCGAAAGGCTTCTTGAGGGGAAAGCTGTAACAGTGTGAGATGATTTCACAGAACACAAAGAAGTTTCTCAGAAAGCTTCTTTCTCTTTGTTATCGGAGGATATTTCCTTTGGCCCTATAGTCTTCAAAGGGATCCGAAATATCTGTTCTCAGATTCCACAGAAATAAGGCTAGGAAAGAGATCCACGAAATACAGATGTAACTCTGTGAGTGGAAGTCACACATCACAGAGCAGTTTCTCAGAAAGCTTCTTTCCAGATTTCATCTGAGGATATTTCCTTTTTCACCATAGCCCTCTATGGGCTTCCAAATATCACTTTGCCAATTCCACAAGAACTGTCTTAGCGAAAGGCTTCTTCAGGGGAAAGCTGTAACTCTGTGAGATGATTTCACAGAACACAAAGAAGTTTCTCATAAAGCTTCTTTCTCTTTGTTATCGGAGGATATTTCCTTTGGCCCTATAGTCATCAAAGGCATCCGAAATATCTGTTCTCAGATTCCACAGAAATAAGGCTAGCAAAGAGATCCACGAAATACAGATGTAACTCTGTGAGTGGAAGTCACACATCAAAGAGCAGTTTCTCAGAAAGCTTCTTTCCAGAATTCATCTGAGGATATTTCCTTTTTCAACATAGCCCTCTATGGGCTGCCAAATATCACTTTGCCAATTCCCCAAGAACTGTCTTAGCGAAAGGCTTCTTGAGGGGAAAGCTGTAACTCTGTGAGATGATTTCATAGAACACAAAGAAGTTTCTCAGAAATCTTCCTTCTCTTTGTTATCGGAGGATATTTCCTTTGGCCCTATAGTCTTCAAATGGATCCGACATATCTGTTCTCAGATTCCACAGAAATAAGGCTAGAAAAGAGATCCACGTAATACAGATGTAACTCTGTGAGTGGAAGTCAAACATCACAGAGCAGTTTCTCAGAAAGCTTCTTTCCAGATTTCATCTGAGGATATTTCCTTTTTCACCATAGCCCTCTATGGGCTTCCAAATATCACTTTGCCAATTCCACAAGAACTGTCTTAGTGAAAGGCTTCTTGAGGGGAAAGCTGTAACTCTGTGAGATGATTTCACAGAAGACAAAGAAGTTTCTCAGAAAGCTTCCTTCTCTTTGTTATCGGAGGATATTTCCTTTGGCCCTATAGTCTTCAAAGGTATCCGAAATATCTGTTCTCAGATTTCACAGAAATAAGGCTAGCAAAGAGATCCACGAAATACAGATGTAACTCTGTGAGATGAATGAACAGAACACTAAGAAGTTTCTCAGAAAGCTTCTTTCCAGATTTCATCTGAGGATATTTCCTTTTTCACCATAGCCCTCTATGGGCTTCCAAATATCACTTTGCCAATTCCACAAGAACTGTCTTAGCGAAAGGCTTCTTGAGGGGAAAGCTGTAACTCTGTGAGATGATTTCACAGAACACAAAGAAGTTTCTCAGAAAGCTTCTTTCTCTTTGTTATCGGAGGATATTTCCTTTGGCCCTATAGTCTTCAAAGGGATCCGAAATATCTGTTCTCAGATTCCACAGAAATAAGGCTAGCAAAGAGATCCACGAAATACAGATGTAACTCTGTGAGTGGAAGTCACACATCACAGAGCAGTTTCTCAGAAGGCTTCTTTCCAGATTTCATCTGAGGATATTTCCTTTTTCACCATAGCCCTCTATGGGCTTCCAAATATACTTTGCCAATTCCACAAGAACTGTCACAGCGAAAGGCTTCTTGAGGGGAAAGCTGTAACACTGTGAGATGATTTCACAGAACACAAAGAAGTTTCTCAGAAAGCTTCTTTCTCTTTGTTATCGGAGGATATTTCCTTTGGCCCTATAGTCTTCAAAGGGATCCGAAATATCTGTTCTCAGATTCCACAGAAATAAGGCTAGGAAAGAGATCCACGAAATACAGATGTAACTCTGTGAGTGGAAGTCACACATCACAGAGCAGTTTCTCAGAAAGCTTCTTTCCAGATTTCATCTGAGGATATTTCCTTTTTCACCATAGCCCTCTATGGGCTTCCAAATATACTTTGCCAATTCCACAAGAACTGTCACAGCGAAAGGCTTCTTGAGGGGAAAGCTGTAACACTGTGAGATGATTTCACAGAACACAAAGAAGTTTCTCAGAAAGCTTCTTTCTCTTTGTTATCGGAGGATATTTCCTTTGGCCCTATAGTCTTCAAAGGGATCCGAAATATCTGTTCTCAGATTCCACAGTAATAAGGCTAGGAAAGAGATCCACGACATACAGATGTAACTCTGTGAGTGGAAGTCACACATCGCAGAGCAGTTTCTCAGAAAGCTTCTTTCCAGATTTCATCTGAGGATATTTCCTTTTTCACCATAGCCCTCTATGGGCTTCCAAATATCACTTTGCCAATTCCACAAGAACTGTCTTAGCGAAAGGCTTCTTGAGGGGAAAGCTGTAACTCTGTGAGATGATATCACAGAACACAAAAAAGTTTCTCAGAAAACTTCCTTCTCTTTGTTATCGGAGGATATTTCCTTTGGCCCTATAGTCTTCAAAGGGATCCGAAATATCTGTTCTCTGATTCCACAGAAATAAGGCTAGCAAAGAGATCCACGAAATACAGATGTAACTCTGTGAGATGAATGAACAGAACAGTAAGGAGTTTCTCAGAAAGCTTATTTCCAGATATCATCTGAGGATATTTCCTTTTTCACCATAGCCCTCTAAGGGCTTCCAAATATCACTTTGCCAATTCCACAAGAACTGTCTTAGCGAAAGGCTTCTTGAGGAGAAAGCTGTAACTCTGTGAGATGATTTTACAGAACACAAAGAAGTTTCTCAGAAAGCTTCTTTCTCTTTGTTATCGGAGGATATTTCCTTTGGTCCTATAGTCTTCAAAGGGATCCGAAATATCTGTTCTCAGATTCCACAGAAATAAGGCTAGCAAAGAGATCCACGAAACAGAGACGTAACTCTGTGAGTGGAAGTCACACATCACAGAGCAGTTTCTCAGAAAGCTTCTTTCCAGATTTCATCTGAGGATATTTCCTTTTTCACCGTAGCCCTCTATGGGCTGCCAAATATCACTTTGCCAATTCCACAAGAACTGTCTTAGCGAAAGGCTTCTTGAGGGAAAAGCTGTAACTCTGTGAGATGATTTCACAGAACACAAAGAAGTTTCTCAGAAAGCTTCCTTCTCTTTGTTATCGGAGGATATTTCCTTTGGCCCTATAGTCTTCAAAGGGATCCGAAATATCTGTTCTCAGATTCCACAGAAATAAGGCTAGCAAAGAGATCCACGAAATACACATGTAACTCTGTGAGATGAATGAACAGAACACTAAGCAGTTTCTCAGAAAGCTTCTTTCCAGATTTCATCTGAGGATATTTCCTTTTTCACCATAGCCCTCTATGGGCTGCCAAATATCACTTTGCCAATTCCACAAGAACTGTCTTAGCGAAAGGCTTCTTGAGGGGAAAGCTGTAACTCTGTGAGATGATTTCACAGAACACAAAGAAGTTTCTCAGAAAGCTTCCTTCTCTTTGTTATCTGAGGATAATTCCTTTGGCCCTATAGTCTTCAAAGGCATCCGAAATATCTGTTCTCAGATTCCACAGAAATAAGGCTAGCAAAGAGATCCACGAAATACAGATGTAACTCTGTGAGTGGAAGTCACACATCACAGAGCAGTTTCTCAGAAAGCTTCTTTCCAGAATTCATCTGAGGATATTTCCTTTTTCAACATAGCCCTCTATGGGCTGCCAAATATCACTTTGCCAATTCCACAAGAACTGTCTTAGCGAAAGGCTTCTTGAGGGGAAAGCTGTAACTCTGTGAGATGATTTCACAGAACACAAAGAAGTTTCTCAGAAAGCTTCTTTCTCTTTATTATCGGACGATATTCCTTTGTCCCTATAGTCTTCAAAGGGATCCGAAATATCTGTTCTCAGATTCCACAGAAATAAGGCTAGCAAAGAGATCCACGAAATACACATGTAACTCTGTGAGTGGAAGTCACACATCACAGAGCAGTTTCTCAGAAAGCTTCTTTCCAGATTTCATCTGAGGATATTTCCTTTTTCACCATAGCCCTCTATGGGCTTCCAAATATCACTTTGCCAATTCCACAAGATCTGTCTAAGCTAAAGGCTTCTTGAGGGGAAAACTGTAACTCTGTGAGATAATTTCACAGAACACAAAGAAGTTTCTCAGAAAGCTTCTTTCTCTCTGTTATCGGAGGATATTTCCTTTAGCCTTATAGTCTTCAAAGGGATCCGAAATATCTGTTCTCAGATTCCACAGAAATAAAGCTAGCAAAGAGATCCACGAAATACAGATGTAACTCTGTGAGTGGAAGTCACACATCACAGAGCAGTTTCTCAGAAAGCTTCTTTCCAGATTTCATCTGAGGATATTTCCTTTTTCACCATAGCCATCTACGGGCTTCCAAATATCACTTTGGCAATTCCACAAGAACTGTCTTAGCGAAAGGCTTCTTGAGGGGAAAGCTGTAACTCTCTGAGATGATTTCACAGAACACAAAGAAGTTTCTCAGAAAGCTTCCTTCTCTTTGTTATCGGAGGATATTTCCTTTGGCCCTATAGTCTTCAAAGGGATCCGAAATATCTGTTCACAGATTCCACAGAAATAAGGCTAGCAAAGAGATCCACGAAATACAGATGTAACTCTGTGAGATGAATGAACAGAACACTAAGCAGTTTCTCAGAAAGCTTCTTTCCAGATTTCATCGGAGGATATTTCCTTTTTCACCATAGCCCTCTATGGGCTTCCAAATATCACTTTGCCAATTCCACAAGAAATGTCTTTGCGAGAGGCTTCTTGAGGGGAAAACTGTAACTCTGTGAGATGATTTCACAGAACACAAAGAAGTTTCTCAGAAAGTTTCCTTCTCTTTGTTATCGGAGGATATTTCCTTTGGCCCTATAGTCTTCAAAGGGATCCGAAATATCTGTTCTCAGATTCCACAGAAATAAGGCTACCAAAGAGATCCACGAAATACAGATGTAACTCTGTGAGTGGAAGTCACACATCACAGAGCAGTTTCTCAGAAAGCTTCTTTCCAGATTTCATCTGAGGATATTTCCTTTTTCAACATAGCCCTCTATGGGCTTCCAAATATCACTTTGCCAATTCCACAATAACTGTCTTAGCGAAAGGCTTCTTGAGGGGAAAGTTGTAACTCTGTGAGATGATTTCACAGAACACAAAGAAGTTTCTCAGAAACCTTCTTTCTCTTTGTTATCGGACGATATTCCTTTGGCCCTATAGTCTTCAAAGGGATCCGAAATATCTGTTCTCAGATTCCACAGAAATAATGCTAGCAAAGAGATCCACGAAATACAGATGTAACTCTGTGAGTGGAAGTCACACATCACAGAGCAGTTTCTCAGAAAGCTTCTTTCCAGATTTCATCTGAGGATATTTCCTTTTTCACCATAGCCCTCTATGGGCTTCCAAATATCACTTTGCCAATTCCACAAGATCTGTCTTAGCGAAAGGCTTCTTGAGGGGAAAACTGTAACTCTGTGAGATAATTTCACAAAACACAAAGAAGTTTCTCAGAAAGCTTCTTTCTCTCTGTTATCGGAGGATATTTCCTTTAGCCTTATAGTCTTCAAAGGGATCTGAAATATCTGTTCTCAGATTCCACAGAAATAAGGCTAGCAAAGAGATCCACGAAATACAGATGTAACTCTGTGAGTGGAAGTCACACATCACAGAGCAGTTTCTCAGAAAGCTTCTTTCCAGATTTCATCTGAGGATATTTCCTTTTTCACCATAGCCCTCTATGGGCTTCCAAATATCACTTTGCCAATTCCACAAGAACTGTCTTAGCGAAAGGCTTCTTGAGGGGAAAGCTGTAACTCTGTGAGATGATTTCACAGAACACAAAGAAGTTTCTCAGAAAGCTTCTTTCTCTTTGTTATCGGAGGATATTTCCTTTGGCCCTATAGTCTTCAAAGGTATCCGAAATATCTGTTCTCAGATTCCACAGAAATAAGGCTAGCAAAGAGATCCACGAAATACAGATGTAACTCAGTGAGATGAATGAACAGAACACTAAGCAGTTTCTCAGAAAGCTTCTTTCCAGATTTCATCTGAGGATATTTCCTTTTTCACCGTAGCCCTCTATGGGCTTCCAAATATCACTTTGCCAATTCCACAAGAACTGTCTTAGCGAAAGGCGTCTTGAGGGGAAAGCTGTAACTCTGTGAGATGATTTCACAGAACACAAAGAAGTTTCTCAGAAAGCTTCCTTCTCTTTGTTATCGAGGGATATTTCCTTTGGCCCTATAGTCTTCAAAGGGATCCGAAATATCTGTTCTCAGATTCCACAGAAATAAGGCTAGCAAAGAGATCCACGAAATACATATGTAACTCTGTGAGATGAATTAACAGAACACTAAGCAGTTTCTCAGAAAGCTTCTTTCCAGATTTCATCGGAGGATATTTCCTTTTTCACCATAGCCCTCTATGGGCTTCCAAATATCACTTTGCCAATTCCACAAGAAATGTCTTTGCGAGAGGCTTCTTGAGGGAAAAGCTGTAACTCTGTGAGATGATTTCACAGAACACAAAGAAGTTTCTCAGAAAGCTTCCTTCTCTTTGTTATCGGAGGATATTTCCTTTGGCCCTATAGTCTTCAAAGGGATCCGAAATATCTGTTCTCAGATTCCTCAGAAATAAGGCTAGCAAAGAGATCCACGAAATACAGATGTAACTCTGTGAGTGGAAGTCACACATCACAGAGCAGTTTCTCAGAAAGCTTCTTTCCAGATTTCATCTGAGGATAGTTCCTTTTTCACCATAGCCCTCTATGGGCTTCCAAATATCACTTTGCCAATTCCACAAGAACTGTCTTAGCGAAAGATTTCTTGAGGGAAAGTTGTAACTCTGTGAGATGATTTCACAGAACACAAAGAAGTTTCTCAGAAAGCTTCTTTCTCTTTGTTATCGGAGGATATTTCCTTTCGCCCTATAGTCTTCAAAGGGATCCGAAATATCTGTTCTCAGATTCCACAGCAATAAGGCTAGCAAAGAGATCCACGAAATACAGATGTAACTCTGTGAGTGGAAGTCACACATCACAGAGCAGTTTCTCAGAAAGCTTCTTTCCAGATTTCATCTGAGGATATTTCCTTTTTCACCATAGCCATCTACGGGCTTCCAAATATCACTTTGGCAATTCCACAAGAACTCTCTTAGCGAAAGGCTTCTTGAGGGGAAAGCTGTAACTATGTGAGATGATTTCACAGAACACAAAGAAGTTTCTCAGAAAGCTTCTTTCTCTTTGTTATCGGAGGATATTTCCTTTGGCCCTATAGTCTTCAAAGTATCCGAAATATCTGTTCTCAGATTCCACAGAAATAAGGCTAGCAAAGAGATCCACGAAATACATATGTAACTCTGTGAGATGAATGAACAGAACACTAAGCAGTTTCTCAGAAAGCTTCTTTCCAGATTTCATCGGAGGATATTTCCTTTTTCACCATAGCCCTCTATGGGCTTCCAAATATCACTTTGCCAATTCCACAAGAAATGTCTTTGCGAGAGGCTTCTTGAGGGGAAAGCTGTAACTCTGTGAGATGATTTCACAGAACACAAAGAAGTTTCTCAGAAAGCTTCCTTCTCTTTGTCATCGCAGGATATTTCCTTTGGCCCTATAGTCTTCAAAGGGATCCGAAATATCTGTTCTCAGATTCCACAGAAATAAGGCTAGCAAAGAGATCCACGAAATACAGATGTAACTCTGTGAGTGGAAGTCACACATCACAGAGCAGTTTCTCAGAATGCTTCTTTCCAGATTTCATCTGAGGATAGTTCCTTTTTCACCATAGCCCTCTATGGGCTTCCAAATATACTTTGCCAATTCCACAAGAACTGTCACAGCGAAAGGCTTCTTGAGGGGAAAGCTGTAACAGTGTGAGATGATTTCACAGAACACAAAGAAGTTTCTCAGAAAGCTTCTTTCTCTTTGTTATCGGAGGATATTTCCTTTGGCCCTATAGTCTTCAAAGGGATCCGAAATATCTGTTCTCAGATTCCACAGAAATAAGGCTAGGAAAGAGATCCACGAAATACAGATGTAACTCTGTGAGTGGAAGTCACACATCACAGAGCAGTTTCTCAGAAAGCTTCTTTCCAGATTTCATCTGAGGATATTTCCTTTTTCACCATAGCCCTCTATGGGCTTCCAAATATCACTTTGCCAATTCCACAAGAACTGTCTTAGCGAAAGGCTTCTTCAGGGGAAAGCTGTAACTCTGTGAGATGATTTCACAGAACACAAAGAAGTTTCTCATAAAGCTTCTTTCTCTTTGTTATCGGAGGATATTTCCTTTGGCCCTATAGTCATCAAAGGCATCCGAAATATCTGTTCTCAGATTCCACAGAAATAAGGCTAGCAAAGAGATCCACGAAATACAGATGTAACTCTGTGAGTGGAAGTCACACATCAAAGAGCAGTTTCTCAGAAAGCTTCTTTCCAGAATTCATCTGAGGATATTTCCTTTTTCAACATAGCCCTCTATGGGCTGCCAAATATCACTTTGCCAATTCCCCAAGAACTGTCTTAGCGAAAGGCTTCTTGAGGGGAAAGCTGTAACTCTGTGAGATGATTTCATAGAACACAAAGAAGTTTCTCAGAAATCTTCCTTCTCTTTGTTATCGGAGGATATTTCCTTTGGCCCTATAGTCTTCAAATGGATCCGACATATCTGTTCTCAGATTCCACAGAAATAAGGCTAGAAAAGAGATCCACGTAATACAGATGTAACTCTGTGAGTGGAAGTCAAACATCACAGAGCAGTTTCTCAGAAAGCTTCTTTCCAGATTTCATCTGAGGATATTTCCTTTTTCACCATAGCCCTCTATGGGCTTCCAAATATCACTTTGCCAATTCCACAAGAACTGTCTTAGTGAAAGGCTTCTTGAGGGGAAAGCTGTAACTCTGTGAGA
The DNA here is from genome assembly GCF_043159975.1 of Macaca nemestrina. Lineage (NCBI taxonomy): Eukaryota > Metazoa > Chordata > Mammalia > Primates > Cercopithecidae > Macaca > Macaca nemestrina. The sequence goes on along the minus strand of NC_092132.1, from coordinate 100,328,091 downwards.
TGATTTCACAGAAGACAAAGAAGTTTCTCAGAAAGCTTCCTTCTCTTTGTTATCGGAGGATATTTCCTTTGGCCCTATAGTCTTCAAAGGTATCCGAAATATCTGTTCTCAGATTTCACAGAAATAAGGCTAGCAAAGAGATCCACGAAATACAGATGTAACTCTGTGAGATGAATGAACAGAACACTAAGAAGTTTCTCAGAAAGCTTCTTTCCAGATTTCATCTGAGGATATTTCCTTTTTCACCATAGCCCTCTATGGGCTTCCAAATATCACTTTGCCAATTCCACAAGAACTGTCTTAGCGAAAGGCTTCTTGAGGGGAAAGCTGTAACTCTGTGAGATGATTTCACAGAACACAAAGAAGTTTCTCAGAAAGCTTCTTTCTCTTTGTTATCGGAGGATATTTCCTTTGGCCCTATAGTCTTCAAAGGGATCCGAAATATCTGTTCTCAGATTCCACAGAAATAAGGCTAGCAAAGAGATCCACGAAATACAGATGTAACTCTGTGAGTGGAAGTCACACATCACAGAGCAGTTTCTCAGAAGGCTTCTTTCCAGATTTCATCTGAGGATATTTCCTTTTTCACCATAGCCCTCTATGGGCTTCCAAATATACTTTGCCAATTCCACAAGAACTGTCACAGCGAAAGGCTTCTTGAGGGGAAAGCTGTAACACTGTGAGATGATTTCACAGAACACAAAGAAGTTTCTCAGAAAGCTTCTTTCTCTTTGTTATCGGAGGATATTTCCTTTGGCCCTATAGTCTTCAAAGGGATCCGAAATATCTGTTCTAAGATTCCACAGAAATAAGGCTAGGAAAGAGATCCACGAAATACAGATGTAACTCTGTGAGTGGAAGTCACACATCACAGAGCAGTTTCTCAGAAAGCTTCTTTCCAGATTTCATCTGAGGATATTTCCTTTTTCACCATAGCCCTCTATGGGCTTCCAAATATACTTTGCCAATTCCACAAGAACTGTCACAGCGAAAGGCTTCTTGAGGGGAAAGCTGTAACACTGTGAGATGATTTCACAGAACACAAAGAAGTTTCTCAGAAAGCTTCTTTCTCTTTGTTATCGGAGGATATTTCCTTTGGCCCTATAGTCTTCAAAGGGATCCGAAATATCTGTTCTCAGATTCCACAGTAATAAGGCTAGGAAAGAGATCCACGACATACAGATGTAACTCTGTGAGTGGAAGTCACACATCGCAGAGCAGTTTCTCAGAAAGCTTCTTTCCAGATTTCATCTGAGGATATTTCCTTTTTCACCATAGCCCTCTATGGGCTTCCAAATATCACTTTGCCAATTCCACAAGAACTGTCTTAGCGAAAGGCTTCTTGAGGGGAAAGCTGTAACTCTGTGAGATGATATCACAGAACACAAAAAAGTTTCTCAGAAAACTTCCTTCTCTTTGTTATCGGAGGATATTTCCTTTGGCCCTATAGTCTTCAAAGGGATCCGAAATATCTGTTCTCTGATTCCACAGAAATAAGGCTAGCAAAGAGATCCACGAAATACAGATGTAACTCTGTGAGATGAATGAACAGAACAGTAAGGAGTTTCTCAGAAAGCTTATTTCCAGATATCATCTGAGGATATTTCCTTTTTCACCATAGCCCTCTAAGGGCTTCCAAATATCACTTTGCCAATTCCACAAGAACTGTCTTAGCGAAAGGCTTCTTGAGGAGAAAGCTGTAACTCTGTGAGATGATTTTACAGAACACAAAGAAGTTTCTCAGAAAGCTTCTTTCTCTTTGTTATCGGAGGATATTTCCTTTGGTCCTATAGTCTTCAAAGGGATCCGAAATATCTGTTCTCAGATTCCACAGAAATAAGGCTAGCAAAGAGATCCACGAAACAGAGACGTAACTCTGTGAGTGGAAGTCACACATCACAGAGCAGTTTCTCAGAAAGCTTCTTTCCAGATTTCATCTGAGGATATTTCCTTTTTCACCGTAGCCCTCTATGGGCTGCCAAATATCACTTTGCCAATTCCACAAGAACTGTCTTAGCGAAAGGCTTCTTGAGGGAAAAGCTGTAACTCTGTGAGATGATTTCACAGAACACAAAGAAGTTTCTCAGAAAGCTTCCTTCTCTTTGTTATCGGAGGATATTTCCTTTGGCCCTATAGTCTTCAAAGGGATCCGAAATATCTGTTCTCAGATTCCACAGAAATAAGGCTAGCAAAGAGATCCACGAAATACACATGTAACTCTGTGAGATGAATGAACAGAACACTAAGCAGTTTCTCAGAAAGCTTCTTTCCAGATTTCATCTGAGGATATTTCCTTTTTCACCATAGCCCTCTATGGGCTGCCAAATATCACTTTGCCAATTCCACAAGAACTGTCTTAGCGAAAGGCTTCTTGAGGGGAAAGCTGTAACTCTGTGAGATGATTTCACAGAACACAAAGAAGTTTCTCAGAAAGCTTCCTTCTCTTTGTTATCTGAGGATAATTCCTTTGGCCCTATAGTCTTCAAAGGCATCCGAAATATCTGTTCTCAGATTCCACAGAAATAAGGCTAGCAAAGAGATCCACGAAATACAGATGTAACTCTGTGAGTGGAAGTCACACATCACAGAGCAGTTTCTCAGAAAGCTTCTTTCCAGAATTCATCTGAGGATATTTCCTTTTTCAACATAGCCCTCTATGGGCTGCCAAATATCACTTTGCCAATTCCACAAGAACTGTCTTAGCGAAAGGCTTCTTGAGGGGAAAGCTGTAACTCTGTGAGATGATTTCACAGAACACAAAGAAGTTTCTCAGAAAGCTTCTTTCTCTTTATTATCGGACGATATTCCTTTGTCCCTATAGTCTTCAAAGGGATCCGAAATATCTGTTCTCAGATTCCACAGAAATAAGGCTAGCAAAGAGATCCACGAAATACACATGTAACTCTGTGAGTGGAAGTCACACATCACAGAGCAGTTTCTCAGAAAGCTTCTTTCCAGATTTCATCTGAGGATATTTCCTTTTTCACCATAGCCCTCTATGGGCTTCCAAATATCACTTTGCCAATTCCACAAGATCTGTCTAAGCTAAAGGCTTCTTGAGGGGAAAACTGTAACTCTGTGAGATAATTTCACAGAACACAAAGAAGTTTCTCAGAAAGCTTCTTTCTCTCTGTTATCGGAGGATATTTCCTTTAGCCTTATAGTCTTCAAAGGGATCCGAAATATCTGTTCTCAGATTCCACAGAAATAAAGCTAGCAAAGAGATCCACGAAATACAGATGTAACTCTGTGAGTGGAAGTCACACATCACAGAGCAGTTTCTCAGAAAGCTTCTTTCCAGATTTCATCTGAGGATATTTCCTTTTTCACCATAGCCATCTACGGGCTTCCAAATATCACTTTGGCAATTCCACAAGAACTGTCTTAGCGAAAGGCTTCTTGAGGGGAAAGCTGTAACTCTCTGAGATGATTTCACAGAACACAAAGAAGTTTCTCAGAAAGCTTCCTTCTCTTTGTTATCGGAGGATATTTCCTTTGGCCCTATAGTCTTCAAAGGGATCCGAAATATCTGTTCACAGATTCCACAGAAATAAGGCTAGCAAAGAGATCCACGAAATACAGATGTAACTCTGTGAGATGAATGAACAGAACACTAAGCAGTTTCTCAGAAAGCTTCTTTCCAGATTTCATCGGAGGATATTTCCTTTTTCACCATAGCCCTCTATGGGCTTCCAAATATCACTTTGCCAATTCCACAAGAAATGTCTTTGCGAGAGGCTTCTTGAGGGGAAAACTGTAACTCTGTGAGATGATTTCACAGAACACAAAGAAGTTTCTCAGAAAGTTTCCTTCTCTTTGTTATCGGAGGATATTTCCTTTGGCCCTATAGTCTTCAAAGGGATCCGAAATATCTGTTCTCAGATTCCACAGAAATAAGGCTACCAAAGAGATCCACGAAATACAGATGTAACTCTGTGAGTGGAAGTCACACATCACAGAGCAGTTTCTCAGAAAGCTTCTTTCCAGATTTCATCTGAGGATATTTCCTTTTTCAACATAGCCCTCTATGGGCTTCCAAATATCACTTTGCCAATTCCACAATAACTGTCTTAGCGAAAGGCTTCTTGAGGGGAAAGTTGTAACTCTGTGAGATGATTTCACAGAACACAAAGAAGTTTCTCAGAAACCTTCTTTCTCTTTGTTATCGGACGATATTCCTTTGGCCCTATAGTCTTCAAAGGGATCCGAAATATCTGTTCTCAGATTCCACAGAAATAATGCTAGCAAAGAGATCCACGAAATACAGATGTAACTCTGTGAGTGGAAGTCACACATCACAGAGCAGTTTCTCAGAAAGCTTCTTTCCAGATTTCATCTGAGGATATTTCCTTTTTCACCATAGCCCTCTATGGGCTTCCAAATATCACTTTGCCAATTCCACAAGATCTGTCTTAGCGAAAGGCTTCTTGAGGGGAAAACTGTAACTCTGTGAGATAATTTCACAAAACACAAAGAAGTTTCTCAGAAAGCTTCTTTCTCTCTGTTATCGGAGGATATTTCCTTTAGCCTTATAGTCTTCAAAGGGATCTGAAATATCTGTTCTCAGATTCCACAGAAATAAGGCTAGCAAAGAGATCCACGAAATACAGATGTAACTCTGTGAGTGGAAGTCACACATCACAGAGCAGTTTCTCAGAAAGCTTCTTTCCAGATTTCATCTGAGGATATTTCCTTTTTCACCATAGCCCTCTATGGGCTTCCAAATATAACTTTGCCAATTCCACAAGAACTGTCTTAGCGAAAGGCTTCTTGAGGGGAAAGCTGTAACTCTGTGAGATGATTTCACAGAACACAAAGAAGTTTCTCAGAAAGCTTCTTTCTCTTTGTTATCGGAGGATATTTCCTTTGGCCCTATAGTCTTCAAAGGTATCCGAAATATCTGTTCTCAGATTCCACAGAAATAAGGCTAGCAAAGAGATCCACGAAATACAGATGTAACTCAGTGAGATGAATGAACAGAACACTAAGCAGTTTCTCAGAAAGCTTCTTTCCAGATTTCATCTGAGGATATTTCCTTTTTCACCGTAGCCCTCTATGGGCTTCCAAATATCACTTTGCCAATTCCACAAGAACTGTCTTAGCGAAAGGCGTCTTGAGGGGAAAGCTGTAACTCTGTGAGATGATTTCACAGAACACAAAGAAGTTTCTCAGAAAGCTTCCTTCTCTTTGTTATCGAGGGATATTTCCTTTGGCCCTATAGTCTTCAAAGGGATCCGAAATATCTGTTCTCAGATTCCACAGAAATAAGGCTAGCAAAGAGATCCACGAAATACATATGTAACTCTGTGAGATGAATTAACAGAACACTAAGCAGTTTCTCAGAAAGCTTCTTTCCAGATTTCATCGGAGGATATTTCCTTTTTCACCATAGCCCTCTATGGGCTTCCAAATATCACTTTGCCAATTCCACAAGAAATGTCTTTGCGAGAGGCTTCTTGAGGGAAAAGCTGTAACTCTGTGAGATGATTTCACAGAACACAAAGAAGTTTCTCAGAAAGCTTCCTTCTCTTTGTTATCGGAGGATATTTCCTTTGGCCCTATAGTCTTCAAAGGGATCCGAAATATCTGTTCTCAGATTCCTCAGAAATAAGGCTAGCAAAGAGATCCACGAAATACAGATGTAACTCTGTGAGTGGAAGTCACACATCACAGAGCAGTTTCTCAGAAAGCTTCTTTCCAGATTTCATCTGAGGATAGTTCCTTTTTCACCATAGCCCTCTATGGGCTTCCAAATATCACTTTGCCAATTCCACAAGAACTGTCTTAGCGAAAGATTTCTTGAGGGAAAGTTGTAACTCTGTGAGATGATTTCACAGAACACAAAGAAGTTTCTCAGAAAGTTTCTTTCTCTTTGTTATCGGAGGATATTGCCTTTAGTCCTATAGTATTCAAAGGAATCCGAAATATCTGTTCTCAGATTCCACAGAAATAAGGCTAGCAAAGAGATCCACGAAATACAGATGTAACTCTGTAAGTGGAAGTCACACATCAGAGAGCAGTTTCTCAGAAAGCTTCTTTCCGGAATTCATCTGAGGATATTTCCTTTTTCACCATAGCCCTCTACGGGCTTCCAAATATCACTTTGCCAATTCCACAAGAACTGTCTTAGCGAAAGGCTTCTTGAGGGGAAGCTGTAACTCTGTGAGATGATTTCACAGAACACAAAGAAGTTTCTCAGAAAGCTTCCTCCTCTTTGTTATCGGAGGATATTTCCTTTGGCCCTAGAGACTTCAAAGGGATTCGAAATATCTGTTCTCAGATTCCACAGAATTAAGGCTAGCAAAGAGATCCACGAAATGCTGATGTAACTCTGTGAGTGGAAGTCACACATCACAGAGCAGTTTCTTAGAAAGATTCTTTACAGATTTAATCTGAGGATATTTCCTTTTTCACCATAGCCCTCTATGGCTTCCAAATATCACTTTGCCAATTCCACAAGAACTGTGTTAGCGAAAGGCTTCTTGAGGGGAAAGCTGTAACTCTGTGAGATGATTTCACAGAACACAAAGAAGTTTCCCAGAAAGCTTCTTTCTCTTTGTTATCTGAGGATATTTCTTTTGGCCCTATAGTCTTCAAAGGGATCCGAAATATCTGTTCTCAGATTCCACAGAAATAAGGCTAGCAAAGAGATCCACGAAATACAGATGTAAATCTGTGAAATGAATGAACAGAACACTAAGCAGTATCTCAGAAAGCTTCTTTCCAGATTTCATCTGAGGATATTTCCTTTTCCACCATAGCCCTCTGTTGGCTTCCAAATATCACTTTGCCAATTCCACTAGAACTGTCTTAGTGAAAGGCTTCTTGAGGGGAAACCTGTAACTCTGTGAGATGATTTCACAGAACACAAAGAAGTTTCTCAGAAAGCTTCTTTCTCTCTGTTATCGCAGGATATTTCCTTTAGCCTTATAGTCTTCAAAGGGATCCGAAATATCTGTTCTCAGATTCCACAGAAATAAGGCTAGCAAAGAGATCCACGAAATACAGATGTAACTCTGTGAGTGGAAGTCACACATCACAGAGCAGATTCTCAGAAAGCTTCTTTCCAGATTTCATCTGAGGATAGTTCCTTTTTCACCATAGCCCTCTATGGGCTTCCAAATATACTTTGCCAATTCCACAAGAACTGTCACAGCGAAAGGCTTCCTTAGGGGAAAGCTGTAACAGTGTGAGATGATTTCACAGAACACAAAGAAGTTTCTCAGAAAGCTTCTTTCTCTTTGTTATCGGAGGATATTTCCTTTGGCCCTATAGTCTTCAAAGGGATCCGAAATATCTGTTCTCAGATTCCACAGAAATAAGGCTAGGAAAGAGATCCACGAAATACAGATGTAACTCTGTGAGTGGAAGTCACACATCACAGAGCAGTTTCTCAGAAAGCTTCTTTCCAGATTTCATCTGAGGATATTTCCTTTTTCACCATAGCCCTCTATGGGCTTCCAAATATCACTTTGCCAATTCCACAAGAACTGTCTTAGCGAAAGGCTTCTTCAGGGGAAAGCTGTAACTCTGTGAGATGATTTCACAGAACACAAAGAAGTTTCTCATAAAGCTTCTTTCTCTTTGTTATCGGAGGATATTTCCTTTGGCCCTATAGTCTTCAAAGGCATCCGAAATATCTGTTCTCGTATTCCACAGAAATAAGGCTAGCAAAGAGATCCACGAAATACAGATGTAACTCTGTGAGTGGAAGTCACACATCACAGAGCAGTTTCTCAGAAAGCTTCTTTCCAGAATTCATCTGAGGATATTTCCTTTTTCAACATAGCCCTCTATGGGCTGCCAAATATCACTTTGCCAATTCCACAAGAACTGTCTTAGCGAAAGGCTTCTTGAGGGGAAAGCTGTAACTCTGTGAATTGATTTCACAGAACACAAAGAAGTTTCTCAGAAAGCTTCCTTCTCTTTGTTATCGGAGGATATTTCCTTTGTCCATATAGTCTTCAAAGGGATCCTAAATATCTGTTCTCAGATTCCACAGAAATAAGGCTAGCAAAGAGATCCACGAAATACAGATGTAACTCTGTGAGATGAATGTACAGAACACTAAGAAGTTTCTCAGAAAGCTTCTTTCCAGATATCATCTGAGGATATTTCCTTTTTCACCATAGCCCTCTATGGGCTTCCAAATATCACTTTGCCAATTCCACAAGAACTGTCTTAGCGAAAGGCTTCTTGAGGGGAAAGCTGTAACTCTGTGAGATGATTTCACAGAACACAAAGAAGTTTCTCAGAAAGCTTCTTTCTCTTTGTTATCGGAGGATATTTCCTTTGGCCCTATAGTCTTCAAAGGGATCCGAAATATCTGTTCTCAGATTCCACAGAAATAAGGCTAGCAAAGAGATCCACGAAATACAGATGTAACTCTGTGAGGGGAAGTCACACATCAGAGTAGTTTCTCAGAACGCTTCTTTCCAGATTTCATCTGAGGATATTTCCTTTTTCACCATAGCCCTCTATGGGCTTCCAAATATCACTTTGCCAATTCCACAAGAACTGTCTTAGCGAAAGGCTTCTTGAGGGGAAAGCTGTAACTCTGTGAGATGATTTCACAGAACACAAAGAAGTTTCTCAGAAAGCTTCCTTCTCTTTGTTATCGGAGGATGTTTCCTTTGGCCCTATAGTCTTCAAAGGGATCCGAAATATCTGTTCTCAGATTCCACAGAAATAAGGCTAGCAAAGAGATCCACGAAATACAGATGTAACTCTGTGAGTGGAAGTCACACATCACAGAGCAGTTTCTCAGAAGGCTTCTTTCCAGATTTCATCTGAGGATATTTCCTTTTTCACCATAGCCCTCTATGGGCTTCCAAATATACTTTGCCAATTCTACAAGAACTGTCACAGCGAAAGGCTTCTTGAGGGGAAAGCTGTAACACTGTGAGATGATTTCACAGAACACAAAGAAGTTTCTCAGAAAGCTTCTTTCTCTTTGTTATCGGAGGATATTTCCTTTGGCCCTGTAGTCTTCAAAGGGATCCGAAATATCTGTTCTCAGATTCCACAGAAATAAGGCTAGGAAAGAGATCCACGAAATACAGATGTAACTCTGTGAGTGGAAGTCACACATCACAGAGCAGTTTCACAGAAAGCTTCTTTCCAGATTTCATCTGAGGATATTTCCTTTTTCACCATAGCCCTCTATGGGCTTCCAAATATACTTTGCCAATTCCACAAGAACTGTCACAGCGAAAGGCTTCTTGAGGGGAAAGCTGTAACACTGTGAGATGATTTCACAGAACACAAAGAAGTTTCTCAGAAAGCTTCTTTCTCTTTGTTATCGGAGGATATTTCCTTTGGCCCTATAGTCTTCAAAGGCATCCGAAATATCTGTTCTCAGATTCCACAGAAATAAGGCTAGCAAAGAGATCCACGAAATACAGATGTAACTCTATGAGTGGAAGTCACACATCACAGAGCAGTTTCTCAGAAAGCTTCTTTCCAGAATTCATCTGAGGATATTTCCTTTTTCAACATAGCCCTCTATGGGCTGCCAAATATCACTTTGCCAATTCCAGAAGAACTGTCTTAGCGAAAGGCTTCTTGAGGGGAAAGCTGTAACTCTGTGAGATGATTTCACAGAACACAAAGAAGTTTCTCAGAAAGCTTCCTTCTCTTTGTTATCGGAGGATATTTCCTTTGTCCATATAGTCTTCAAAGGGATCCTAAATATCTGTTCTCAGATTCCACAGAAATAAGGCTAGCAAAGAGATCCACGAAATACAGATGTAAGTCTGTGAGATGAATGAATAGAACATTAAGCAGTTTCTCAGAAAGCTTCTTTCCAGATTTCATCTGAGGATATTTCCTTTTTCACCATAGCCCTCTATGGGCTTCCAAATATCACTTTGCCAATTCCCCAAGAACTGTCTTAGTGAAAGGCTTCTTGAGGGGAAAGCTGTAACTCTGTGAGATGATTTCACAGAAGACAAAGAAGTTTCTCAGAAAGCTTCCTTCTCTTTGTTATCGGAGGATATTTCCTTTGGCCCTATAGTCTTCAAAGGGATCCGAAATATCTGTTCTCAGATTCCACAGAAATAAAGCTAGCAAAGAGATCCACGAAATACAGATGTAACTCTGTGAGATGAATGAACAGAACACTAAGAAGTTTCTCACAAAGCTTCTTTCCAGATTTCATCTGAGGATATTTCCTTTTTCACCATAGCCCTCTTTGGGCTTCCAAATATCACTTTGCCAATTCCACAAGAACTGTCTTAGCGAAAGGCTTCTTGAGGGGAAAGCTGTAACTCTGTGAGATGATTTCACAGAACACAAAGAAGTTTCTCAGAAAGCTTCCTTCTCTTTGTTATCGGAGGATATTTCCTTTGGCCCTATAGTCTTCAAGGGGATCCGAAATATCTGTTCTCAGATTCCACAGAAATAAGGCTAGCAAAGAGATCCACGAAATACACATGTAACTCTGTGAGGGGAAGTCACACATCAGAGTAGTTTCTCAGAAAGCTTCTTTCCAGATTTCATCTGAGGATATTTCCTTTTTCACCATAGCCCTCTATGGGCTTCCAAATATCACTTTGCCAATTCCACAAGAACTGTCTTAGCGAAAGGCTTCTTGAGGGGAAAGCTGTAACTCTGTGAGATGATTTCACAGAACACAAAGAAGTTTCTCAGAAAGCTTCCTTCTCTTTGTTATCGGAGGATGTTTCCTTTGGCCCTATAGTCTTCAAAGGGATCCGAAATATCTGTTCTCAGATTCCACAGAAATAAGGCTAGCAAAGAGATCCACGAAATACAGATGTAACTCTGTGAGTGGAAGTCACACATCACAGAGCAGTTTCTCAGAAGGCTTCTTTCCAGATTTCATCTGAGTATATTTCCTTTTTCACCATAGCCCTCTATGGGCTTCCAAATATACTTTGCCAATTCCACAAGAACTGTCACAGCGAAAGGCTTCTTGAGGGGAAAGCTGTAACACGGTGAGATGATTTCACAGAACACAAAGAAGTTTCTCAGAAAGCTTCTTTCTCTTTGTTATCGGAGGATATTTCCTTTGGCCCTATAGTCTTCAAAGGGATCCGAAATATCTGTTCTCAGATTCCACAGAAATGAGGCTAGGAAAGAGATCCACGAAATACAGATGTAACTCTGTGAGTGGAAGTCACACATCACAGAGCAGTTTCTCAGAAAGCTTCTTTCCAGATTTCATCTGAGGATATTTCCTTTTTCACCATAGCCCTCTATGGGCTTCCAAATATACTTTGCCAATTCCACAAGAACTGTCACAGCGAAAGGCTTCTTGAGGGGAAAGCTGTAACACTGTGAGATGATTTCACAGAACACAAAGAAGTTTCTCAGAAAGCTTCTTTCTCTTTGTTATCGGAGGATATTTCCTTTGGCCCTATAGTCTTCAAAGGGATCCGAAATATCTGTTCTCAGATTCCACAGCAATAAGGCTAGCAAAGAGATCCACGAAATACAGATGTAACTCTGTGAGTGGAAGTCACACATCACAGAGCAGTTTCTCAGAAAGCTTCTTTCCAGATTTCATCTGAGGATATTTCCTTTTTCACCATAGCCATCTACGGGCCTCCAAATATCACTTTGGCAATTCCACAAGAACTGTCTTAGCGAAAGGCTTCTTGAGGGGAAAGCTGTAACTATGTGAGATGATTTCACAGAACACAAAGAAGTTTCTCAGAAAGCTTCTTTCTCTTTGTTATCGGAGGATATTTCCTTTGGCCCTATAGTCTTCAAAGTATCCGAAATATCTGTTCTCAGATTCCACAGAAATAAGGCTAGCAAAGAGATCCACGAAATACATATGTAACTCTGTGAGATGAATGAACAGAACACTAAGCAGTTTCTCAGAAAGCTTCTTTCCAGATTTCATCGGAGGATATTTCCTTTTTCACCATAGCCCTCTATGGGCTTCCAAATATCACTTTGCCAATTCCACAAGAAATGTCTTTGCGAGAGGCTTCTTGAGGGGTAAGCTGTAACTCTGTGAGATGATTTCACAGAACACAAAGAAGTTTCTCAGAAAGCTTCCTTCTCTTTGTCATCGGAGGATATTTCCTTTGGCCCTATAGTCTTCAAAGGGATCCGAAATATCTGTTCTCAGATTCCACAGAAATAAGGCTAGCAAAGAGATCCACGAAATACAGATGTAACTCTGTGAGTGGAAGTCACACATCACAGAGCAGTTTCTCAGAAAGCTTCTTTCCAGATTTCATCTGAGGATAGTTCCTTTTTCACCATAGCCCTCTATGGGCTTCCAAATATACTTTGCCAATTCCACAAGAACTGTCACAGCGAAAGGCTTCTTGAGGGGAAAGCTGTAACAGTGTGAGATGATTTCACAGAACACAAAGAAGTTTCTCAGAAAGCTTCTTTCTCTTTGTTATCGGAGGATATTTCCTTTGGCCCTATAGTCTTCAAAGGGATCCGAAATATCTGTTCTCAGATTCCACAGAAATAAGGCTAGGAAAGAGATCCACGAAATACAGATGTAACTCTGTGAGTGGAAGTCACACATCACAGAGCAGTTTCTCAGAAAGCTTCTTTCCAGATTTCATCTGAGGATATTTCCTTTTTCACCATAGCCCTCTATGGGCTTCCAAATATCACTTTGCCAATTCCACAAGAACTGTCTTAGCGAAAGGCTTCTTCAGGGGAAAGCTGTAACTCTGTGAGATGATTTCACAGAACACAAAGAAGTTTCTCATAAAGCTTCTTTCTCTTTGTTATCGGAGGATATTTCCTTTGGCCCTATAGTCTTCAAAGGCATCCGAAATATCTGTTCTCACATTCCACAGAAATAAGGCTAGCAAAGAGATCCACGAAATACAGATGTAACTCTGTGAGTGGAAGTCACACATCAAAGAGCAGTTTCTCAGAAAGCTTCTTTCCAGAATTCATCTGAGGATATTTCCTTTTTCAACATAGCCCTCTATGGGCTGCCAAATATCACTTTCCCAATTCCACAAGAACTGTCTTAGCGAAAGGCTTCTTGAGGGGAAAGCTGTAACTCTGTGAGTTGATTTCACAGAACACAAAGAAGTTTCTCAGAAAGCTTCCTTCTCTTTGTTATCAGAGGATATTTCCTTTGTCCATATAGTCTTCAAAGGGATCCTAAATATCTGTTCTCAGATTCCACAGAAATAAGGCTAGCAAAGAGATCCACGAAATACAGATGAAACTCTGTGAGATGAATGAATAGAACATTAAGCAGTTTCTCAGAAAGCTTCTTTCCAGATTTCATCTGAGGATATTTCCTTTTTCACCATAGCCCTCTATGGGCTTCCAAATATCACTTTGCCAATTCCCCAAGAACTGTCTTAGCGAAAGGCTTCTTGAGGGGAAAGCTGTAACTCTGTGAGATGATTTCATAGAACACAAAGAAGTTTCTCAGAAATCTTCCTTCTCTTTGTTATCGGAGGATATTTACTTTGGCCCTATAGTCTTCAAATGGATCCGACATATCTGTTCTCAGATTCCACAGAAATAAGGCTAGAAAAGAGATCCACGTAATACAGATGTAACTCTGTGAGTGGAAGTCAAACATCACAGAGCAGTTTCTCAGAAAGCTTCTTTCCAGATTTCATCTGAGGATATTTCCTTTTTCACCATAGCCCTCTATGGGCTTCCAAATATCACTTTGCCAATTCCACAAGAACTGTCTTAGTGAAAGGCTTCTTGAGGGGAAAGCTGTAACTCTGTGAGATGATTTCACAGAAGACAAAGAAGTTTCTCAGAAAGCTTCCTTCTCTTTGTTATCGGAGGATATTTCCTTTGGCCCTATAGTCTTCAAAGGTATCCGAAATATCTGTTCTCAGATTTCACAGAAATAAGGCTAGCAAAGAGATCCACGAAATACAGATGTAACACTGTGAGATGAATGAACAGAACACTAAGAAGTTTCTCAGAAAGCTTCTTTCCAGATTTCATCTGAGGATATTTCCTTTTTCACCATAGACCTCTATGGGCTTCCAAATATCACTTTGCCAATTCCACAAGAACTGTCTTAGCGAAAGGCTTCTTGAGGGGAAAGCTGTAACTCTGTGAGATGATTTCACAGAACACAAAGAAGTTTCTCAGAAAGCTTCTTTCTCTTTGTTATCGGAGGATATTTCCTTTGGCCCTATAGTCTTCAAAGGGATCCGAAATATCTGTTCTCAGATTCCACAGAAATAAGGCTAGCAAAGAGATCCACGAAATACAGATGTAACTCTGTGAGGGGAAGTCACACATCAGAGTAGTTTCTCAGAAAGCTTCTTTCCAGATTTCATCTGAGGATATTTCCTTTTTCACCATAGCCCTCTATGGGCTTCCAAATATCACTTTGCCAATTCCACAAGAACTGTCTTAGCGAAAGGCTTCTTGAGGGGAAAGCTGTAACTCCGTGAGAAGATTTCACTGAACACAAAGAAGTTTCTCAGAAAGCTTCCTTCTCTTTTTTATCGGAGGATGTTTCCTTTGGCCCTATAGTCTTCAAAGGGATCCGAAATATCTGTTCTCAGATTCCACAGAAATAAGGCTAGCAAAGAGATCCACGAAATACAGATGTAACTCTGTGAGTGGAAGTCACACATCACAGAGCAGTTTCTCAGAAGGCTTCTTTCCAGATTTCATCTGAGGATATTTCCTTTTTCACCATAGCCCTCTATGGGCTTCCAAATATACTTTGCCAATTCCACAAGAAGTGTCATAGCGAAAGGCTTCTTGAGGGGAAAGCTGTAACACTGTGAGATGATATCACAGAACACAAAGAAGTTTCTCAGAAAGCTTCTTTCTCTTTGTTATCGGAGGATATTTCCTTTGGCCCTATAGTCTTCAAAGGGATCCGAAATATCTGTTCTCAGATTCCACGGTAATAAGGCTAGGAAAGAGATCCACGACATACAGATGTAACTCTGTGAGTGGAAGTCACACATCGCAGAGCAGTTTCTCAGAAAGCTTCTTTCCAGATTTCATCTGAGGATATTTCCTTTTTCACCATAGCCCTCTATGGGCTTCCAAATATCACTTTGCCAATTCCACAAGAACTGTCTTAGCGAAAGGCTTCTTGAGGAGAAAGCTGTAACTCTGTGAGGTGATTTTACAGAACACAAAGAAGTTTCTCAGAAAGCTTCTTTCTCTTTGTTATCGGAGGATATTTCCTTTGGTCCTATAGTCTTCAAAGGGATCCGAAATATCTGTTCTCAGATTCCACAGAAATAAGGCTAGCAAAGAGATCCACGAAACAGAGACGTAACTCTGTGAGTGGAAGTCACACATCACAGAGCAGTTTCTCAGAAAGCTTCTTTCCAGATTTCATCTGAGGATATTTCCTTTTTCACCGTAGCCCTCTATGGGCTGCCAAATATCACTTTGCCAATTCCACAAGAACTGTCTTAGCGAAAGGCTTCTTGAGGGAAAAGCTGTAACTCTGTGAGATGATTTCACAGAACACAAAGAAGTTTCTCAGAAAGCTTCCTTCTCTTTGTTATCGGAGGATATTTCCTTTGGCCCTATAGTCTTCAAAGGGATCCGAAATATCTGTTCTCAGATTCCACAGAAATAAGGCTAGCAAAGAGATCCACGAAATACACATGTAACTCTGTGAGATGAATGAACAGAACACTAAGCAGTTTCTCAGAAAGCTTCTTTCCAGATTTCATCTGAGGATATTTCCTTTTTCACCATAGCCCTCTATGGGCTGCCAAATATCACTTTGCCAATTCCACAAGAACTGTCTTAGCGAAAGGCTTCTTGAGGGGAAAGCTGTAACTCTGTGAGATGATTTCACAGAACACAAAGAAGTTTCTCAGAAAGCTTCCTTCTCTTTGTCATCGGAGGATATTTCCTTTGGCCCTATAGTCTTCAAAGGCATCCGAAATATCTGTTCTCAGATTCCACAGAAATAAGGCTAGCAAAGAGATCCACGAAATACAGATGTAACTCTGTGAGTGGAAGTCACACATCACAGAGCAGTTTCTCAGAAAGCTTCTTTCCAGAATTCATCTGAGGATATTTCCTTTTTCAACATAGCCCTCTATGGGCTGCCAAATATCACTTTGCCAATTCCACAAGAACTGTTTTAGCGAAAGGCTTCTTGAGGGGAAAGCTGTAACTCTGTGAGATGATTTCACAGAACACAAAGAAGTTTCTCAGAAAGCTTCTTTCTCTTTGTTATCGGACGATATTCCTTTGCCCCTATAGTCTTCAAAGGGATCCGAAATATCTGTTCTCAGATTCCACAGAAATAAGGCTAGCAAAGAGATCCACGAAATACAGATGTAACTCTGTGAGTGGAAGTCACACATCACAGAGCAGTTTCTCAGAAAGCTTCTTTCCAGATTTCATCTGAGGATATTTCCTTTTTCACCATAGCCCTCTATGGGCTTCCAAATATCACTTTGCCAATTCCACAAGATCTGTCTTAGCGAAAGGCTTCTTGAGGGGAAAACTGTAACTCTGTGAGATAATTTCACAGAACACAAAGAAGTTTCTCAGAAAGCTTCTTTCTCTCTGTTATCGGAGGATATTTCCTTTAGCCTTATAGTCTTCAAAGGGATCCGAAATATCTGTTCTCAGATTCCACAGAAATAAAGCTAGCAAAGAGATCCACGAAATACAGATGTAACTCTGTGAGTGGAAGTCACACATCACAGAGCAGTTTCTCAGAAAGCTTCTTTCCGGAATTCATCTGAGGATATTTCCTTTTTCACCATAGCCCTCTACGGGCTTCCAAATATCACTTTGCCAATTCCACAAGAACTGTCTTAGCGAAAGGCTTCTTGAGGGGAAGCTGTAACTCTGTGAGATGATTTCACAGAACACAAAGAAGTTTCTCAGAAAGCTTCCTCCTCTTTGTTATCGGAGGATATTTCCTTTGGCCCTAGAGACTTCAAAGGGATTCGAAATATCTGTTCTCAGATTCCACAGAATTAAGGCTAGCAAAGAGATCCACGAAATGCTGATGTAACTCTGTGAGTGGAAGTCACACATCACAGAGCAGTTTCTTAGAAAGATTCTTTACAGATTTAATCTGAGGATATTTCCTTTTTCACCATAGCCCTCTATGGCTTCCAAATATCACTTTGCCAATTCCACAAGAACTGTGTTAGTGAAAGGCTTCTTGAGGGGAAAGCTGTAACTCTGTGAGATGATTTCACAGAACACAAAGAAGTTTCTCAGAAAGCTTCTTTCTCTTTGTTATCTGAGGATATTTCTTTTGGCCCTATAGTCTTCAAAGGGATCCGAAATATCTGTTCTCAGATTCCACAGAAATAAGGCTAGCAAAGAGATCCACGAAATACAGATGTAAATCTGTGAAATGAATGAACAGAACACTAAGCAGTATCTCAGAAAGCTTCTTTCCAGATTTCATCTGAGGATATTTCCTTTTCCACCATAGCCCTCTGTTGGCTTCCAATTATCACTTTGCCAATTCCACTAGAACTGTCTTAGTGAAAGGCTTCTTGAGGGGAAACCTGTAACTCTGTGAGATGATTTCACAGAACACAAAGAAGTTTCTCAGAAAGCTTCTTTCTCTCTGTTATCGCAGGATATTTCCTTTAGCCTTATAGTCTTCAAAGGGATCCGAAATATCTGTTCTCAGATTCCACAGAAATAAGGCTAGCAAAGAGATCCACGAAATACAGATGTAACTCTGTGAGTGGAAGTCACACATCACAGAGCAGTTTCTCAGAAAGCTTCTTTCCAGATTTCATCTGAGGATAGTTCCTTTTTCACCATAGCCCTCTATGGGCTTCCAAATATACTTTGCCAATTCCACAAGAACTGTCACAGCGAAAGGCTTCCTGAGGGGAAAGCTGTAACAGTGTGAGATGATTTCACAGAACACAAAGAAGTTTCTCAGAAAGCTTCTTTCTCTTTGTTATCGGAGGATATTTCCTTTGGCCCTATAGTCTTCAAAGGGATCCGAAATATCTGTTCTCAGATTCCACAGAAATAAGGCTAGGAAAGAGATCCACGAAATACAGATGTAACTCTGTGAGTGGAAGTCACACATCACAGAGCAGTTTCTCAGAAAGCTTCTTTCCAGATTTCATCTGAGGATATTTCCTTTTTCACCATAGCCCTCTATGGGCTTCCAAATATCACTTTGCCAATTCCACAAGAACTGTCTTAGCGAAAGGCTTCTTCAGGGGAAAGCTGTAACTCTGTGAGATGATTTCACAGAACACAAAGAAGTTTCTCATAAAGCTTCTTTCTCTTTGTTATCGGAGGATATTTCCTTTGGCCCTATAGTCTTCAAAGGCATCCGAAATAACTGTTCTCGTATTCCACAGAAATAAGGCTAGCAAAGAGATCCACGAAATACAGATGTAACTCTGTGAGTGGAAGTCACACATCACAGAGCAGTTTCTCAGAAAGCTTCTTTCCAGAATTCATCTGAGGATATTTCCTTTTTCAACATAGCCCTCTATGGGCTGCCAAATATCACTTTGCCAATTCCACAAGAACTGTCTTAGCGAAAGGCTTCTTGAGGGGAAAGCTGTAACTCTGTGAGTTGATTTCACAGAACACAAAGAAGTTTCTCAGAAAGCTTCCTTCTCTTTGTTATCGGAGGATATTTCCTTTGTCCATATAGTCTTCAAAGGGATCCTAAATATCTGTTCTCAGATTCCACAGAAATAAGGCTAGCAAAGAGATCCACGAAATACAGATGTAACTCTATGAGATGAATGAACAGAACACTAAGAAGTTTCTCAGAAAGCTTCTTTCCAGATATCATCTGAGGATATTTCCTTTTTCACCATAGCCCTCTATGGGCTTCCAAATATCACTTTGCCAATTCCACAAGAACTGTCTTAGCGAAAGGCTTCTTGAGGGGAAAGCTGTAACTCTGTGAGATGATTTCACAGAACACAAAGAAGTTTCTCAGAAAGCTTCTTTCACTTTGTTATCGGAGGATATTTCCTTTGGCCCTATAGTCTTCAAAGGGATCCGAAATATCTGTTCTCAGATTCCACAGAAATAAGGCTAGCAAAGAGATCCACGAAATACAGATGTAACTCTGTGAGGGGAAGTCACACATCAGAGTAGTTTCTCAGAACGCTTCTTTCCAGATTTCATCTGAGGATATTTCCTTTTTCACCATAGCCCTCTATGGGCTTCCAAATATCACTTTGCCAATTCCACAAGAACTGTCTTAGCGAAAGGCTTCTTGAGGGGAAAGCTGTAACTCTGTGAGATGATTTCACAGAACACAAAGAAGTTTCTCAGAAAGCTTCCTTCTCTTTGTTATCGGAGGATGTTTCCTTTGGCCCTATAGTCTTCAAAGGGATCCGAAATATCTGTTCTCAGATTCCACAGAAATAAGGCTAGCAAAGAGATCCACGAAATACAGATGTAACTCTGTGAGTGGAAGTCACACATCACAGAGCAGTTTCTCAGAAGGCTTCTTTCCAGATTTCATCTGAGGATATTTCCTTTTTCACCATAGCCCTCTATGGGCTTCCAAATATACTTTGCCAATTCTACAAGAACTGTCACAGCGAAAGGCTTCTTGAGGGGAAAGCTGTAACACTGTGAGATGATTTCACAGAACACAAAGAAGTTTCTCAGAAAGCTTCTTTCTCTTTGTTATCGGAGGATATTTCCTTTGGCCCTATAGTCTTCAAAGGGATCCGAAATATCTGTTCTCAGATTCCACAGAAATAAGGCTAGGAAAGAGATCCACGAAATACAGATGTAACTCTGTGAGTGGAAGTCACACATCACAGAGCAGTTTCACAGAAAGCTTCTTTCCAGATTTCATCTGAGGATATTTCCTTTTTCACCATAGCCCTCTATGGGCTTCCAAATATACTTTGCCAATTCCACAAGAACTGTCACAGCGAAAGGCTTCTTGAGGGGAAAGCTGTAACACTGTGAGATGATTTCACAGAACACAAAGAAGTTTCTCAGAAAGCTTCTTTCTCTTTGTTATCGGAGGATATTTCCTTTGGTCCTATAGTCTTCAAAGGGATCCGAAATATCTGTTCTCAGATTCCACAGAAATAAGGCTAGCAAAGAGATCCACGAAACAGAGACGTAACTCTGTGAGTGGAAGTCACACATCACAGAGCAGTTTCTCAGAAAGCTTCTTTCCAGATTTCATCTGAGGATATTTCCTTTTTCACCGTAGCCCTCTATGGGCTGCCAAATATCACTTTGCCAATTCCACAAGAACTGTCTTAGCGAAAGGCTTCTTGAGGGAAAAGCTGTAACTCTGTGAGATGATTTCACAGAACACAAAGAAGTTTCTCAGAAAGCTTCCTTCTCTTTGTTATCGGAGGATATTTCCTTTGGCCCTATAGTCTTCAAAGGGATCCGAAATATCTGTTCTCAGATTCCACAGAAATAAGGCTAGCAAAGAGATCCACGAAATACACATGTAACTCTGTGAGATGAATGAACAGAACACTAAGCAGTTTCTCAGAAAGCTTCTTTCCAGATTTCATCTGAGGATATTTCCTTTTTCACCATAGCCCTCTATGGGCTGCCAAATATCACTTTGCCAATTCCACAAGAACTGTCTTAGCGAAAGGCTTCTTGAGGGGAAAGCTGTAACTCTGTGAGATGATTTCACAGAACACAAAGAAGTTTCTCAGAAAGCTTCCTTCTCTTTGTTATCGGAGGATATTTCCTTTGGCCCTATAGTCTTCAAAGGCATCCGAAATATCTGTTCTCAGATTCCACAGCAATAAGGCTAGCAAAGAGATCCACGAAATACAGATGTAACTCTGTGAGTGGAAGTCACACATCACAGAGCAGTTTCTCAGAAAGCTTCTTTCCAGAATTCATCTGAGGATATTTCCTTTTTCAACATAGCCCTCTATGGGCTGCCAAATATCACTTTGCCAATTCCACAAGAACTGTTTTAGCGAAAGGCTTCTTGAGGGGAAAGCTGTAACTCTGTGAGATGATTTCACAGAACACAAAGAAGTTTCTCAGAAAGCTTCTTTCTCTTTGTTATCGGACGATATTCCTTTGCCCCTATAGTCTTCAAAGGGATCATAAATATCTGTTCTCAGATTCCACAGAAATAAGGCTAGCAAAGAGATCCACGAAATACAGATGTAACTCTGTGAGATGAATGAATAGAACATTAAGCAGTTTCTCAGAAAGCTTCTTTCCAGATTTCATCTGAGGATATTTCCTTTTTCACCATAGCCCTCTATGGGCTTCCAAATATCACTTTGCCAATTCCCCAAGAACTGTCTTAGTGAAAGGCTTCTTGAGGGGAAAGCTGTAACTCTGTGAGATGATTTCACAGAAGACAAAGAAGTTTCTCAGAAAGCTTCCTTCTCTTTGTTATCGGAGGATATTTCCTTTGGCCCTATAGTCTTCAAAGGGATCCGAAATATCTCTTCTCAGATTCCACAGAAATAAGCCTAGCAAAGAGATCCACGAAATACAGATGTAACTCTGTGAGATGAATGAACAGAACACTAAGAAGTTTCTCACAAAGCTTCTTTCCAGATTTCATCTGAGGATATTTCCTTTTTCACCATAGCCCTCTTTGGGCTTCCAAATATCACTTTGCCAATTCCACAAGAACTGTCTTAGCGAAAGGCTTCTTGAGGGGAAAGCTGTAACTCTGTGAGATGATTTCACAGAACACAAAGAAGTTTCTCAGAAAGCTTCCTTCTCTTTGTTATCGGAGGATATTTCCTTTGGCCCTATAGTCTTCAAGGGGATCCGAAATATCTGTTCTCAGATTCCACAGAAATAAGGCTAGCAAAGAGATCCACGAAATACACATGTAACTCTGTGAGGGGAAGTCACACATCAGAGTAGTTTCTCAGAAAGCTTCTTTCCAGATTTCATCTGAGGATATTTCCTTTTTCACCATAGCCCTCTATGGGCTTCCAAATATCACTTTGCCAATTCCACAAGAACTGTCTTAGCGAAAGGCTTCTTGAGGGGAAAGCTGTAACTCTGTGAGATGATTTCACAGAACACTAAGAAGTTTCTCAGAAAGCTTCCTTCTCTTTGTTATCGGAGGATGTTTCCTTTGGCCCTATAGTCTTCAAAGGGATCCGAAATATCTGTTCTCAGATTCCACAGAAATAAGGCTAGCAAAGAGATCCACGAAATACAGATGTAACTCTGTGAGTGGAAGTCACACATCACAGAGCAGTTTCTCAGAAGGCTTCTTTCCAGATTTCATCTGAGTATATTTCCTTTTTCACCATAGCCCTCTATGGGCTTCCAAATATACTTTGCCAATTCCACAAGAACTGTCACAGCGAAAGGCTTCTTGAGGGGAAAGCTGTAACACGGTGAGGTGATTTCACAGAACACAAAGAAGTTTCTCAGAAAGCTTCTTTCTCTTTGTTATCGGAGGATATTTCCTTTGGCCCTATAGTCTTCAAAGGGATCCGAAATATCTGTTCTCAGATTCCACAGAAATGAGGCTAGGAAAGAGATCCACGAAATACAGATGTAACTCTGTGAGTGGAAGTCACACATCACAGAGCAGTTTCTCAGAAAGCTTCTTTCCAGATTTCATCTGAGGATATTTCCTTTTTCACCATAGCCCTCTATGGGCTTCCAAATATACTTTGCCAATTCCACAAGAACTGTCACAGCGAAAGGCTTCTTGAGGGGAAAGCTGTAACACTGTGAGATGATTTCACAGAACACAAAGAAGTTTCTCAGAAAGCTTCTTTCTCTTTGTTATCGGAGGATATTTCCTTTGGCCCTATAGTCTTCAAAGGGATCCGAAATATCTGTTCTCAGATTCCACAGCAATAAGGCTAGCAAAGAGATCCACGAAATACAGATGTAACTCTGTGAGTGGAAGTCACACATCACAGAGCAGTTTCTCAGAAAGCTTCTTTCCAGATTTCATCTGAGGATATTTCCTTTTTCACCATAGCCATCTACGAGCCTCCAAATATCACTTTGGCAATTCCACAAGAACTGTCTTAGCGAAAGGCTTCTTGAGGGGAAAGCTGTAACTATGTGAGATGATTTCACAGAACACAAAGAAGTTTCTCAGAAAGCTTCTTTCTCTTTGTTATCGGAGGATATTTCCTTTGGCCCTATAGTCTTCAAAGTATCCGAAATATCTGTTCTCAGATTCCACAGAAATAAGGCTAGCAAAGAGATCCACGAAATACATATGTAACTCTGTGAGATGAATGAACAGAACACTAAGCAGTTTCTCAGAAAGCTTCTTTCCAGATTTCATCGGAGGATATTTCCTTTTTCACCATAGCCCTCTATGGGCTTCCAAATATCACTTTGCCAATTCCACAAGAAATGTCTTTGCGAGAGGCTTCTTGAGGGGTAAGCTGTAACTCTGTGAGATGATTTCACAGAACACAAAGAAGTTTCTCAGAAAGCTTCCTTCTCTTTGTCATCGGAGGATATTTCCTTTGGCCCTATAGTCTTCAAAGGGATCCGAAATATCTGTTCTCAGATTCCACAGAAATAAGGCTAGCAAAGAGATCCACGAAATACAGATGTAACTCTGTGAGTGGAAGTCACACATCACAGAGCAGTTTCTCAGAAAGCTTCTTTCCAGATTTCATCTGAGGATAGTTCCTTTTTCACCATAGCCCTCTATGGGCTTCCAAATATACTTTGCCAATTCCACAAGAACTGTCACAGCGAAAGGCTTCTTGAGGGGAAAGCTGTAACAGTGTGAGATGATTTCACAGAACACAAAGAAGTTTCTCAGAAAGCTTCTTTCTCTTTGTTATCGGAGGATATTTCCTTTGGCCCTATAGTCTTCAAAGGGATCCGAAATATCTGTTCTCAGATTCCACAGAAATAAGGCTAGGAAAGAGATCCACGAAATACAGATGTAACTCTGTGAGTGGAAGTCACACATCACAGAGCAGTTTCTCAGAAAGCTTCTTTCCAGATTTCATCTGAGGATATTTCCTTTTTCACCATAGCCCTCTATGGGCTTCCAAATATCACTTTGCCAATTCCACAAGAACTGTCTTAGCGAAAGGCTTCTTCAGGGGAAAGCTGTAACTCTGTGAGATGATTTCACAGAACACAAAGAAGTTTCTCATAAAGCTTCTTTCTCTTTGTTATCGGAGGATATTTCCTTTGGCCCTATAGTCTTCAAAGGCATCCGAAATATCTGTTCTCAGATTCCACAGAAATAAGGCTAGCAAAGAGATCCACGAAATACAGATGTAACTCTGTGAGTGGAAGTCACACATCAAAGAGCAGTTTCTCAGAAAGCTTCTTTCCAGAATTCATCTGAGGATATTTCCTTTTTCAACATAGCCCTCTATGGGCTGCCAAATATCACTTTGCCAATTCCACAAGAACTGTCTTAGCGAAAGGCTTCTTGAGGGGAAAGCTGTAACTCTGTGAGTTGATTTCACAGAACACAAAGAAGTTTCTCAGAAAGCTTCCTTCTCTTTGTTATCAGAGGATATTTCCTTTGTCCATATAGTCTTCAAAGGGATCCTAAATATCTGTTCTCAGATTCCACAGAAATAAGTCTAGCAAAGAGATCCACGAAATACAGATGTAACTCTGTGAGATGAATGAATAGAACATTAAGCAGTTTCTCAGAAAGCTTCTTTCCAGATTTCATCTGAGGATATTTCCTTTTTCACCATAGCCCTCTATGGGCTTCCAAATATCACTTTGCCAATTCCCCAAGAACTGTCTTAGCGAAAGGCTTCTTGAGGGGAAAGCTGTAACTCTGTGAGATGATTTCATAGAACACAAAGAAGTTTCTCAGAAATCTTCCTTCTCTTTGTTATCGGAGGATATTTCCTTTGGCCCTATAGTCTTCAAATGGATCCGACATATCTGTTCTCAGATTCCACAGAAATAAGGCTAGAAAAGAGATCCACGTAATACAGATGTAACTCTGTGAGTGGAAGTCAAACATCACAGAGCAGTTTCTCAGAAAGCTTCTTTCCAGATTTCATCTGAGGATATTTCCTTTTTCACCATAGCCCTCTATGGGCTTCCAAATATCACTTTGCCAATTCCACAAGAACTGTCTTAGTGAAAGGCTTCTTGAGGGGAAAGCTGTAACTCTGTGAGATGATTTCACAGAAGACAAAGAAGTTTCTCAGAAAGCTTCCTTCTCTTTGTTATCGGAGGATATTTCCTTTGGCCCTATAGTCTTCAAAGGTATCCGAAATATCTGTTCTCAGATTTCACAGAAATAAGGCTAGCAAAGAGATCCACGAAATACAGATGTAACTCTGTGAGATGAATGAACAGAACACTAAGAAGTTTCTCAGAAAGCTTCTTTCCAGATTTCATCTGAGGATATTTCCTTTTTCACCATAGCCCTCTATGGGCTTCCAAATATCACTTTGCCAATTCCACAAGAACTGTCTTAGCGAAAGGCTTCTTGAGGGGAAAGCTGTAACTCTGTGAGATGATTTCACAGAACACAAAGAAGTTTCTCAGAAAGCTTCTTTCTCTTTGTTATCGGAGGATATTTCCTTTGGCCCTATAGTCTTCAAAGGGATCCGAAATATCTGTTCTCAGATTCCACAGAAATAAGGCTAGCAAAGAGATCCACGAAATACAGATGTAACTCTGTGAGGGGAAGTCACACATCAGAGTAGTTTCTCAGAAAGCTTCTTTCCAGATTTCATCTGAGGATATTTCCTTTTTCACCATAGCCCTCTATGGGCTTCCAAATATCACTTTGCCAATTCCACAAGAACTGTCTTAGCGAAAGGCTTCTTGAGGGGAAAGCTGTAACTCTGTGAGATGATTTCACAGAACACAAAGAAGTTTCTCAGAAAGCTTCCTTCTCTTTGTTATCGGAGGATGTTTCCTTTGGCCCTATAGTCTTCAAAGGGATCCGAAATATCTGTTCTCAGATTCCACAGAAATAAGGCTAGCAAAGAGATCCACGAAATACAGATGTAACTCTGTGAGTGGAAGTCACACATCACAGAGCAGTTTCTCAGAAGGCTTCTTTCCAGATTTCATCTGAGGATATTTCCTTTTTCACCATAGCCCTCTATGGGCTTCCAAATATACTTTGCCAATTCCACAAGAACTGTCACAGCGAAAGGCTTCTTGAGGGGAAAGCTGTAACACTGTGAGATGATTTCACAGAACACAAAGAAGTTTCTCAGAAAGCTTCTTTCTCTTTGTTATCGGAGGATATTTCCTTTGGCCCTATAGTCTTCAAAGGGATCCGAAATATCTGTTCTCAGATTCCACAGTAATAAGGCTAGGAAAGAGATCCACGACATACAGATGTAACTCTGTGAGTGGAAGTCACACATCGCAGAGCAGTATCTCAGAAAGCTTCTTTCCAGATTTCATCTGAGGATATTTCCTTTTTCACCATAGCCCTCTATGGGCTTCCAAATATCACTTTGCCAATTCCACAAGAACTGTCTTAGCGAAAGGCTTCTTGAGGAGAAAGCTGTAACTCTGTGAGATGATTTTACAGAACACAAAGAAGTTTCTCAGAAAGCTTCTTTCTCTTTGTTATCGGAGGATATTTCCTTTGGTCCTATAGTCTTCAAAGGAATCCGAAATATCTGTTCTCAGATTCCACAGAAATAAGGCTAGCAAAGAGATCCACGAAACAGAGACGTAACTCTGTGAGTGGAAGTCACACATCACAGAGCAGTTTCTCAGAAAGCTTCTTTCCAGATTTCATCTGAGGATATTTCCTTTTTCACCGTAGCCCTCTATGGGCTGCCAAATATCACTTTGCCAATTCCACAAGAACTGTCTTAGCGAAAGGCTTCTTGAGGGAAAAGCTGTAACTCTGTGAGATGATTTCACAGAACACAAAGAAGTTTCTCAGAAAGCTTCCTTCTCTTTGTTATCGGAGGATATTTCCTTTGGCCCTATAGTCTTCAAAGGGATCCGAAATATCTGTTCTCAGATTCCACAGAAATAAGGCTAGCAAAGAGATCCACGAAATACACATGTAACTCTGTGAGATGAATGAACAGAACACTAAGCAGTTTCTCAGAAAGCTTCTTTCCAGATTTCATCTGAGGATATTTCCTTTTTCACCATAGCCCTCTATGGGCTGCCAAATATCACTTTGCCAATTCCACAAGAACTGTCTTAGCGAAAGGCTTCTTGAGGGGAAAGCTGTAACTCTGTGAGATGATTTCACAGAACACAAAGAAGTTTCTCAGAAAGCTTCCTTCTCTTTGTTATCGGAGGATATTTCCTTTGGCCCTATAGTCTTCAAAGGCATCCGAAATATCTGTTCTCAGATTCCACAGAAATAAGGCTAGCAAAGAGATCCACGAAATACAGATGTAACTCTGTGAGTGGAAGTCACACATCACAGAGCAGTTTCTCAGAAAGCTTCTTTCCAGAATTCATCTGAGGATATTTCCTTTTTCAACATAGCCCTCTATGGGCTGCCAAATATCACTTTGCCAATTCCACAAGAACTGTTTTAGCGAAAGGCTTCTTGAGGGGAAAGCTGTAACTCTGTGAGATGATTTCACAGAACACAAAGAAGTTTCTCAGAAAGCTTCTTTCTCTTTGTTATCGGACGATATTCCTTTGCCCCTATAGTCTTCAAAGGGATCCGAAATATCTGTTCTCAGATTCCACAGAAATAAAGCTAGCAAAGAGATCCACGAAATACAGATGTAACTCTGTGAGTGGAAGTCACACATCACAGAGCAGTTTCTCAGAAAGCTTCTTTCCAGATTTCATCTGAGGATATTTCCTTTTTCACCATAGCCAACTACGGGCTTCCAAATATCACTTTGGCAATTCCACAAGAACTGTCTTAGCGAAAGGCTTCTTGAGGGGAAAGCTGTAACTCTCTGAGATGATTTCACAGAACACAAAGAAGTTTCTCAGAAAGCTTCCTTCTCTTTGTTATCGGGGGATATTTCCTTTGGCCCTATAGTCTTCAAAGGGATCCGAAATATCTGTTCACAGATTCCACAGAAATAAGGCTAGCAAAGAGATCCACGAAATACAGATGTAACTCTGTGAGATGAATGAACAGAACACTAAGCAGTTTCTCAGAAAGCTTCTTTCCAGATTTCATCGGAGGATATTTCCTTTTTCACCATAGCCCTCTATGGACTTCCAAATATCACTTTGCCAATTCCACAAGAAATGTCTTTGCGAGAGGCTTCTTGAGGGGAAAGCTGTAACTCTGTGAGATGATTTCACAGAACACAAAGAAGTTTCTCAGAAAGCTTCCTTCTCTTTGTTATCGGAGGATATTTCCTTTGGCCCTATAGTCTTCAAAGGGATCCGAAATATCTGTTCTCAGATTCCACAGAAATAAGGCTAGCAAAGAGATCCACGAAATACAGATGTAACTCTGTGAGTGGAAGTCACACATCACAGAGCAGTTTCTCAGAAAGCTTCTTTCCAGATTTCATCTGAGGATATTTCCTTTTTCACCATAGCCCTCTATGGGCTTCCAAATATCACTTTGCCAATTCCACAAGAACTGTCTTAGCGAAAGGCTTCTTGAGGGGAAAGCTGTAACTCTGTGAGATGATTTCACAGAACACAAAGAAGTTTCTCAGAAACCTTCTTTCTCTTTGTTATCGGACGATATTCCTTTGGCCCTATAGTCTTCAAAGGGATCCGAAATATCTGTTCTCAGATTCCACAGAAATAATGCTAGCAAAGAGATCCACGAAATACAGATGTAACTCTGTGAGTGGAAGTCACACATCACAGAGCAGTTTCTCAGAAAGCTTCTTTCCAGATTTCATCTGAGGATATTTCCTTTTTCACCATAGCACTCTATGGGCTTCCAAATATCACTTTGCCAATTCCACAAGAACTGTCTTAGCGAAAGGCTTCTTGAGGGGAAAGCTGTAACTCTGTGAGATCATTTCACAGAACACAAAGAAGTTTCTCAGAAAGCTTCCTTCTCTTTGTTATCGGAGGATATTTCCTTTGGCCCTATAGTGTTCAGAGGGATCCGAAATATCTGTTCTCAGATTCCACAGAAATAAGGCTAGCAAAGAGATCCACGAAATACAGATGTAACTCTGTGAGTGGAAGTCACACATCACAGAGCAGTTTCTCAGAAAGCTTCTTTCAAGATTTCATCTGAGGATATTTCCTTTTTCACCATAGCCCTCTATGGGCTGCCAAATATCACTTTGCCAATTCCACAAGAACTGTCTTAGCGAAAGGCTTCTTGAGGGGAAAGCTGTAACTCTGTGAGATGATTTCACAGAACACAAAGAAGTTTCTCAGAAAGCTTCCTTCTCTTTGTCATCGGAGGATATTTCCTTTGGCCCTATAGTCTTCAAAGGCATCCGAAATATCTGTTCTCAGATTCCACAGAAATAAGGCTAGCAAAGAGATCCACGAAATACAGATGTAACTCTGTGAGTGGAAGTCACACATCACAGAGCAGTTTCTCAGAAAGCTTCTTTCCAGAATTCATCTGAGGATATTTCCTTTTTCAACATAGCCCTCTATGGGCTGCCAAATATCACTTTGCCAATTCCACAAGAACTGTTTTAGCGAAAGGCTTCTTGAGGGGAAAGCTGTAACTCTGTGAGATGATTTCACAGAACACAAAGAAGTTTCTCAGAAAGCTTCTTTCTCTTTGTTATCGGACGATATTCCTTTGCCCCTATAGTCTTCAAAGGGATCCGAAATATCTGTTCTCAGATTCCACAGAAATAAGGCTAGCAAAGAGATCCACGAAATACAGATGTAACTCTGTGAGTGGAAGTCACACATCACAGAGCAGTTTCTCAGAAAGCTTCTTTCCAGATTTCATCTGAGGATATTTCCTTTTTCACCATAGCCCTCTATGGGCTTCCAAATATCACTTTGCCAATTCCACAAGATCTGTCTTAGCGAAAGGCTTCTTGAGGGGAAAACTGTAACTCTGTGAGATAATTTCACAGAACACAAAGAAGTTTCTCAGAAAGCTTCTTTCTCTCTGTTATCGGAGGATATTTCCTTTAGCCTTATAGTCTTCAAAGGGATCCGAAATATCTGTTCTCAGATTCCACAGAAATAAAGCTAGCAAAGAGATCCACGAAATACAGATGTAACTCTGTGAGTGGAAGTCACACATCACAGAGCAGTTTCTCAGAAAGCTTCTTTCCGGAATTCATCTGAGGATATTTCCTTTTTCACCATAGCCCTCTACGGGCTTCCAAATATCACTTTGCCAATTCCACAAGAACTGTCTTAGCGAAAGGCTTCTTGAGGGGAAGCTGTAACTCTGTGAGATGATTTCACAGAACACAAAGAAGTTTCTCAGAAAGCTTCCTCCTCTTTGTTATCGGAGGATATTTCCTTTGGCCCTAGAGACTTCAAAGGGATTCGAAATATCTGTTCTCAGATTCCACAGAATTAAGGCTAGCAAAGAGATCCACGAAATGCTGATGTAACTCTGTGAGTGGAAGTCACACATCACAGAGCAGTTTCTTAGAAAGATTCTTTACAGATTTAATCTGAGGATATTTCCTTTTTCACCATAGCCCTCTATGGCTTCCAAATATCACTTTGCCAATTCCACAAGAACTGTGTTAGTGAAAGGCTTCTTGAGGGGAAAGCTGTAACTCTGTGAGATGATTTCACAGAACACAAAGAAGTTTCTCAGAAAGCTTCTTTCTCTTTGTTATCTGAGGATATTTCTTTTGGCCCTATAGTCTTCAAAGGGATCCGAAATATCTGTTCTCAGATTCCACAGAAATAAGGCTAGCAAAGAGATCCACGAAATACAGATGTAAATCTGTGAAATGAATGAACAGAACACTAAGCAGTATCTCAGAAAGCTTCTTTCCAGATTTCATCTGAGGATATTTCCTTTTCCACCATAGCCCTCTGTTGGCTTCCAATTATCACTTTGCCAATTCCACTAGAACTGTCTTAGTGAAAGGCTTCTTGAGGGGAAACCTGTAACTCTGTGAGATGATTTCACAGAACACAAAGAAGTTTCTCAGAAAGCTTCTTTCTCTCTGTTATCGCAGGATATTTCCTTTAGCCTTATAGTCTTCAAAGGGATCCGAAATATCTGTTCTCAGATTCCACAGAAATAAGGCTAGCAAAGAGATCCACGAAATACAGATGTAACTCTGTGAGTGGAAGTCACACATCACAGAGCAGTTTCTCAGAAAGCTTCTTTCCAGATTTCATCTGAGGATAGTTCCTTTTTCACCATAGCCCTCTATGGGCTTCCAAATATACTTTGCCAATTCCACAAGAACTGTCACAGCGAAAGGCTTCCTGAGGGGAAAGCTGTAACAGTGTGAGATGATTTCACAGAACACAAAGAAGTTTCTCAGAAAGCTTCTTTCTCTTTGTTATCGGAGGATATTTCCTTTGGCCCTATAGTCTTCAAAGGGATCCGAAATATCTGTTCTCAGATTCCACAGAAATAAGGCTAGGAAAGAGATCCACGAAATACAGATGTAACTCTGTGAGTGGAAGTCACACATCACAGAGCAGTTTCTCAGAAAGCTTCTTTCCAGATTTCATCTGAGGATATTTCCTTTTTCACCATAGCCCTCTATGGGCTTCCAAATATCACTTTGCCAATTCCACAAGAACTGTCTTAGCGAAAGGCTTCTTCAGGGGAAAGCTGTAACTCTGTGAGATGATTTCACAGAACACAAAGAAGTTTCTCATAAAGCTTCTTTCTCTTTGTTATCGGAGGATATTTCCTTTGGCCCTATAGTCTTCAAAGGCATCCGAAATATCTGTTCTCGTATTCCACAGAAATAAGGCTAGCAAAGAGATCCACGAAATACAGATGTAACTCTGTGAGTGGAAGTCACACATCACAGAGCAGTTTCTCAGAAAGCTTCTTTCCAGAATTCATCTGAGGATATTTCCTTTTTCAACATAGCCCTCTATGGGCTGCCAAATATCACTTTGCCAATTCCACAAGAACTGTCTTAGCGAAAGGCTTCTTGAGGGGAAAGCTGTAACTCTGTGAGTTGATTTCACAGAACACAAAGAAGTTTCTCAGAAAGCTTCCTTCTCTTTGTTATCGGAGGATATTTCCTTTGTCCATATAGTCTTCAAAGGGATCCTAAATATCTGTTCTCAGATTCCACAGAAATAAGGCTAGCAAAGAGATCCACGAAATACAGATGTAACTCTGTGAGATGAATGAACAGAACACTAAGAAGTTTCTCAGAAAGCTTCTTTCCAGATATCATCTGAGGATATTTCCTTTTTCACCATAGCCCTCTATGGGCTTCCAAATATCACTTTGCCAATTCCACAAGAACTGTCTTAGCGAAAGGCTTCTTGAGGGGAAAGCTGTAACTCTGTGAGATGATTTCACAGAACACAAAGAAGTTTCTCAGAAAGCTTCTTTCACTTTGTTATCGGAGGATATTTCCTTTGGCCCTATAGTCTTCAAAGGGATCCGAAATATCTGTTCTCAGATTCCACAGAAATAAGGCTAGCAAAGAGATCCACGAAATACAGATGTAACTCTGTGAGGGGAAGTCACACATCAGAGTAGTTTCTCAGAACGCTTCTTTCCAGATTTCATCTGAGGATATTTCCTTTTTCACCATAGCCCTCTATGGGCTTCCAAATATCACTTTGCCAATTCCACAAGAACTGTCTTAGCGAAAGGCTTCTTGAGGGGAAAGCTGTAACTCTGTGAGATGATTTCACAGAACACAAAGAAGTTTCTCAGAAAGCTTCCTTCTCTTTGTTATCGGAGGATGTTTCCTTTGGCCCTATAGTCTTCAAAGGGATCCGAAATATCTGTTCTCAGATTCCACAGAAATAAGGCTAGCAAAGAGATCCACGAAATACAGATGTAACTCTGTGAGTGGAAGTCACACATCACAGAGCAGTTTCTCAGAAGGCTTCTTTCCAGATTTCATCTGAGGATATTTCCTTTTTCACCATAGCCCTCTATGGGCTTCCAAATATACTTTGCCAATTCTACAAGAACTGTCACAGCGAAAGGCTTCTTGAGGGGAAAGCTGAAACACTGTGAGATGATTTCACAGAACACAAAGAAGTTTCTCAGAAAGCTTCTTTCTCTTTGTTATCGGAGGATATTTCCTTTGGCCCTATAGTCTTCAAAGGGATCCGAAATATCTGTTCTCAGATTCCACAGAAATAAGGCTAGGAAAGAGATCCACGAAATACAGATGTAACTCTGTGAGTGGAAGTCACACATCACAGAGCAGTTTCACAGAAAGCTTCTTTCCAGATTTCATCTGAGGATATTTCCTTTTTCACCATAGCCCTCTATGGGCTTCCAAATATACTTTGCCAATTCCACAAGAACTGTCACAGCGAAAGGCTTCTTGAGGGGAAAGCTGTAACACTGTGAGATGATTTCACAGAACACAAAGAAGTTTCTCAGAAAGCTTCTTTCTCTTTGTTATCGGAGGATATTTCCTTTGGTCCTATAGTCTTCAAAGGGATCCGAAATATCTGTTCTCAGATTCCACAGAAATAAGGCTAGCAAAGAGATCCACGAAACAGAGACGTAACTCTGTGAGTGGAAGTCACACATCACAGAGCAGTTTCTCAGAAAGCTTCTTTCCAGATTTCATCTGAGGATATTTCCTTTTTCACCGTAGCCCTCTATGGGCTGCCAAATATCACTTTGCCAATTCCACAAGAACTGTCTTAGCGAAAGGCTTCTTGAGGGAAAAGCTGTAACTCTGTGAGATGATTTCACAGAACACAAAGAAGTTTCTCAGAAAGCTTCCTTCTCTTTGTTATCGGAGGATATTTCCTTTGGCCCTATAGTCTTCAAAGGGATCCGAAATATCTGTTCTCAGATTCCACAGAAATAAGGCTAGCAAAGAGATCCACGAAATACACATGTAACTCTGTGAGATGAATGAACAGAACACTAAGCAGTTTCTCAGAAAGCTTCTTTCCAGATTTCATCTGAGGATATTTCCTTTTTCACCATAGCCCTCTATGGGCTGCCAAATATCACTTTGCCAATTCCACAAGAACTGTCTTAGCGAAAGGCTTCTTGAGGGGAAAGCTGTAACTCTGTGAGATGATTTCACAGAACACAAAGAAGTTTCTCAGAAAGCTTCCTTCTCTTTGTTATCGGAGGATATTTCCTTTGGCCCTATAGTCTTCAAAGGCATCCGAAATATCTGTTCTCAGATTCCACAGCAATAAGGCTAGCAAAGAGATCCACGAAATACAGATGTAACTCTGTGAGTGGAAGTCACACATCACAGAGCAGTTTCTCAGAAAGCTTCTTTCCAGAATTCATCTGAGGATATTTCCTTTTTCAACATAGCCCTCTATGGGCTGCCAAATATCACTTTGCCAATTCCACAAGAACTGTTTTAGCGAAAGGCTTCTTGAGGGGAAAGCTGTAACTCTGTGAGATGATTTCACAGAACACAAAGAAGTTTCTCAGAAAGCTTCTTTCTCTTTGTTATCGGACGATATTCCTTTGCCCCTATAGTCTTCAAAGGGATCATAAATATCTGTTGTCAGATTCCACAGAAATAAGGCTAGCAAAGAGATCCACGAAATACAGATGTAAGTCTGTGAGATGAATGAAT